>NC_064626.1:188902789-189218672 GCF_023864275.1 Schistocerca cancellata | reverse complement strand
CTCTTGTTCGGATTGACGGCACTTTGAACAGTGGACGTTACAGTTCAGATGTGTTACGACCAGCGGCTCTACCCTTCATTCGATCCCTGCGAAAGCCTACATTTCAGCAGGATAATGCACGACCGCATGTTCAGGTCCTGTCCCGGCCTTTCTGGATACAGAAAATGTTCGACTGTTGCCCTGGCCAGCACATTCTCCATATCTCTCACCAATTGAAAACGTCTAGTCAATGGTGGCCGAGCAACTTGCTCGTCACAATACGCCAGTCACTACTCTTGATGAACTGTGGTATCGTATAGAAGCTGCATGGGCAGCTGTACCTGTACACGCCATCCAAGCTCTGTTTGACTCAATGCCCAGGCGTATCAAGGCCGTTATTACGATCAGAGGTGGCTGTTCTGGGTACTGATTTCTCAGGATCTATGCACCCAAATTACGTGAAAATGTAATCACATGTCAGTTCTAGTAATATATATTAATTCCCGTTTATCATCTGCATTTATTCTTGGTGTAGCAATTTTAATGGTCAGTAGTGTAACTTCATGTGGACTCTCCCAACATTCCACTGTTTTCGTTTATCTCAGCCAGCATCAGTAGTATCGTTGGTGTATGTCGTTAAATGTTGACGTGTACATTTAAGTTATTTCCTTTGTTGGTTTGTTTCGTTTTTGTCACTGCTAAAATGCTAATCATTGAAGTACATGTGTTTTTAGTCGAACAAGCGTTCATAGCTGGCGGTGAATACATAGTTTCAGTTCGTCAGACATTTAATTAAGTTTTTCCGGAGACAACACTCCCACATCGCAATACTGTGTGAGATTTGATTAACAAATTTCGATGTACGGGTGCAGTGACAGATGCACCGAGAAGTGGTCGTCCTAGCGTTTTGTCTGAGGATAAACTACTCGATATTTCCTATAAAATGTCCATTAGTCCGAACAAGTTAGTAAGAAAACTCGCTCAGGAAATCCTTGTTAGTGTCGGAACGGCCCACACAGCTGTAAGGAAAAAAATTTGAACTTTTCCCACACAAAGTGTCAGTCGTGCGAGAAATGAAAAATACTGATCATGGCATTATTGTCAGTGGTTCAAAAATTTCGTTCAGCAAAACGGAAGGGATATTCTTAATGAAACGTTTTCCACTGATGAGGAGTGATTTCATGTATCCGGGTACATGAACTCGCAAAGTTCTCGTATGTGGAGTACTGCAAATCCATTGTGTATTCATGAGGAGCCACTTCATTCTGTGAAAATAGGTGTTTGGATTGCAGTTTATAGACGTCGGATTGTGGGTCCCATTTGTTTCAAGTAAACAATAAACGCACAACGATACTGCAGTGATATTCTGTACCCATTCATAGGAGAGCTTGTGTTAAGTGAAATACTGAACGGTTATCTTCAACAAGATGGTGCGACCGCGCATACAGGTCGCGTTTCAATGTCACTGCTTGCTGATGTTTATGGTGATCGCATAATTTCACAGGGACTTTGGCCTCCACGATCGCCTGACCTAGTACCACCTGACTTTTACTTCTGGGGTGCAGCGAAAGCAACTCCCTATAAAAACTGTCCAAAAGCCATCGATGAACTGAAAAGTGCAATGTCCACTTTCACTACTTCTGTTACAGAAGAAATGTTGCAGCTTGTGTTTGGAAACATGATTAGACGAATTGAATTGTGTATTCAACAATAGGTGAGACACTTTCAACATTCAATGTGAAAATTTGTAATTAAAAATGAATATTCAAAAAATTAATAACTTGTATTTCACTTAGTTTCATTTCGGTATAATCACTGCGGCATACGTCACGCGCCACTAACAAAAAAAAAAAAAAAGTTGAAATTTGTGTAAAATCTTATGGGATTTAACTGCTAAGGTCATCAGTCCCTAAGCTTACACACTACTTAACCTAAATTATCCTAAGGACAAACACACACACCCATGCCCGAGGGAGGACTCGAACCTCTACCGGGACCAACCGCACAGTCCATGACTGCAGCGCCTAAGACCGCTCGGCTAATCCCGTGCGGCCGCGCCGCTGACAATCATACGGCACTGCGGAGAGACTTTTTCAACACCCCGTATATTGTCATCCATAAAAATTCCTACGTTCTTTGGGAACATGAAGTCCATGACTCTGACGTGAAGCAAAGCCCGTCGGCCATGGAGTTATCAATGGTGAGAGATAATGCCTGCAATCTGGCATTTCGGCACACTCTTCACAATGTGCATTTCATAATATAGAATCCTTAACGATTTCTGAAATGGAATGTCGCATGCGTCTAGCTCCAATACCATGCCACATTCAAAGTCTGTGTTCCCGTCGTGCTGCCATAATCACGTCGGAAATCTTTTCACATGAATCACGCGCGTACAAACGACAGCCCCGCCGATGTCTCCGTGTTTCCCATCTTTGCGCATTGATTCTTCCTGACTAGTCTCGTAAACTTCAGCATATCGATATTGTAAGTTACATATTGTCAGCGTGTTACACATGGGGCACGTTCCTCATTGTGGTCACTCCAACTCCACCTCCAGATGTTGTAACAACGAGGGTTGTCCAGAAAGTAAGTTTCGATTGGTCCCGAAATGGAAACCACTGGCAGAATCCGGTAAAGCTTTGCACAGGTGTAGCCGGCCGGTGTGGCCGTGCGGTTCTAGGCGCTTCAGCCTGGAACCGCGTGACCGCTACGGTCGCAGGTTCGAATCGTGCCTCGGGTATGGATGTGTGTGATGTCTTTAGGTTAGTTAGGTTTAAGTAGTTCTAAGTTCTAGGGGACTGATGACCTAAGATGTTAAGTCCCATAGTGCTCAGAGCCATTTGCACAGG
Source organism: Schistocerca cancellata (assembly GCF_023864275.1). Lineage (NCBI taxonomy): Eukaryota > Metazoa > Arthropoda > Insecta > Orthoptera > Acrididae > Schistocerca > Schistocerca cancellata. The sequence continues at coordinate 189,215,841 of NC_064626.1, read as the reverse complement.
TGTGTTGGGCAATGTCTCTAGTATGACCGTCGATTGTGTCGCGTCGCTCTTTTCAGTTTTGAGTGAACAGTGAGCACATAAAGATGCGTGGGGAATAGCGTCTCCCGCCAAGTATGTGGGCCTGGTTAGAGATTTCACCTGTGTCATGCAGCCCACATAACACAACTGTAGAGCAGTTACTTCTTCATGCCAATTCTCGGACGCACACTGCAGCAGCAATGAAGACGCTCCTGCAACGTTTCCAATGAGACGAGTTTGATCACCCACAATTCAGTTCATAACTGGGTCCCCTAAGTCTTATTTCTGTTCACAAGAACCGCTGGCTATGAAGACAGAATTTTTCCACAGACAACGAGCTGCAGACCAGAGCAGACAACTGGCCGAAAGCACAGGCGGCTGCTTTGTATGACAAGGATATTGGGAATTTGATACAATACTACGACAAAACTCGAAGTTGGAACGGCGACTATGTAGAGAAGTAGGTGGAAGGTGTACCTAAGTGTTGCAAATAAAACGTTTCTGATTTTCACTGTGGTTTCTATTTCGCGACCGAACAGAACTTACTTTCTGGACAACTCTCGTATTTAAATAACAGCTCATTTAACTGCATTTAAGTGCTCATTTAATAAACTGAAAATAACTCCACTGTATAAACGCGGGCTCGGTGAACTCATTTTTTCTGCTCACACAAGAGAATTGGACAGGTAATGCTGGGGAGACACATTCTGTCCGCAAATGAGAAATGAGCAGCGCTTTTGACTGGTAAAGTTGCCTTTCTCGGAAGAACACTACAGATGATCCGCAGGACAGGACAACTAAGAGTTAACTTCCCCTTTAGCAGTGCAGAACAGTGTGCAGAGTTTTGAGTGGACTATGTAAATATGCCTTTCTTACGTTGGTGTTATTAGTAACTGACGTGTGTATTCCATGTAGCCTTAACGCACTTGGCTGAAAATAAACAACCTCCAGCATGGCTGAGCATTGCGTCACCAGTGATTTATAAGTCGAGTTGCGAGGAGTCGGTGTAACTTTGTGAAACAGCCTGTAGTTGATTCTTGTAGTGGGGCAAATACAGTGGAGAATAACTTGTTCGCTCTGAAGTTTTCAGATTTTTGAAGGAGCGAAGTGTGTGATTACAATGCTTCGACCTACCTTCCCTCGCACTTGTACCCTCCACCCTCTACCCCCCCCCCCCCCAACCACCGCCCTGTTACATCTACACATTTAATATTTGCTCTTAACCCACTTCATTTAACATTAAACATTAATTTTATATTATTTAAACACTCGTACTAATAATCTACGATCTATGACCACGTTCTTCGATTGCAGGTGTGCTCAGTTGCTATCAAGTCTTTTCATGAAGCACTAGTGTAACCATTGAATTCACGATATCCAGAGGTTTATGGATCTATATTACATTTTCGTTTATTTGGAGAGAGATGCATATGGGGCCTGAAGATGGCATAGTGAAATGCTGAAACTGGTAGCCTTCAAAATAAAATAACATCTTAAGTTACAAGACTGCTGGTGAATTTCGTTGATACTGACAATTTTTGGTCTTTGTTGACTAGGCTGTTACGGCCTATTGTTAATGACTAATAGGTTGAAACCGACAGAGCCAATAAAAAAAATTTGTGTGAACTCTCACCTACAGAAATTGTATAGTCAAAGTTAACGAGATCACAGACGTTCTCTGCCAACGAAACGGCACATATCAACTAATATTTCACTGTCCGATAATACATAATACATATAAAGAACATTTGCAACAGGGTTTCAGACATTGGTTTCCAACTCATATTCCATGTAGTCACAATATTTAGTATCTCACAAGACCATGTGCAGTCGAGCTGCTTGTGTAACCTGTTTTAAATGTTCATCACAAACTACTTGCATTCACGCGGTAAATGTGTCTCTAACAGTGCGTGACGCAGGCGAAAGCAACACGCTACTGTGCGGTCCTGTCCTGCATCTCAACTCACGGCGTTGCGCGGATACCTGTGAGTCACACGAGCTGCCTTGCCATGCCCTGCTCTAGGTCGATTGTGTTCCAGTGTGCTGCTGTGCCAGTACTGAGGTGGCTTCTGTCTGCCGTTGGGTGGGGCTGGGCGAACGAGATTTCGCAATACACCGCAAAGCTCTAAAAGCTTTCGAGAGCTGCTCGAACAATCACAAGATATTTACTCGCTAGGCGTGCGTGCAAGTGATACATGAGAAACAATGACGCAGCCACAAGAACAAGCCAGCACTTTGCATGCAGTTTCATGGAACAGCGGAAGAATTAAGATTAAATCATATCATCGTGCAAATTCCAATTCTATTTGAACAAATTTGCAATATGAGTACTCATACAGTATGTGTACATACACTGAAGAGCCAAAGAAATCGTGTAGGGCCTCCGCGAGGTAGCAGAAGTGCCCCAACAAGACATGGCGTGGACTCGACTACTTCAGTGATGCCGGCCGGTGTGGCCGAGCGGTTCTAGGCACTTCAGTCTGGGACCGCGCGACCGCTACAGTCGCAGATTCGAATCCTGCCTCAGGCATGGATGTGTGTGATGTCCTTAGGTTAGTTAGGTTTAAGTAGTTCTAAGTTCTAGGGGACTGATGACCTCAGATGTAAAGTCCCATAGTGCTCAGAGCCATTTGAACCATTTTTGAACTGAACGGAATTGACACCATGAATTCTGCATAACTGTCCATAAATCCGTTAGAGTACGAGAGGGTGGAGATCTCTTTTGAACAGTACGTTGCAAGGCATCCCAGATAAGATATGCTCAATAATGTTCATGTCTGTGGAATTTGGTGGTCAGCGGAAGTGTTTAAACTCGGAAGAGTGTTCCTGGAGCCACTCTGTAGCAATTATAGACGGGTGGGGTGTTGTAATGTCCTGCTAGAATTGCCCAAGTCTGTCGGAATGTACAATGGACATGAATGGATGCATATGATCAGACAGAATGCTTACGTACGTGCCCCCTGTTAGGGCCTTATTTAGACGTATCAGGGGTCCCATATCACATCAACTGCACACTTCCTACAACATTACAGAACCTCCACCAGCTTGAACAGTCCCCTGCTAACATGCTGGGTCCATGGATTGATGAGGTTATCTCCAGACCCGTACACGTCCATCCGCTCGATACAATTTGAAACGAGACTCGTTGGACCAGGCAACACATTTCCAGTCATCAGCAGTGTTGAAGGGGCCCAGGCGGGGCGTAAGGCTTTGTGTCGTGCAGTCATGAAGGGTACTGGAGTGGGTCATCGGCTCCGAAAGCCCATACCGATGTTCCGTTGAATGTTTCGCTCGCTGACACTTGTTGATGGCCCAGCATTGCTGTCACGTTGAACGGTTTTCTTCAGTTGTCGTTGGTTCTGTTCTTGCAGGCTCTTTTTCCGGTTGCAAAGATGTCAGAATTTTTTTCACAGATTTCTGATATTCACGGTACACTCGGGAAATGGTCGTACGGGAAAATCCCCATTTTATCGTTACCTCGGAAATGCTGTGTCCCATCGCTCGTGCGCCGACTAATAACACCACGTTCAAACTCACTTAAATCTTGACAACCTTCCATTGTAGCAGCAGTAAACTATGTAACAACAGCATCAGGCACTTGTTGTCTTATATAGGCGTTGCCGACCGCAGCGCCGTATTCTGCCTGTTTTCATATCTGTGTATTTGAAATACACGTACCTATACCAGCTTCTTTGGCCCTTCGGTGATATGTAGGCTGATACTGATTTATAAGCTAACAGATGAGGAAATTTTGTCCTTCAAAAATTATTACATTGAGGTCAGTACAATATTTAATTTGGTCGTTACAGACTGAAACGATTTACCAAGTGGGTTTTAAATGACCATTCCTATCTCGGCTCACGTAACCTGTCTGATCAGATGAGTTTGGAAGCCACTACGTAATGGTGAAACAATGGCTAGATATCACGAAGAGTAGACTGGCTGGCCATCAGAATAGAAGCATTATCAGCAGAATGGGTCACTCAGGAGGGCTCAGTGACACTAGTCATTGAATGTCACCTGCGTATCAAATCCATAACGGACATTTCAGCCCTTCTACGAGGTGCATTCAAGTTCTAAGGCCTCCGATTTTTTTTCTCCAGAATGGAAAGAGATAGAAACATGCGCATTGTTTCAAAATGAGGCCGCGTTCATTGTCAATACGTCCCAGAGATGGCAGCACCGTACGGCAGATGGAATTTTACCGCCAGCGGCTAGAATGAGAACTGTTTTAAATACTTAAAATGGCGACGTTTTCCTTACTTGAACAGCGTGCAAACATTCGTTTTCTGAATTTGCGTGGTGTGAAACCAATTGAAATCCATCGACAGTTGAAGGAGACATGTGGTGATGGAGTTATGGATGTGTCGAAAGTGTGTTCATGGGTGCGACAGTTTAATGAAGGCAGAACATCGTGTGACAACAAACCGAAACAACCTCGGGCTCGCACAAGCCGGTCTGATGACATGATCGAGAAAGTGGAGCGAATTGTTTTGGGGGATCGCCGAATGACTGTTGAACAGATCGCCTCCAGAGTTGGCATTTCTGTGGGTTCTGTGCACACAGTCCTGCATGATGACCTGAAAATGCGAAAAGTGTCATCCAGGTGGGTGCCACGAATGCTGACGGATGACCACATGGCTGCCCGTGTGGCATGTTGCCAAGCAATGTTGACGCGCAACGACAGCATGAATGGGACTTTCTTTTCGTTGGTTGTGACAATGGATGAGACGTGGATGCCATTCTTCAATCCAGAAACAAAGCGCCAGTCAGCTCAATGGAAGCACACAGATTCACCACCACCAAAAAAATTTCGGGTAACCGCCAGTGTTGAAAAAATGATGGTGTCCAAGTTCTGGGACAGCGAGGGCGTAATCCTTACCCATTGCGTTCCAAAGGGCACTACGGTAACAGGTGCATCCTACGAAAATGTTTTGAAGAACAAATTCCTTCCTGCACTGCAACAAAAACGTCCGGGAAGGGCTGCGCGTGTGCTGTTTCACCAAGACAACGCACCCGCACATCGAGCTAACGTTAGGCAACAGTTTCTTCGTGATAACAACTTTGAAGTGATTCCTCATGCTTCCTACTCACCTGACCTGGCTCCTAGTGACTTTTGGCCTTTTCCAACAATGAAAAACACTTTCCGTGGCCGCACATTTACCAGATGTGCTGCTGTTGCCTCAGCGATTTTCCAGTGGTCAAAACAGACACCTAAAGAAGCCTTCGCCGCTGCCATCGAATCATGGCGTCAGCGTTGTGAAAAATATGTACGTCTGCAGGGCGATTACGTCGAGAAGTAACGCCAGTTTCATCGATTTCGGGTGAGCAGTTAATTAGAAAAAAATTTGCAGGCCTTAGAACTTGAATGCACCTCGTTAACCGACCAAATCGACTGTTGGTGAATGGTATTGTAAAGTGGATACGTAAAGGAACAACCACTACTAAACCAAGACCAGACAGGCCTCAAGTACTACTGCGATGTTTCTCAGTTCTGAACAACTAGCCTTCGGAAGAATTAGGTATAAGTATTTCGTTTCATTCTCTCCGTTTCAATGAGATACATTATGTCACGGGTAGGGAAAGCCGAGCGTAGAGGAGGGTGGTTGTACAAAAACGCATAAAATCAGCCGAAAGAATCACTCGTGATTTCCAACCATCTCAATGATTGCGCGTAGGGAATTATAAAGGATGGTGTACAGTGGTGGAGCAGCACCTCGCAAGCCACATATTTCTTCAGTCGGTGCTAAGCGACGTTTGAGGTGGTCTAAAGAATGAAATCAGTGGACAGTGCACTACTAGAAACGAATGATATGGAGTGATGACTGACGTTGTATGCTATGGCTATCCAATGGGAGGTTCTCGGTTGGAGAACGTTATTTGCCTTCATGCGTAATGCTAATGTGGATACACCGGTTCCCGTGAGATCACCGAAGTTAAGCGCTGTCGGGCGTTGTCGGCACTTGAATGGGTGACGCCATGTGCTGTTACCTTTTTTCGGGGTGCACTCAGCCTCGTGATGCCAATTGAGGAGCTACTCGACCGAATATTGGCGGCTTAGGTCAAGAATACCATCATATCGACCAGGAGGTTGGTGTGCTGACCCCACGCCCCTCCTATCCGCATCCTCCGTGAGGATGACACGGCGGTCGGATGGTCCCAGTAGGCCACTCGTGGCCTGAAGGAGTGTGTGTGTGTGTGTGTAGTGCTAATAAATCTGTCTTGGGAGGCTTTCCATGTGGATCAAAACATCTTTTCTCATTTTCTTTACACCGACATGTTTCGCTGAAGTTTCAGTATCTTCAGTAGCCTTTTGTTTTTATTTTCTATTAAACAGGAACCCTCACTGAAACTTTCCCCATCAGAGTTCAAGCCGTTATGAAGGTGAATGATACGCACACTAGAATCGATTAGATGTTCTCGAAGGAAATAACTTTAAATCCTGTCACTGTTCTGACTCCTGTTCAATTTTAAAAATTTTCAGTAAGATGTCTCATACATATATGATGATTTTTAAGCCAGCAGACCTGAAAATGTTGCCCTTCAAAAACATTACATTATGCTAGGTATTATATGTAATTTGGTTATCTTACTTCTTTATTCGCGTCAGAAGCAACTAACAGACACTGAATATAAAGAATATGAAATGTATATGGGCAAATCAGTCATTAGAAAATTTATACGCAAAACAGTTAAAAAACGGAACGACATACAGTCATTTACTACGCGGGACATAAAATGACTCAATCAAAAAGTTGCACTATGTACAACAATTATACAAGTTGTGACCAGCATTTTGCTACACTGTTATCCTCAGATCTTGATACGCATGCGCGCAGTCTCTTTGAAGACTTCCACATACACCACCCTCTTTATGACCAAGTGGCAATATTCCTTCAGCCTACTTTCCCTATTATCAGGTTAGCTCTGTTTCCATAGTTCACCCTGGTTTTTCCTGCGTATGAGAACTGGAACAGATCACTGTAAGAAAATCTTCACGGACATTAGAAGAACTGATGTTCATGAACGTCATAATCTGAAATGTTACAAACCTTTTGCCTCTCTGTACATATTAGCGACCAGCTACTTCACGTCTGATGTCGGCGGGGCTATATTTACAACTGAATACAAATTCTACAGCCTGTGATTAACCTTCAAGTTTCGTTCAGGGTAATATCGACTTTTTTTTTTTTTTTGCATGAGAAAGTCTGTACCCTCCCCCCAAGGTCTAGCATATTCAGAAGCAGGATAGGGCAGTTCGTCCTTACTGTCTGAGGATGGGCACCTCAAACAGACCCAGTTGCTTTATATATCAGACAGATACGTGACGAAACTTCTACCTTAGTGCTGATGCAATATGCCTTGAAGGTTAAGGAACAGTATAAGGTAATGCCGAGGTAAACTGACGCATTACTGTAGTCAGTTCGATTCCTTACCGTCTCACTCGTAGCTTCCGTGGGGCTTCTTTGTACTTCAAATAAAAGACAGCGTTTCCGGTTTTCGCTGGATATACTTGAGATGATTCACATAGCAATAATTTAGCATTTTCCAAGAATTAGTGAGGTTTTGCTCCCCGAAGTTTTAATTCTGAGTTTTAGGGGGCATGTCATCCACATATAGCAAGCTCTTTATATGAGACAGAACAGATTATCCACTCGTATACGTGTTAAGCAGGATTGGTGCTAGAACACTGTCTCGTAGGAAGACCGTTCTTCTGTACTCATCGTCTACTCCACTGGCCCTGAAATTCGGCAAAGAAATGTCGGTTCTGCAGCAGGGTGGCAAAATTTATGTAAGTTTGAAGTCAGAGTTAGATCTTCCTTGAAACCATCTAATGTTGTAAGTGTCAGACACAAAGAGATATTAATAAAGGCGAATCGATTACTATCACCACGTTGAAACCCAACTTCTGTGTGTTATGTCAGATTAAGAATCTGTGTACAAATGTTCTTTCCTGACCTGCCTCCAGCCTCCTCTGGGATTAGGAGAAATGTATAAGCACTGGATGGTTCTTCCACTCGAGAAATACCAGACTGTAGTAATTTATCAAGAGGATTCCAAATGGGCTTTTAGATTTCTAGTCACATGTTAGAATAACATTTAAAAATATCAGTTTTTAATTAATTTGGAAACAAGTTGATAACATTAAGATGAAACAAGGGAAGAATTAACTGGCTAGGAAGAATTAACTGACTATTAACTGCCTAACAAACGGAATCAGGCATATTAAACCGACTGCAGTTGCGATCGCAGTAATAAATTATTGCAGTAGGGCCTGCACTGAACGAAGGAGGGGAGTGTGTTGTACTTTGTAATCAGACGTCTGCTACTGACTAGCGCTGTAATAGAAATTTAATATATTTCCTTATTACAATTTGAAATGTTAGCATTCACTTTATGTGTGTTTCTGTCTTGTTCAAAAATTACGAAAGTTGCTCCGGAAAAGTAAGGTTCCTCCATATGTGACAAACTCTTCCAAGGTACAAAACGGCCGTGTTCCTACGACATCACATTCTACTGACATTTTTGCATTGGAGAAAAACCTTGTCTGTGGCTTACATTATTACTCTAATGCACACCAATAATTAGTATGTGAAATCAAATTAAGAAGGAGTATCACTGAAAACCAGTTACAAATTAAAAGCGTTATGAAACAGAAGCTAGATGCAAATATCACCAATTTCCTTTTTCAAAATAAGGAAAATTGTTAAGACATTAAATAGAATCATCCCATTTGAAAAATTTTGTGTTTCATGGTAAAAACATTTCTGCTTCTTCATGGCAGAACATGGCGCACAACTGCCGAAATATGACTTTACTGCTCACAGGCTATGTACCTTGTCCAAAAAAAAAAGCATAATTTTACACGTCTTAGAACCCCATAACTGAAGAATTAACAGTCACACACAAACAGCTTACTTAGATACTGGGTATTAGCGGTATAAGTACAGATATACACTACTGGCCATTAAAATTGCTACACCGAGAGAAATACAGATGATAAACGGGTATTCATTGGTCAAATATATTATACTAGAACTGACATGTGATTACATTTTCACGCAATTTGGGTGCATAGATCCTGAAAAATTAGTACCTAGAACAACCACCTCTGACTGTAATACCGGCCTTGATACGCCTGGGCATTAAGTCAAACAGAGCTTGGATGGTGTGTGCAGGTACAGCTGCCCATGCAGCTTCAACACGATACCACAGTTCATCAAGAGTAGTAACTGGCGTTTTGTGACGAGCCAATTGCTCGACCACCATTGACCAGACGTTTTCAATTGGTGAGAGATCTGGAGAATGTGCTGGCCAGGGCAGCAGTCGAACATTTTCTGTATCCAGAAACGCCCGTCCAGGACCTGAACATGCGGTCGTACATTATCCTGCTGAAATGTAGGGTTTCGCAGGGATCGAATGAAGGGTAGAACCACCGGTCGTAACACATCTGAAATGTAACGTCCACTGTTCAAAGTGTCATCAGTGCTAACAAGAGGTGATCGAGACGCGTAACCAATGGCATCCCATACCATCGCGCCGGGTGATACGCCAGTATGCCGATGACGAATACACGCTTCCAATGTGCGTTCACCGCGATGTCGTCAAACACGGATACGACCATCATGATGGTGTAAACAGAACCTGTATTCATCCGAAAAAATGACGTTTAGCCATTCGTGCACCCAGGTTCGTCGTTGCACCGTCAAGGGTAAGAGCAGCCATGGTATCCAAGCTGATAGTCCATGCTGCTGCAAAAGTCGTCGAACTGTTCGTGCAGGTGGTTGTTGTCTTGCAAATGTCCCCATCTGTTGACTCAGGGATCGAGACGTGGTTGCACGATTCGTTACAGCCATGCGGATAAGATGCCTGTCAGCTCGACTGCTAGTGATACGAGGCCGTTGGGATCCAGCACGGCGTTCCGTATTACCTACCTGAACCCGCCTATTCCATATTCTGCTAACAGCCATTGGATCTCGACCAACGCGAGCAGCAGTGTCGCGATACGATACACCGCAATGGCGAAAGGGTACAATCCGACCTTTATCAAAGTCGGAAACGTGATGGTACGCATTTCTCCTCCTTACACGAGGCATTACAACAAAGTTTCACCAGGTAACGCCGGTCAACTGCTGTTTGTGTATGAGAAATCGGTTGGAAAATTTCCTCACGTCAGCTCGTTGTAGGTGTCGCTGCCGGGGCCAACGTTGTGCGAATGCTCTGAAAAACTTATCATTTGCATATCACAGCATCTTCTTCCTGTCGGCTTAATTTCGCGTCTGTAGCACATCATCTTCGTGGTGTAGCAATTTTAATGACCAGTAGTGTAGCACCAACACATGACGCTAGAGTGCGGAGCGATCGGAAGCTCGAGAAATGCCGGAGATATACTCTAGCTTTGTAAAAATAATTAGACACGCCGGGGGCCCAGCAGACGCGGGTCATTGTGAACGTTCCGCTGGACACCATTGTGGTGATAGGGTATACTGCATTGAGGCGTGTAAGAACACAGATCAAACATTACATATTTATTGGGGCATACACACACTGTTGGTTACTCATAGCCTAGTTGTACTGACTACACATTCCAGTGAACGCGAACAGAAGTTGTGAAAAGTTGTGCAGCGTTTAATTGCTCGAATCAGTTTGGGAGAGGAATCAGTATTACTTTTCACAGATACATGGATATGTTTGGATGATTTGTACTATAGATTTTCAATCACAGCACTTATATTTTCAGAAGGGACACATGACTGACTTTACGTACTTTTTTTAAGAATAGCTGTTATTTTTTACGGTACTGGTGGTCGTTTGGCTGGAAAATACACTCCTGGAAATTGAAATAAGAACACCGTGAATTCATTGTCCCAGGAAGGGGAAACTTTATTGACACATTCCTGGGGTCAGATACATCACATGATCACACTGACAGAACCACAGGCACATAGACACAGGCAACAGAGCATGCACAATGTCGGCACTAGCACAGTGTATATCCACATTTCGCAACAATGCAGGCTGCTATTCTCCCATGGAGACGATCGTAGAGATGCTGGATGTAGTCCTGTGGAACGGCTTGGCATGCCATTTCCACCTGGCGCCTCAGTTGGACCAGTGTTCGTGCTGGACGTGCAGACCGCGTGAGACGACGCTTCATCCAGTCCCAAACATGCTCAATGGGGGACAGATCCGGAGATCTTGCTGGCCAGGGTAGTTGACTTACACCTTCTAGAGCACGTTGGGTGGCACGGGATACATGCGGACGTGCATTGTCCTGTTGGAACAGCAAGTTCCCTTGCCGGTCTAGGAATGGTAGAACGATGGGTTAGATGACGGTTTGGATGTACCGTGCACTATTCAGGAGATCGCTCCCCACACCATGATGCCGGGTGTTGGCCCTGTGTGCCTCGGTCGTATGCAGTCCTGATTGTGGCGCTCACCTGCACGGCGCCAAACACGCATACGACCATCATTGGCACCAAGGCAGAAGCGACTCTCATCGCTGAAGACGACACGTCTCCATTCGTCCCTCCATTCACGCCTGTCGCGACACCACTGGAGGCGGGCTGCACGATGTTGGGGCGTGAGCGGAAGACGGCCTAACGGTGTGCGGGACCGTAGCCCAGCTTCATGGCGACGGTTGCGAATGGTCCTCGCCGATACCCCAGGAGCAACAGTGTCCCTAATTTGCTGGGAAGTGGCGGTGCGGTCCCCTACGGCACTGCGTAGGATCCTACGGTCTTGGCGTGCATCCGTGCGTCGCTGCGGTCCGGTCCCAGGTCGACGGGCACGTGCACCTTCCGCCGACCACTGGCGACAACATCGATGTACTGTGGAGACCTCACGCCCCACGTGTTGAGCAATTCGGCGGTACGTCCACCCGGCCTCCCGCATGCCCACTATACGCCCTCGCTCAAAGTCCGTCAACTGCACATACGGTTCACGTCCACGCTGTCGCGGTGCGATGGAGCTCCGTATGCCACGGCAAACTGGCTGACACTGACGGCGGCGGTGCACAAATGCTGCGCAGCTAGCGCCATTCGACGGCCAACACCGCGGTTCCCGGTGTGTCCGCTGTGCCGTGCGTGTGATCATTGCTTGTACAGCCCTCTCGCAGTGTCCGGAGCAAGTATGGTGGGTCTGACAGACCGGTGTCAATGTGTTCTTTTTTCCATATCCAGGAGTGTAAATATATTTCTATTTTTAAAAAAATGTGGAGCACTGAACAGCGATATGCTGCAGTTCACGCTGTTGATATCAAACAGATACGGTAAATTTCTTATAACCCACGTAAATGAATTCGGTAAACAGCGATTGGTTGCCGTTTGTTCATAAATTAAATTGCTGCCTTTTAGTTACGCACGTCCATGAGATGTTACCTCTGTGTCATAACTAAAAGAACGATGTGTTACGCTCAGGCGGAGTGGCCGTGCGGTTCTAGGCGGTTCAGTCTGGAACCGCGCGACTGCTACGGTTGCAGGTTCGAATCCTGCCTCGGAAATGGATGTGTGTGATGTCCTTAGGTTAGCTAGGTTTAAGTAGTTCTAAGTTGTAGGGGACTGATGACCTCAGCTGTTAAGTCCCATACTGCTCAGAGCCATTTGAACCATTTGAACAGCACTTATACTTTCAGAAGGGGCACATGAAAGACTTTACGTTCTTTTTTTTAAGAATAGCTGTTATTTTTTACAGTACTGGTGGTTATGAGGCTGGAAAATAAATACATTTTAATTTAAAAAAGGTAAAGCACCGAACAAAGATATGATACAATTCACACCCTTGATATCGTAATAATTTGTATTTGCTTTTCATCACACAGTTGTGGTAAATTTCTTATAAACCACGTAAATGAATTATGTAACTAGCGATCGGTTGCTGTTTGTTCATAAATTAAATTGCTTTCTTGTAGTTACGTACGCCCATGAGATATTACCTTTGACATAAACTCAAAGAACGACGTGTTATGCTCAAGGTCGTGTAAGATGCACAAGCTGCGACATGGTCGCGAATGGAACAGTGACCAGAAAATGTAGAATAAATTTCTTTTATTTCACGTCTCCAGCAATGACCATCTTCAGATCTGTTTTATAAAAACGGTGTATTAGGACATGTTTTTTTTGTAAAACAGATGTGAAGATCGTCATTGCTGGCCGAAAGCGGAGGTCTGAGGACCTCAAGTTGGTGACCACAGACATGAAATAAAAGAATTTTATCGCCGAACTTTACCGTGGCCACCGAGGTGTCTTCTAAACTGTCCGCTGTTCGCAGCAGACCGCTTACAAGATTGTGAAACCTTGAGCTGTAACGTGAACTGGTAGAGCCGTTCGTGTCGTGTTCAAACACGGCACCGCCGCTAGAACACGGCCAGTCGCGCTGCGCATGCGCACGAGGCACCTACCACTGGCCTTGCCCCTCGCCCCTGTGGCGGCGAACTTAGGCGTGTCGCGACCACAGCAGATCCAGCATCGCTACGGTAGCCCGCCGGGTGCTGGACAGATCTAGCCGGCCGCTGCTCCTCCATTAAGAGCGGGCACATTTCATCTGCGAAGGCCGCCAGGTAGCGCGACTCATTTCTACGGCAGGCGCAGAGCTCCGGGAGCCCGCAGCCGCCCGGCGAGTTATGCCGCCATTTAAATGCAGACGCAGCCGTACAGTCGGCGCACGTCTCACCGCAGCTCCGCTCTGCCCCTCGTATTCAGCCCGCACAGAGCGGGAGCACCTGTGGCATGCGTCCCTCATTTCCCAGCACTGCTTTTCTGCATCAACGACATTATGAACCCGACTGTGCATCGAAACACCACCGACTCAGTTTCTCAGCTGGATGAAACTGGAATAAGCACTCGCGGTATTGGGGATCAATTAATAATTCTCAAACTGCAACAACCGTGTTGTGTACAGCTTCATACACAACAGTAAGAAGAGCTGGGTTACAGAGTGGTGCGGCAAATGTCGTCGTAGGAAAGCTGGAATGGAGCAGCACGGATCGTACAGCTTTCCATGACCACCGTACGTCGGCCCCACATAATGGCGTCAAAAATAGCAGGGAACCTCCACCTTGCTGCACTCGATGGACAGTGTGTCAAAGGCGTTGAGCCGGCCGGAGAGGCCGAGCGGTTCTAGGCGCTACAGTCTGGAACCGCGCGACCGCTACGCTCGCAGGTTCGAATCCTGCCTCGGGCATGGATGTGTGTCATGTCCTTAGTGTGGTGTCACCGCCAGACACCACGCTTGCTAGGTGGTAGCTTTAAATCGGCCGCGGTCCATTAGTACATGTCGGACCCGCATGTCGCCACTGTCAGTAATTGCAGACCGAGCGCCACCACACGGCAGGTCTAGAGAGACGTACTAGCACTCGTCCCCAGTTGTACGACGACTTTGCTAGCGACTACACTGACGAAGCCTTTCTCTCATTTGCCGAGAGTTAGAATAGCCTTCAGCTAAGTCCATGGCTACGACCTAGCAAGGCGCCATTAACCATTTCTATAGAGAGTCTCACTTGTATCATCAAGAACGCTGTATACAAATGATGGATTAAAAGTTAAGTATCACAGGAGCTACGTACTTTTCTTATAGCATTCATTAAGTATCCTGTTCCAGACTTCACGCCAGCCGGCGTGTGTGTACGCGTGCATTTCGGCTACTTCCGAGTGGCGTGGCTGTCTTGCAACGCCACAACACTTAGGCTGGTTAGGTTTAAGTACTTTTACGTTCTAGGGGACTGATGACCACTGCAGTTATGTCCCATAGTGCTCAGAGTCATTCGAACCATTTTTATTTCCAATTACTGCTTACGGAGATGTTATCCTGCAAGGTATTTCTCAGGAAAGTTCATGGCATCGGCAACTAATTATGAATACCCGTGTTCGTTATATCAATGATGTTCAACTCTTTAATCACATTTCACAGCCATATGCACAGCTATTCTATAGGATTCAGAGAAACGCAGAGACGTCCACACCCTCTGCTTCTCTGCTATCATATGAAGGAACACTGTCCCCCATCTCTCCTCAACCTTAACGCTCTTGTCTCAACAACATAGCAGAATCTTTCGTTCCCAGCAGAGCAAAACCTTATCCCACTCATCGTTCAGACACTAACTCGAAGTCTTTCTCAGTAGCTGGAACCAAACTCTAAAATTACAATCCGTGTTGTATTAGAGAAATGAATAACATCTTCTGCTTCTGAAGACAGTTAATGACATATCTACTAAAGCAACAATAAAGTTACCATTGACCCTGTACGCATTCGTTATCCTTGACACCCTTTTTCGCAGCACAGATATCGTTCATTACCCAGTGTTCTTAGCTTGTGTGGTCTCCTTAAGTTTCCTTTCTCTACAATTCGCAAAATCAAAACACATCAATTTTGAACACCTATAAATTCTTCTTATATCTGCCACTATTATTATTATTATTATTATTATTATTATTATTATTAACTTTAATAGTGGCAGCAGCTGACGTACTCAGGTACTGCCAGGATTAACTTTATTACCTTATAGTCAGTATTAGTTATACACATTGCCACTTCAGACAATCAAATTAATTTAATACTCTTAGTCATGTCTTAGGTAACTATGATATAAACAAGGTACTGTATGTGTGAAACCCCGATCCGTTGTAAGAGAAGACCTGATGACTCGTTTCAGGTCAGGTTAAATAAATAAATAAAAACTAAATACTCCACCTTCACCATGCGACCTTTTAGTTTTTGAAGAACTCCTTCGGTTCAAAATATGTTATTAGCTCTTCACACTGCTGAGACAGTGTCCTGGCTTCTCAGCCTCACCTAGATTCCACAAGCACGCGTAAGACAAACCTCCCATCGCGGAAGAAAGCCCTTTCCGAATAGGAGACCGATCCTGCGTTTTGGATTCTGCCGGTCAGCAGTGCCACACTACTTTATTTTTATCACTTAGACTAGCTGAAAGTAGGTCTAGCACTAGCTAAAAATGTTCCAACACCTACTGCCTTACAAAATTGTTGACAGTACTTTATTTTACAGACGTTGTGGAAGCAGTGTGGTGATTGTTTGCAGTAGCACTCAGTACTGTATCGACATGTTACTGCTTCATTAACTAACGTTACATACAATAATTCTGGTTAGAAACTCTTGTGAAACCTCTTCCACGGTAACGGGTCGGTATGGCACAGTAGGAAATGTAAGGTGAACGCTAGTAACTTCCTAAATGTCATAGTTTCGTGTTTGCGACAGAACTGTTTATCAGTAATTGAAAGCTACCTTGTAGCCAATGAAATGTTAACCCCACATGGTTTCCTCTGCTACCGTCTGCAACCTAGCAACAAAACAGAGATATGTTTCACAGATACAATTACGCGGTGCCTACTTTTACGAAGAACTGAACGGAATCGCTTAAAGCCTTAATGAGTCATTATCTAACGGTTCTCTAAGGCTTATAAACAGTAAGATCCAAATTCCGTACAGTTTTATTTATCGATGTAGACAGCTACATTTTATTCATTATACCAAAAAGCAGGAAAGTTTTTTTTTTTTTTTTTTTTTTTTTTTTTTTTTTTTTTTTTTTGTTGTGTCTCCACGCTTATATCAAAATACTCACCTAAACGTCACGCAAGCGGGGTAACATGTATTTTAATTTCAAGGGAATAACTGTTTTTGGGGTCCAGTAATAAGCTGGTCACTTCCGGAAATGTGAAGTCATTTACTTAGTTCACAAACGTTTCTTTTATTGCACATCTGGTGCTGGGTTAATCTCTGAAACAAGTTTGACAATAGTACTTATAGTTGTTTTCCACCATAGTTGCATAATAAAAATTTCGGCGAGTAGACCCTGATAGACACCAGACCTTACCGCCGTTTTCATCCATTGTCCCATATTATTAATCATATCAGCTGCTTAATTTCACAGAAACCGTACTTTTACATATATTTCCTTGTTTTATTTTTTTTGTATCGGATTGTATGGCTATAGACAATAGACATTTCTCTCAGTTTCCTCATTGAGCATTGTGTGGTAGTAAATTTTATTAATTTCAGTACCAGTTACAACTGTAAACACTATTTATTGAGGAAGAAGAAACTACGTTCTCTGAAATTATAGAGTGAACTGGTGAACAATGAAAATTTGTACACAGTCGGGATTCGAACCCGGGTCTCCTGCTTACTAGACAGATGCATTAACCATCTACGTCACGTGGGCACAGTGGTTACGCACAACTCCACGGACTACTGAACCGCGCCTCAACCACTCATTCCAAATTCCCATTTGCCGCACAGTACCGAAGTAGTGTCCCTTAGCCCTTTTTCCTATTTTTGCTTGTCGCATCATGCGAAGTCCCGCACGAGGCCGGGCAAGAGTGCTCTGTACTGGATAATCATATCTCCATTCACGGTGCATGTATGTCCTTTGGACATGTCCAAAAGAACGGACGCTATTTCTGTGTTTGATCCTGCGGGTGGATATATAGGGTGGGGCAAATAAAAGTGGCCCAGGCGAGTGGAAACTATTGGACGTAAATGTCTGCATACAACCTCACCCCGCGACGCGCCCACCACGTCTACGCCCGTCACGTAATCCACAGCGGTTCCCAGCGTAGTGCGACCTTCGTCAGTGTTCAAAAGGGTTCAAATGGCTCTGAGCACTATGCGACTCAACGTCTGAGGTCATAAGTCGCCTAGAATTTAGAACTAATTAAACCTTACTAACCTAAGGATATCACACACATCCATGCCCGAGGCAGGATTCGAACCTGCGACCGTGGTGGTGGCGCGGTTCCAGAATGGAGCGCCTAGAACCGCTCGGCCACTCCGGCCGGCTTCGTCAGTGTGAGTGGAACAGTGTGAGTGGAACAGTGCAAAGGGTACGATGGTACTCACAGTGGAGCAGCGTGTGTTTGTTGTAGAAAATTATGTGACAACAAAATCGTGAATACAGTGCGCTCAGTTGCATGCTGAGAAATCGAATGGTGTCAAAGAGCCAGCAAAGAGTGCCATGCAACGCTTGGTCGGAAAATGGCGTCAGACAGGATCTGTTTTGAACAAGTCGAAAAACATTCCGAAACGACCCTGGGCATCAGAAAATGTGGCTGCAGTTCACCAGCAAATGCTTCAGAGTCCTACCAAATCAACCCAACGCCTGTCGCAAGAGACTTGTATATCACGTCCATCATGTGGACGAATACTCCACCTAAACCTGCACTTGTATCCCTACAGTGTGTTTGTTGTTCATGTAGTAAAACCGGCAGGCGCTCCTCAGCATCTCGAGTTTTGTCACTGGCTGTTCACTGAGACAATAATGAATGATTTGGACACGGATCTGCCCTTTTTGTTCGACAAAGCCTGGTTTCACCTGAATGGTTATGTCAACTCTCAGAATCGTAGGCAGTGGGTAGTGGAGAATCTGCATAACTTCCACATAACACCACTGCCTGATCAGAAGTTTGGGGTTTGGAGTGCAGTGGCTGCATGCCGCATTGTTGGTCCCGTCTTCTTTCATCGGTCGCTGACTTCGGCGCTTTACGTTGCCAACATTTTAAAACCATTTTTGTCAGCATTAACGGAGGAAGAAAAGACCTACAGTTACTTCCAACAGGCTAGAGCAACTGTCCACGCAACCGGCCGAACTTTCGAGCGGGACAGATTTCTCAGCAGAGGTCAGTCTGATCGCGGCCCTAGCTGGTCACCCAGGTCACCTGACCTGTCAGTGTGCGATTACTTTGTGTGGGGAGCCCTCAAGCCTACGACGCATTCCAACAAACCTCGTTGTCTTCAAGAACTGCTGTAGAACATTTCAGATGAGACTGCAGCAATCTCAGGAGTCCATCTTCGATCCGCCTACAGCAACTTACTGGCCAGGGCCTCAAAGTGCAAAGAGATGAATGGTGGTTCTTTCAACATCTGATATTGTCGGCTTAGGGCTGTGTTTCCTTTCCTCTGCTGTGTTCCTTTATTCAGTGTGCGATTACTTTGTTTGAGGAACCCTCAAGCCTAAGACGCATTCCAACAAACCACGTTGTCTTCAAGAACTGTAGTAGAACATTTCGGATGAGACTGCAGCAATTCCAGAAGTCCATCTTCGACCCGCCTTCAGCAACTTACTGGCCAGGGCCTCAAAGTGCAAAGAGATGAATGGTGGTTCTTTCAACATCTGATATTGTCAGCTTAGGGCTGTATTTCCTTTCCTCTGCTGTGTTCCTTTATTCAGTGTGCGATTACTTTGTTTGAGGAACCCTCAAGCCTAAGACGCATTCCAACAAACCTCGCTGTCTTCAAGAACTGCAGTAGAACATTTAGGATGAGACTGCAGCAATTCCAGAGGTCCATCTCCGATCCGCCTTCAGCAACTTACTGGTCAGGGCCTCAAAGTGCAAGGAGATGAATGGTGGTTCCTTCAACATCTGATATATTGTCAGCTTAAGGCTGTATTTCGTTTCCTCTGCTCTGTTTCTTTCTATCCTGGAATTTTGATCTCCGCGCCACCCTATAAAATATGTTCAGAACGGAGAAATTTCGGACACGTCGAAAAGATGAGACACCACACATATAAATATATTTTTATTATTCTTATAGCACAGAGAAATCAATTGTTATTTATTAATAAATTTCCTTTATGTTACTAAATTCTTGAGCCGTTGTAAAATTTAATTGGCATCGTACGCCAAAACTTTTTGTGTGGCAGAACGTTTTGGAAAATTTTCCCTCTTCGTCGTAGTACGAATGCCACTGTCGGAGGCCAACGCCAGTTTGTAATCTTGAGAAACTTTAATAATTACGGACTCATAATCTCTTCATACTAACAGGTTACCATTACTTCTTGTTGCTGGTTTGTAGATTAAACAGTGCATTTTGACAATAAGCCTAAAGTAAATGTGGTGCTACAGAAATACGTATTCATATAAGAACGTCTGCAAAGATTGTTCCTTTCATTCCTTTTACATCCCTTTAACTCTGCGCATACTGTCGGATAAGGTACCTATTAGGTAATCCCCGTCATTAAAGTCGCCATAATATCTTTTCGCTCAGTTTGATGCGGAGGGCAAGTAAATTATTAACGGTAACTTCCTTCCACACCTCTAGTATAGTAGCAGCAGTTTATGTGTATTTAATGTTCAAAGCAGCATCCTTGAGTTAGCATAAATGTAGTACTTAGGTAGTACGAAGGTCGTGAGGCGCGGTTTACGGCGAAGAAGCACTCCAGCAAATAACAGGTGCTGGTCTGTGCAACTATTATCTCTGGGCAACGTCAGAGATCTTTATTACTGCAGCAAGGTAGCAGCGAACGCCTGAATACCTGCATCCGAGTCTTGGAAGAAGATAACGAACACGAAGGCCTCCCAGGCATCCTCTACGCCTCATTTTCCCCGCGATGCTATTCACAGATTCTGTCTGGCCGCGAGCGCCGACAATGACGCATATGTACGAATTGAGGTTTTAAATGGGTTTCATTTCTCGCCTCCCTTATGACAGTTCCATTTTTGGAATGATGCAGTCATTAGCGTAGATCATCTGCGTTCTAGTTATTCATGGATACCGCCATATAAGGAGAGCCGTCTCGCCATAAATTTTTGCTCTTTTCTTCTCAAGCAACGTGCTATTGGAAGACAGGATTGCAGCCTCAAAGAGCCCTCTATGTTTTACATCTGCATCTGTAAATCCTAAGCCGCCTTGAGGTGTATTTCGGAGAATATTTTTTGTATCGTTGTCACTTGCCTCCTTCGCCATAGTTTGCGGGGAAAAATATTGCCGATGGGCTCTGCGTGGGCTCGAATCTCTCGGAACGTACAGTCTCAAGAAACTTTAACAGTGATGCAGAACACCACTCTTGTAATGTCTGTGTTGGTTGATCATCTCAGCGACTCTTTCGTGCTTACTAAATCAAACTGTAACGAAACGTGCTGTTCTTCTTTGAATCTTCTATATTTCCTCTGTCAATCCAACCTCGCACAGATCCCAAACAGACGAGCAATATTCAAGCACTGGTGAAATGGTCGTTCTTTAAGCTATCTCCTTTAATGATGGACTACATTTCCTGAGGATTTTTCCAGTGAATTACTACGCTTTGATGTAGGTCAGCATCACGCTTGAAACACAGTTTTGGCTATATCTCAATACTGTCTCATTGCTACAACATTACTGTTTCGCTGTGTGTGACATCTTTCACAACATTAATAACAAGGCAGTTGAAAGGGCGCGAATGAAAGTACTAACAAAAAACAGCATAATGTCAAGTTATCCGTATAATCTACGGGATATAACGGGTATAAGTGCAGATATTTTTATATTCGGTACCTAATGTGTACACACATCACTTTTTTGTTTGTTTTTTTCTGTGCGTTGAGTAGTCTTCCCACAAACCCGTCACAAACTTTACGATGTGGCGTTTCTGTCGTAGCGGTTCCACTGAATGGACTGCGCCTATTAATACAGACTACCCATTTTGCGTCTACGCATGCACTCTTAAACAGGTGACGTATTTCCCAGTGGAAAAGAAGCATTAAATGCTTGCTGTTACCACATGTACTTGGAGGTGGTACCCAACCTGAAAACATACGACTTGTAACAGCTATAATTATTAGTCTGCAAATGATGTAAATATTGATGTAATGTTTTCAGTACACTGTTGTCAGCCACTAACAGAAATATCTGTATGTTTGTTTTAATCTGTAAATAATAAATCGCAATGGACTAATGCTTCAGTATTTTTCAGCTACATAATCTTCTGTGTGGGTAAAAACTTCTTATAAATCCGAGAAAGTTGATTACCTGTACCATTGTCCCTACTATCAGGATTAGCACTGTCTTCATTAAAAAGTGTTTGTAGAAGTTACGAGAGCAAATATGTGACTTTTATTATGTTACATCAGATACTAGTGCACCTGAGATCCTAAAAATAAGAAATAAAATAAAACTATTACAGTAATATTCGCAAAACGATAATGTAAGTTTTTGTCTAGTGACTAAATTAAAACAGCAAGTGTTTTCAAACTTTTGCGTTCGTTTTCCTTTGCATTATAAAGTACAATAATAGAAATCAAATCTTCTCACACAAATAAACTACAATTCAATAGGTGTAAAACAGTAAGGAAGAAACTATGTTAGTATTAAGTGTGAGCTCAACACTGATGAAGCAACTTTAGAATTTCATTTTCTTCGTTATTGACCTGAAGGCTTTCAAAACAGTAATGATTTATAGGAGATACGTAGCAAGCTGAAATGCATCAGGATAGAGCCAGCCTGCTGGTTTCATTATATGGAGTTTGCAAGTGAAAAACTGAAATTCTTCACGTTTTACAGAACAAGTCGTGCAATGTTCTTCGTTTTCATTTCCTGCAGAAAATGGCATGTCAACTATCCTTGTCTGACGTTTAGAAGTATTTTATTTTACTGTATTGCTTCCGTGTCTCTGATATTACATGATATCGGATGTGCATCTCTTTGTATGCGATTGTGAAGCCTATAACTGTATTGTTGAATCAAATCTATATGAACATGCGGAGTTAAAGAAACTGTAATATGTTGTACGTATGCAAAAGCGGATGGACACTTGCGTCAGAAAATTTAAACAAACGGTTCGGGCCACCACGCTGAGGGTCGAGAGGTTGACTGTGTGATCATACGTTAGATCAGCTTCAGGAATAGCCATCAGCGATAACCGAAATGATGTAACAAGAATGAAGAAGGCAGTCAGGGTCTCACACTTCCATAAGCAATCAACTGACGGAAAACCCATACATTCAGTTCGCCCTCCTGAACCTGAATCATAGTGTAAATTCCGGAAGGCTGAAATTTCATGAGTGCGTTTTGAACACTGTTCCTGAAGCTGTTATGGATCCCACGAAGCCAACTTATAGGAACCTAACTCACCCAGAAGTCATCCAAAGGTGTCTACATTGGGATCCTAATGAGTCTTAGACATGGGTACCTAAAATGTGTGTGGAGTCAAAAATGCTGAAACGGGTGTTAGTGAACCTGTATTAACATATAATGACGGAAACATGGGGAGAATAAGTGCTCCAGCCCGTCTTAAGGTCATTTCGTGCTGTCATACTGTAAAGGGGGTAGAAATTACTCGACAAGTTGAGACTTCCCAAGACAAAGTGTGTGGCCGAGTTCATCGCCAAAGAAGCGAGGTCAACCAGAAGGAAGAAGCTTTTAGGGAAGGAGAGTGGCAAAGAAGATGATGCATATGGGTTCTGTTAATCCTTAATTTAAAAATGTGACAGAATTTTTCTCGTTTTAACTTCGAGCACAATTTTCTCGAAATGCTTTTTGGACCTCAAGTTCCCATATCTCAAGAACTACGAGTACTTGTTATAGCAGCATTACACTTTGTAACTTGTTTTCCGTAACATACTGTGGCTACTGAAGCATAATCATAGTCGTAATTTGAATAGCTATGAATCTAGAACCTTAAGTGTATAAATATTCAAAATGGAATAAAAAGCACTTGCACTTGCCCGCGAAAGGCAAAGGTCCCGAGTTCGAGTCTCGGTCCGGCACACAGTTTTAATCTGCCAGGAAGTTTCATATCAGCGCACAATCCTAGTAATTCATGCCATGTGAGCTTCGGCCTCTTAATTTCCACGTAGCACTTAATCCATTGCTTAACTGTTTACACATTTGACGTCTTCAGCTGTTTTGGTTCATTTTCAGTATACTGTTTTTAAACGAAGTCATAAGTCCGCTGTTCTGTAAGTGTGATCCTGTCTCTGCACCACCCTGCCACCGTTATTGTGTATCGGGGTTAAATGTTCAAATGTGTGTGAAATCTTATGCTACTTAACTGCTAAGGTCATCAGTCCCTAAACTTACACACTACTTAACCTAAATTATGCTAAGGACAAACACACACACCCATGCCCGAGGGAGGACTCGAACCTCCGCCGGGACCAGCCCCACAGTCCATGACTGCAGCGCCTCAGACTGCTCGGCTAATCCCGCGCGGCATCGGGGTTAAGATTTGCTCTTTTCTTTCTGTATCTGCCAGCACTTCTTACTCGTTCTTTAAGGGTTTTCCTATTACTTCATATTTATTATACAGGTGCATGCCCTGTTTAGTGTATGCTTATTTTATAGCATAACAGCAAATGTAATTGGTCTTTATAATGGTAGACGTTTCTTTGATATTGTCATAATGCGAGAAAGCGAGTCCTCGGCCCCCTCAGGATTCTATCTATAGGCGTAACTTGTTCTTGTTCAAATGGTTCTGAGCACTATGGGACTTAAGATCTGAGGTCATCAGTCCCCTAGAACTTAGAGCTACTTAAACCTAACGTAAGGACATGATACACATCCATGCCCGAGGCAGGATTCGAACCGGCGGCCGTAGCGGTCGCGCGGTTCCAGACTGAAGCGCCTAGAACCGCTCTGCCACTCCGGCCGGCTATGGTCGTAACTGCTGCCTAAAGTATCCAGAAGCGTTCACTTCACTCATCGGCCCAGCGCCAGCTGCGATAGCGACAAATTCCTTATCAAATCTAATGTGCAAGGTACTGCCTTGCTATGACCTCAGCTGGCACAACTGCAAAGAAACTTAGGTTACGGTTAGTGCCTCGCAGATAACGAAGGAGCCCGGACATCGCAAGCATAGTGTGACCGACAAAGGGGGCTGGGAGACTGCACTACCTGTTGTGCGGTGATTCATTTATCGGAGGAGTGAGGTGTGTCAGCGAGCCTGCACGACCTGCTCTCCAGTAACGCTTCGCGCCCCGCAGCCGGCCGACTGCCGAACCAGAACTAAGAAAGAGCACTAGCAAGCACCACGTGCAATCTAACGTGCAATTAATGGTACATATTTCGTTATTTCTAACCTCCGTAATCAGCTTGTAATATTCGTTTTCGAATTAACATCCGCACTGTAGTAACAGAAACACCACAACGATCTCTTTACACTGATCAGCCAAAAGATTACGACCAGAGCCCATCGCGACATGGGATGTCACCTGGTGGCGTTGCGGGCACACGACAGATGTGCGTAAGCGGTATACACATGTTTCCATTGAGGCAACTGACTTTGAAAAAGGGCAGATTATTATTAAGCAGAGCCTGTGAACGGTTATCTTGAAAATGGCGAAGCTGGTAGAATTTTCTTGTGCTACTGTCGCGAGCATCTCCGCGAAGAAGTGGAAGCACAGTGAAACTATAACTAGGCGCTAAATGGTTGGACGTCCACGACTCTTCATAAAACTTGGGGTTCAGACCCTTGTACGCCCTGAAAAGCAGGATAGATGGCGAGCTGTGGCATCTCTGCAGAAAGAGCACAATGCTGGGGCACGCACAAGTGTTCCGGAGCACACCGTTCATCGCACGTTTTTTAAACATACAGAAAACTGAAACACATATTTTTTATAAAAGTATTCTATTTTTAGGAATGAGATACCTAATAGCCGGTATGTCCACCATTGGCAGCGACAACAGCGATGACTCGAAGTGGCATGAAAGCAATGAGGCCTTGGTAGGTCACAGGAGGTAGGTAACACCACATTCCGGGGAGGGGGATGATGAGCTCTGACGCCACGCTCTATCACATTCCAGATGTGTTCGATCGGATTCAGATCTAGCAAGCTGGGAGGGTTAGCACATCAACTGGAACTCGCCACTGTGTTACTCGAACCGCTCCATCACACTCCTGGCCTTGTGACACGGCGAATTATCCTGTTGAAAATTGCCACTGCCGTCGGGAAACATGACCGTCATGAAGGGGTGTACATTGTCTGCAATCAGTGTACGATACTCCTGGGCCGCCATGGTGCCTTTCACGAGCTCTACTAGACCCATGGAGGCCCACGCAAATGTCCTGTACAGCATTTTGGAGCCGCCGTCATCTTGTCTCCGTTCAGAAGTATGGTTATGAAGGAGCTGTTCAACTGGAGTACGACGGATTCGTGCCCTCCCATCGTCATTTTTAGGGAGATATCGGGCAAGAGCTGACAAGTGCGAGAATTATCGCACAATCAGATTAACAGCTCATGCATCGAAGCTGCTTACAAGAATAATATACAGAAGAATGGAAAAGAAAATTGAGAATGCGCTAGGTGACGATCAGTTTGGCTTTAGGAAAAGTAAAGGGACGAGTGAGGCAATTCTGACGTTACGGCTAATAATGGAAGCAAGGCTAAAGAAAAATCAAGACACTTTCATAGAATTTGTCGACCTGGAAAAAGCGTTCGACAGTATAAAATGGTGCAAGCTGTTCGAGATTCTGAAAAAAGTAGGGGTAAGCTATAGGGAGAGACGGGTCATATACAATATGTACAACAACCAAGAGGGAATAATAAGAGTGGACGATCAAGAACGAAGTGCTCGTATTAAGAAGGGTGTAAGACAAGGCTGTAGCCTTTCGCCCCTACTCTTCAATCTGTACATCGAGGAAGCAATGATTGAAATAAAAGAAAGGTTCAGGAGTGGAATTAAAATACAAGGTGAAAGGATATCAATGATACGATTCGCTGATGACATTGCTATCCTGAGTGAAAGTGAAGAAGAATTAAATGATCTGCTGAACGGAATGAACAGTCTAATGAGTACACAGTATGGTTTGAGAGTAAATCGGAAAAAGACGAAGGTAATGAGAAGTAGTAGAAATGAGAACAGCGAGAAACTTAACATCAGGATTGATGGTCACGAAGTCAATGAAGTTAAGGAATTCTGCTACCTAGGCAGTAAAATAACCAATGACGGACGGAGCAAGGAGGACATCAAAAGCAGACTCGCTATGGTAAAAAAGGCATTTCTGGCCAAGAAAAGTCTACTAATATCAAATACCGGCCTTAATTTGAGAAAGAAATTTCTGAGAATGTACGTCTGGAGTACAGCGTTGTACGGTAGTGAAACATGGACTGTGGGAAAACCGGAACAGAAGAGAATCGAAGCATTTGAGATGTGGTGCTATAGACGAATGTTGAAAATTAGGTGGACTGATAAGGTAAGGAATGAGGAGGTCCTACGCAGAATCGGAGAGGAAAGGAATATGTGGGAAACACTGATAAGGAGAAGGGACAGGATGACAGGACATCTGCTAAGACATGAGGGAATGACTTCCATGGTACTAGAGGGAGCTGTAGTGGGCAAAAACTGTAGAGGAAGACAGAGATTGGAATACGTCAAGCAAATGAGGACGTAGCTTGCAAGTGCTACTCTGAGATGAAGAGGTTAGCACAGGAAAGGAATTCGTGGCGGGCCGCATCAAACCAGTCAGTAGACTGAAAAAAAAAAAGAAAAAAAAAAAAGAAAAAAGGAAAATCGGGATTCATCAGACCATTCAACTCTTTGCCACTGCGCCAACGTCTAGTACCGATGGTCACGTGCCCATTTCAGTCGAAGTTGTCGACGTCGTGGTGTTAACATTGGCACGTTCATGGGTCGTCGTCTCTTAGGCTCATCGTTATAAGTGTTCGGTGCACTCTGAGCTCATGCAGACTTGTACTTTGCCCAGCATTGAAATCTGATGTTAGTTCCGCCAGTTGTCCGCCTGTCCTGTTTTACCAGTCTGCCCAGCCTACGATGTTCGACATCTGTATTGCTGGGTGGCCACCCCACCTCACGACGTGTGGCCGTACTTTCGCCCTGGTTTCGCCACGTGTCGAACTCACCACAGCAATCCTCGAACACCCGACAAGTCGTGCAGTCTCCGAAATGCTCTTGCGGAGCCTATGGGCCAGCACAATCCGTCCTCGGTCGCAGACAGATTACGCGCCTTCCCCATTCAACACGCTTGACAGCACTCTCACTGATACTACATGCTCCGAGGTTGTGTCTGATTATTAATCATTCCTCGCCGGGTGAGACTGCCATCCCCTGAACGGGTTTATGTCGATACTAGGTCTGGCGTCATTACATGCTGGCTGATCAGTGTATGAGCCAGATTAACGACAGATTCGTGCATTACTCTATTCCAAGCCAAGCAAACGATAAACGACCTGTGGCGCTTCCTCTGAACGTTAATTACTAACAGTAACCCTGTCCTCTGCAAGCCTATGCAGTCAAAAGAAGTTAATGAGATATACGATTATGGTTGCGCATCAGCTGTAAAATATCTCAGAACAAATGAAAATTTGTGTCGAACGAGGACTCAGACACAGATTTCTGCCTTGATGGGAGTAGCCGCATTAGCAACTTCACCTATCCGAGATCTCTTTCAGAAGCGGCCCGAATCCCCATCTGCCCTGGTGTCTCCTCTCCCTTGTACTATATTATCGTGATTCCCACATCGCGTGAGTCACTGTTTTCTCTCGTCATACTGCCTAACTAGGGTGTGAAATACTGTAGTGCAATAGTACATAGTCCGAAGCATTGCATGCATGCATGCATGTCCGAAGGACAGATACTGCGTCTGTGATCAACAGTCACATTCAATTAAGAATGAACTAGAAAACTGCGATTATGGTTCCTCATCGGCTGTGTAGGAATCACGGTAGTATAACATGACCACAAGGGATAGTAGACACCAGGGCAAATGAAGATTTGGGTCGCTTCTGGATAATCGAAGTGACTCAGCGATAGGCGGGAACTCTTGGGTCGGGTCTCGATCCGGCACAACTTCTAATTTCTTGCGCATTATCTACGGCTGACACGGAACTATAATCGCATTTAGCAAGTTAATTTTTAATTTAGTGCGACTATTGATCGTGAAAGCAGCGCCTGTTTCTTTGGAGATGCATGCATTGCTTCGGATTGTATACACTGAAGAGGCAAAGAAACTGGTGCACCTGCCTAATATCGTGTAGGGCCCCCGCGAGTAAGCAGAAGTGCCGCAACACGACGTTACTGAAGTAGTGCTGGAGGGAACTGACAAGATGAATCCTGCAGGGCTATCCACAAATCCGTAAGAGTACGAGGGAGATCTCTTTTAAACAGCACGTTGCAAAGCATCCTAGATAAGCTCAATAATGTTCATGTGTGGAGAGTTTGGTGGCCAGTGCAAGTGTTTGAACTCAGAATAATGTTCTTTGAGCCACTCTGTAGAAATTATGGACTTTTAGGGTCTCGCATTGTCCTGCTGGAAATGCTGAAGTCCGTTGGAATGCACAATGTACATGAATGGACGCAGGCAATCAGGCAGTATGCTTACGTACGTGTCACCTGTCAGAGTCGTATCCAGACGTATCAGAGGTCCCATACCACTCCAACTGCACACGCCCCTCGCCATTACAGAGCCTCCACCGGCTTGAACAGTTACCTGCAGACATGCAGGGTCCATGGATTCATGATGTCTCCATAACCGTACACGTCCATCCGATCGATACAATGTGTAACGAGACCCGTCCGACCAGGAAACATGTTCCCACTCATCAAAATTCCAACGTCGGTGATTAACGGCCCAGCCGATGCTTAAAGCTTTGTCTCGTGCAGTCATCAAGGGTACACGAGTGGCCCTTCGGCTCCGAAAGCCCATATCGATGATGTTTCGTTGAATGGTTCGCACGCTGACACTTGTTGATGGCCCAGCATTGCTGTCACGTTGAACGGTTTTCTTCAGTTGTCGTTGGTTCCGTTATTGCAGGATCTTTTTCCGGCTGCAGCGATGTCAGAACATTTTTTTTTTTTTTGTGCCAGATTTCTGATATTCACGCTATACTCGTGAAATGGTCGTACGGGAAAATCCCAACTCCATTGCTACCTCGGAGATGCTGTGTCCCATAGCTCGTGAGCGCGACGATGACACCATGTTAAAAAAAAAAAAAAAAATGGTTCAAATGATTCTGAGCACTATCACTATGGGACTTAACTGCTGAGGTCATCAGTCCCCTAGAACTTAGAACTACGTAAACCTAACTAACCTAGGGACATCACACACATCCATGCCCGAGGCAGGATTCGAACCTGCGACCGTAGAGGTCGCGCGGTTCCAGACTCTAGCACCTAGGACCGCTCGGCCACATCGGCCGGCATACCACGTTCAAACTCATTTAAATCTTAATAACCAGCGATTGTAGCAGCAGTATCCGATCTAAGAACTGCGCCAGATACTTGTTGTCTTATGTAGGCGTTGCCGACCGCAACGCCGTATTTTGCCTGTTTACATTTCTCTGTTTTTGATTACGCACACCTAGACAAGTTTCTTTGGTGTTTCAGTGCATTACAACGCAGACACGGCATTATACTAAAAAGGAATGTTACAGTGCTAATAAACAAGATTTGTACAGCTGGCGATGATCGTCATTCCAAGTCATCAGTATTGCACGGTATTGCTGTTATGACCAGATTGGACGAACAAAAAAATACATAAATCTGAAACTAGAGCAGCGCCATATCGAGAAAGCAGAGTGGCGGAACAATCGGAATTAACATAACCAGCACTCGCGCGCCCGCAAATGCATCAGATAACTAACGGCGCGGCCAGATGCTTGTGGTCGTGCTAATTGCAGCTGCGCAAACAATTTCATATTCGCACTGCCGCCGCCGACACTACCACCAGGGCGCTTCATTAATTCCGGGAAACGCAGACGGTGGTCTCAGCGTAATGAATTCCGCACAAATAATCGGATGAGTAATGGAGACCCGTGCCGTTAACTGGCGACCCCGGACGGGGAGGCAATGGGGCGGGAGGCGCTCGTAAACGCGACGGAACGGCTTAGGGACGCAAGCGCGTTACCGAGTAAAACGAAAATGACCAAAACTCCGCGGATAACTGCGCGCCCGTCCCGGTAAGCCACAGGTGGCGCTCCTTAGTTAGAGAGTGCTGGAAATATTTCCCCGCAAGACGTTTTTTCCTATAATCTCCCGCGCCCGCGCGCGTGAATGTGGCCAATCCGCCTGTTACGGGCATTAAGCAGCGGGGAATGATAATTGCCGGCGTTCCTCGTCCCTCCCTTTCTCTCTCTCGCCTGTCCCCCAGGAAGGTACGACCTTCGTAACGGCCTCCAGGTGTCAGGCGAAGCGCATTATGAAGCGCCCCGGAATAAAGCAGCGGCCGGCGATAAACACTGAACGGACGACACGCCGCCAGCGGCTCGTATTGTGTGTGTCGCTCCTGTCGTGGAGACAGAAGAGCTGCATTCCTGCCCAGGCTTCCTTTTTTTGCCCCCTCACTTCTTCTTCTCTTCCTCGTCTCTTGCCTCCAACATGCAACCGGCAGACTCCCTCTCTCCGCGCTCTCCTGCCAACCCCTTTCCCATTCCGGGTTACGTTATAACGTCATTTGCTTGTGAAATGTTTGCGGACCCCGCCCACAAATCAACCACCTCCCCCCCCCCCCTCAACGCTCGAGAATTTTCCTTTGTCCGAGAAAGATTCGCTTCTGCAGTATCGCCCGCGCCATAAATCACTAGCGACTTCCTCTTCTTTTTTTCTCTCTCGTCGACGTAAAAACCACTTTGCATTGTGTCCCGTAAGTTACTGTTTTCGGGAAACCGCTTTGATGTTACAAATCTCCGGATCCCAGCTTTGTGGCTTCAACATCCATAAGTGCTGAGGTCCTCTACCACTTCCTGTGTTAACTCCTGTTTCGGATTCCTACTTTTTTCGTTCAGCAAGACAGCTAAACGCGAATATGGTATGTTCAAATTACTTTAGGATTGATAGCTGCGGAGAAAGTGAAGTGAGTCTCACAAGAAAGGCAGGGAAGAAATTCAGCCGTCGCATGTGACCCATAGCGACATCAACCAGCCACGACTGCCGGACACCCACCCTCACTCTGCAACACTTGCTGCCTTCACTATGCTGCGAGCTTTAGGCGGCTTGCGATACTATGAGATCGTTCGTTACGCGCTGAGATTTTTTATCTTACAGTTTCTGGCTTGATGTTCTATCTGTTACTAGCTTTTTGCTCCGACTTCCATGTGTTTCTGAGCACTCGACCCGGGGTCCCCAAGTTTTATTTATTCTATTCTTCTATTAGCCCATCTCCCCCTCCCCTAGCTCTCTCCAATTCTTCTTTCGCCTCCTCTCTCCATCTCCTCTATCCCCTGTTTCTGTCCACCATCTCCACCTCCACTTTCCGTGTCCCTCTCTTCCTCACCCTGTTCTTTCTGTCCATCTCCTCCTCTTCCCTTTTCTGTCCATTTCCTCCTCCTCCACTATCTGTCCATCTGCTCCTACCCCATCTTTCTGCCTATCCTCCCCCTGTCTCTGTGCTGTAATTTTTCTGGTAATTTTGTGGCATGTTATGTGGTATATGTGAATACCATATGCAAATTGTGTCTCGAATAGACACGCCCCAGGATACGACACATTTTAAAAGGCGGGAGGAAGTTGGAAGCTGGGTTTATAGCAGAGCATTTGTTTCCTCACAATAGTTGATAATCCTTTATTTAACAGACATACTTAAAAACGTCGGTAACATATAAATCAATGATAACTGTCAGATTGATTTCAGGACGGCGAACCAAAAGGACCAAATTTACAATAACTTTCTTTCTTTTTCAGAACAAGTAATACTTATTTAAAACCACAAGTTTACCATTCATAAAAATACATCTCAAGAACCCTTTAGGCGTCAGTAAGATCTCGACAGGTATATCTATCTTCAATTACAGAAAGAGCATTGAAAACCACTCATTAGATACTAAACTTCAAACAAGAAAGTCATCCTTATGTAGGAAAAATTTACAAGTTCAGTATTACCATATGCCAAATAACTTGAGGGCGCTTTTGTCGGTACCAGTTTAGCAACTTTTAAAACGGGAAGGTAACTATATTCAAAATTTTACAAATTCAGCGTTTGACAATACTTTAAAATTACGGGTCCAGGATTAACACCAAATATTTGGAACGTCCTTGGGTATTAACAACTTTGGAACATAAGGTAACAACAATTTTAAAATTTACAGCAGTCCACAACTGAGAATTTGAAAGATTTTAAAATCAAGAAGCAATGCAAGACAAGGGCGGGCTGGCGGAGGCAAGGCTTGGCTAGGAAGACTTACGGTAGCGGACACCTTGATTTAAACTTAAGTCCAAATTATAAACGATTAAGAACTTAACTTATAGAGGGATGCCGTGGTAAGCGAGGAGGCCGCGTCACTTCAGTGGCTGCCGCAAAACGAGAGGGGAACACAAAGCCGTGGAAATCCACGCCCGGTGAACCAGCGGGTAGTGGATAACACACTGGGGTAGACGGCTGAAACTCTACCAACAACTTGAGAAGCCAAGCGCAAGCACAGACATATAATTCATGCAAGACTGAGCATCAAATAAATTCCCATGGCCCGACACAAGAATACCAAATTCAAACCCAGCACCAGACGTCGACCAAAATCTAACCGTTACAATGACTGCATAATTAAAACAAAGATTAACTGGTTAATCGCTTAACACTAATGACCAAACACAGGAATTAATTTGATTAAACAGCCAACTTTTAACAAGACCCCCCTCCCAAAAAAACAAATTCTCTTAAGTAAGCTTACAATTAAGGTGAAATGCTTAAGCGCTAATAGCTAAGCACGAGATCACAGTAGTAATAAAATATAAAACAGCAAAACAATAAATTCTTTCTTTTAAGAGAAGTGCCGGATCTCATCAAAACCTTCCGACGTGAGTACAGATATCGAGCCAACATTCATCGGGCCACTATCGTTTGCTTATTATGACTATGCCTGACTTTACGATTTATGCACAAGTCGATCATGCAAGAACTAGCCAGGCTCGATATTCGAGATCAGTGGTCACTAATAAATGCGTAGAACATTTTCTCTTTCATCCGCCTACGCCATAGTCCCGCAGCGATCGCAGGGTCGGCGTGGTTACAACGGATTTGGCAGTGTTAGTGTTAGGGATGTGCGGATGCCCTTCCTGCCGCCACCCCCTACCCCCAGGACGGAATCAGTGTACCCCAGCTGTCTGCATCTAGTGTAAATCGGGAAATAGTGCGGACGTGTTTCAAATGTCTGAGACGCGTGTAATTGAGGCGGAACGTGGGGACCAGCCCGGTATTCACCTAGCACGATGTGGAAAACCGCCTAAAAACATATCCAGACTGGCCGGCACACCGGCCCTCGTCGTTAATCGGCCGGGCGGATTTGATCCGGGGCCGGCGCGCCTACCCGAATCCAGGAAGCAGCGCGTTAGCGCTCTTTTTTTTTTTTTTTTTTTTAACTCATTTTGTTCGCCTTCGTTCGTTGCATCTGTTCGGGGCGGACGTCGTAAGACATCCGTTGAAGTTCGTTGTTGATCGATTAACTCAGTTTTTTATTACAGAGGGCTACTAACCCTCTGACCGAACACGCTGAGCTACCGTGCCGGCAGCGCTCTCGGCTACCCTGGCGGGTAATAAATGCGTAGAACATATTACAACCAAATTAATTTCACAAGCAATCAATAATGACACCATCACCGAAATGCTGAACAAATTGCAATAAAAGGAAAACACAGTTCAAAGCACTCAAACATAACTCACGGGAGTCCACACAGAGAGGGTCAGTAGCATGAGTAGTTGCATGAGTACTGAATGACGGAAAACAGCGGACAAACCAGCCCTGGACAGAAAATCCAGCACCGGAGCAGAGGTGCCAAAATACACAAACAGAAGTACCTTACCCAAAAATGAGGTAGGAAGAACGGTTACCCGGGAAAAATCAACGTGATACGACGTCCACATTAACAGTCGGCCACTGGCAAAGCCAGATACTCAAACGGGCGCAACAGCGTAGAGCTCAAGAATCTACGCCAACACGGTCCCGTACAAGTAGCCGCCAACTTGGACGAGCGACCGCTGATCTTGCCCTATAATCGCACGCTCACCGTTCGTCACCCGTCCCTCTCTCTCACTGCCCCACCGTCCGCCAACAGCCTGCCTCCAACTTCCTCTGATCAAAGAGTCAACTACCAGATGACCGAAGCGCCACCCGGCGACGTTACAGGAAAACGGTTCGTGCCAATAAGCAACGATATAACAGCTCGGAAAACGAGCCGACCCCGCTCAGTTACTAGCAAAGAAGTAATGATTTGAAACGTCATGCTTCATGCGGCCGTTGTACAGCATGAACAGGCAACGTGTTGTAGACGATACACTTGTTTTCTTTCATCATTCAGTGAGGGTCGTCAGCGAGAAAAAGTTTCGTAAAGGTTTGACATTATGTGTAAAGTTCGTTGCAAAAATGTTAGTGCTCTCATTATCAAATACTGGATGACTAAGTATGGGTATATAAGTCGTCGGTTATACTGCAGTTTCACTTCCATCTCCATCCTTTTGACAGATGGTTGGTTCTTACCC
Source organism: Schistocerca cancellata (assembly GCF_023864275.1). NCBI lineage: Eukaryota > Metazoa > Arthropoda > Insecta > Orthoptera > Acrididae > Schistocerca > Schistocerca cancellata. The sequence goes on along the minus strand of NC_064626.1, from coordinate 189,180,692 downwards.
CAGCAATGATTTTTACTAGCCAATAAGTGATACGTGTCCCAAGTTTGGTTGAAGTCGGTCCAGTGGTTTACATATACACTCCTGGAAATTGAAATAAGAACACCGTGAATTCATTGTCCCAGGAAGGGGAAACTTTATTGACACATTCCTGGGGTCAGATACATCACATGATCACACTGACAGAACCACAGGCACATAGACACAGGCAACAGAGCATGCACAATGTCGGCACTAGTACAGTGTATATCCACCTTTCGCAGCAATGCAGGCTGCTATTCTCCCATGGAGACGATCGTAGAGATGCTGGATGTAGTCCTGTGGAACGGCTTGCCATGCCATTTCCACCTGGCGCCTCAGTTGGACCAGCGTTCGTGCTGGACGTGCAGACCGCGTGAGACGACGCTTCATCCAGTCCCAAACATGCTCAATGGGGGACAGATCCGGAGATCTTGCTGGTCAGGGTAGTTGACTTACACCTTCTAGAGCACGTTGGGTGGCACGGGATACATGCGAACGTGCATTGTCCTGTTGGAACAGCAAGTTCCCTTGTCGGTCTAGGAATGGTAGAACGATGGGTTCGATGACGGTTTGGATGTATCGTGCACTATTCAGTGTCCCCTCGACGATCACCAGTGGTGTACGGCCAGTGTAGAAGATCGCTCTCCACACCATGATGCCGGGTGTTGGCCCTGTGTGCCTCGGTCGTATGCAGTCCTGATTGTGGCGCTCACCTGCACGGCGCCAAACATGCATACGACCATTATTGGCACCAAGGCAGAAGCGACTCTCATCGCTGAAGACGACACGTCTCCATTCGTCCCTCCATTCACGCCTGTCGCGACACCACTGGAGGCGGGCTGCACGATGTTGGGGCGTGAGTGGAAGACGGCCTAACGGTGTGCGGGACCGTAGCCCAGCTTCATGGAGACGGTTGCGAATGGTCCTCGCCGATACCCCAAGAGCAACAGTGTCCCTAATTTGCTGGGAAGTGGCGGTGCGGTCCCCTACGGCACTGCGTAGGATCCTACGGTCTTGGCGTGCATCCGTGCGTCGCTGCGGTCCGGTCCCAGGTCGACGGGCACGTGCACCTTCCGCCGACCACTGGCGACAACATCGATGTACTGTGGAGACCTCACGCCCCACGTGTTGAGCAATGCGGCGGTACGTCCACCCGGCCTCCCGCATGCCCACTATACGCCCTCGCTCAAAGTCCGTCAACTGCACATACGGTTCACGTCCACGCTGTCGCGGCATGCTACCAGTGTTAAAGACTGCGATGGAGCTCCGTATGCCACGGCAAACTGGCTGACACTGACGGCGGCGGTGCACAAATGCTGCGCAACTAGCGCCATTCGACGGCCAACACCGCGGTTCCTGGTGTGTCCGGTGTGCCGTGCGTGTGATCATTGCTTGTACAGCCCTCTCGCAGTGTCCGGAGCAAGTATGGTGGGTCTGACACACCGGTGTCAATGTGTTCTTTTTTCCATTTCCAGGAGTGTATTTAGCATACGTCACAAATAACTAAGACATATACTTGATTTGCAACACCAGCGAATTTCGTCCAGCAGTGGGGAAATTTGTCATTCTGACAGCAACTGATTGTGGTTCCGAGAAAAAGATGTGTCGATCGCAATGCGACTCCAGAGAGGACATTAAATGCGGAAATGTGATATTTAGCCATGTGGCATGCATGACCTTTGCCCCTGAAAGACATTGGCAAAGTTACTGTCTCGATGCAGAGTTCAATCTCATGAGGTTGTTGATGCACTGAACAACGAAAATAAGGGACAGGTTGAGCTTCATACTTGTGACGTATTCGAGGTAACTGCAGGAAAGAAATACCAACGCTCGTTTTTCTGACATTATTACATGTCATCACGACCGAAGCAGTAAAACGGGTGTCTTACACCCACAGCCCTTTCGCACAAATAATGAATCACGTGTGTACCACATTTGGTTTATCAGCGTGCAGGCCTTCACAGAGCGAGTTGGCACAATCATTATCTCGCTGGACTTGCATACTGGAGGACGACGGTTCAAATCCACGTTCGGCCATCAAGATTTAGATATTCAGCGATTTCCTTAAGTTTTTAAGGGAAATTCTGCGGCTGTTCCGATGAAAGGACGCGGCCGGCTTGCTTTCTCACCCCTCCCTAGTCCGACATTGTGTTCCGTGTTTAAATATCTCGTTATCGACGGAACGTTAAACACTAAACTTCCTTGCTGACGGATGCTCTTATGTCGCGACTCACCACCACGAAACTCTCATACATAGGATTGCTATGGGTGTATTACTGTCACAGAAAATTTTTCCGTACAGCAAGTGACACTTGTACCAATTTTTGTAGAAATTCGTTTACGTGCTTCAGAGATGTACTTAAATACTTTTGTTTTGAATCCTTCCCCACTCCATTTCTCCAAACTATACGGGTGAAACGTTGTCATGACTGTCGTCACAAATCTAGCCATCCAGAAAACTATGGATTTGATACCAATCATTATTGTTTGAAATTGAACCAGACGTCTCTTAGTTACGCGTCATTATCACCTTGTCTCGCCCCGCCCCTAGGCGTGGTAGATGATTCTTTTTTTTTCTTGAGACATCAGTCTTCTCACTGGTTTGATGCAGTCCAACACGCTCTCCTGTGCCAACCTCTTCATCTCAGAGTGGCGCTTGCAATCGCGTCCTCAATTATTTGCTGGATGTGTTCAAACCTCTGTCTTCTTCTACGGTGTCCATCACTCTACAGCTCCCTCTGCTACCATGGAAGTTATTCCGTGATGTCTTAATACATTTCTACCATTCTTCCCTTCTTCTTATCAATACTGTCCATATATTCCTTTCCCAAACGATTCTGCGAGAAAGCTCCTCATTGCTTGCCTTACCAGTCAACCTAATTTTCAACATTCTTCTGTTGCGCCGCATCTCAGATGCTTCAATGCTCTTCTTTCCGGTTTTCTCTCAGTCCATGTTTCAGAACCACACAATGGTGAGCTCCAAACGCATATTCTCAGAAATTTCATCCTCAAATTAAGACCTGTGTTTGATATTACTACACTTGGCCAGGAATGCCTTTTTGCCCGTGCTAGTCTGCTTTTTATGTCCTCCTTCCTCCATTGCCCCATCAGTCGTGGGTTATTCTGTAACTTCATCTACTTCGTGATCGTCAATCCTGTTCTCTTTTCTACTACTTCTCATTACTTTCGTCTTCCTTCGTTCTACTCTCAGTCCATATTCTGTATTCATTAGACTGTTGATTCCAGCAGGTCCTGTAATTCTTCTTGACTTTTATTCAGGATAGCCATGTGGTGAGCGAATCTTATCGTTGATGTCCTTCCACCCTGAATGTTAATTCCACTCTTGAACCTTTCTTTTATGATCGTCATTGTCTCTTCGATGTACAGATTGAACAGTAAGGGTGACAGACTACGAGGTGCGGCTAGAAAAAAACCGGACTGATGCTGGAAAAAACATTTATTTACAATTATTTACAATTTCATGTTATCTCCTTCAATGTACTCTCCTCCTCGGTCTCTACACCGCTCCATACGAATTTTCCAGTGTTCATAGCAATGCTGCAGATCATTTTCGGTAAGTCCATACATTACTTCCGTCGCTTTTTCTTTTACTGCTTCAACAGTCTCAAATCTAGTTCCTTTCAAAGCTGACTTGACTTTAGGGAAAAGAAAAAAGTCACAGGGGACCAAATCAGGTGAGTAGGGTGGATGATCTAAGATGGGAATGTTGTGTTTTGCCAAAAACGTCTTCACTGACAACGCACTGTGAGCTGGGGCATTGTCTTGGTGAAGGATCCATGACTTTTTCTCCACAAATCGTTCCGTTTTCTCCGTACTCGCTCACGTAGGGTAGCCAGGACGCTAATGTAGTAATGCTGATTCACTGTTTGTCCCTCTGGTACCCAATCAATGTGCACAATCCCTTTGATGTCAAAAAAAAAAAAAACAATCATCATTGCCTTGAATTTCGACTTCGACATTCGTGCTTTTTTTTGTCGTGGAGAACCAGGAGTTTTCCAATGCATCGATTGGCGTTTAGTTTCGGGATCGTAAGTAAAAAACCACGATTCATCGCAAGTAATAACATTTTGTAAGAAGGTGGGATCACTTTCAATGTTTTCCAGGATGTCAGAACAAATCATTCTTCGGCGTTCCTTCTGTTCAATTGTGAGACACTTTGGAACCATTTTTGAACACACTTCGTTCATGTTGAAACTTTCATGAAGAATCTGCCTAACACTTTCCTTGTCAACTCCTGTTAACTCAGACACTGCTCTGATTGTTAAACGGCGATCTTGTCGAACAAGTTTACCGATTCTTTCAATGTTTGCATCAGTTTTTGCTGACAATGGTCTGCCAGTGCGAGTGTCATCACTGGTGTCTTCGCGGCCATCTTTAAATCGTTTAAACCACTCAAACACTTGTGTTCGCGATAAACAATCATCGCCGTACACTTGTTGTAACATTACAAACGTTTCACTTGCATATTTTCCTAGTTTGAAACAAAATTTGATGTTAACACGCTGTTCTTTCTGTACACTCAACATTTTCAGACGCACAGACAAAACGTCAACTACTTAAAACAGACGCCACGGGCAGACTGAGTGCAGGAGGCAGATGAAACTCGAGCAGTAGGCGGAGCGAGAGTCACGTGACAGGCCACGCGACTTTCAGCCTTATTGCATTCGTTTTATTGTTTCACCAGTACTAGTCCGGTTTTTTTCTAGCCACACCTCGTACATCCCTGTCTTATGACCTGTTTAATCCGAGCACTTGGTCTCACCCCTCTTATATTTACCTCTTCGTTATTATACGTATAGTGAATCACCCATCATTCCCTACAGGTTAAGCCTATTTTTCCTCAGAATTTCGACCTTCTTGAACCATCCTATATTGCCGAACACTTTTTCCAGGTCGACAAATCCAGTGAAGATGTCTTACTTTTCCTTTAGTCTTACTTGCATTACCAACCGCCACGTCAGCACTGTCTCTCTGGTGCATTTACCTATCCTAAGGCCAAACTGTATGTCATCTAACACATCCTCAATTTTCTTTTCCATTCTTCAGTACATTACTCTTGTCAGCAACTTGTATATATAATGTGTTAAGGTGATTGTGCAATAATTGTCACACTTGTAAGCTCCTTCAGTCTTTGGAATTGTGTGGATCATCCTTTTTGAAAGTCAGTTGGCATATCGCTAGAGTCATACTGGTTCTCACCCACTCACAAATTTACTCGGGCATGCGCACGACACGCCGTTGTTTCGTCGCTGTTGGGTGAATGGCGCAGGAACGCACAGAAGACAGATAAACAGACAAACAAAAGTTAATTTTTATTAATTAGATTCCTATTTTTTATCGTGTGATACTAAAAAATTTCGAAAGCAACTTTGTTCCCAGAGGGAAAGTCCGACGTTATTTTTTTTAATAACATAGTATCCAACACAGTCGAAGTGAATGGCTTTTTGCGTTAAGCTGATACACTATCAACAATTGTTCTTGATAATAACCCCCAGGCATTCTGGAATTGTTGACAGGATGCCTTCCACGGCAAAGAGAAAGGAGAAGATGATTGACTTCAGGGCTCGAACGATGAATTAAATGATAGAGCTTATCGATCTTATAGCTCTCCATCAATCGACGAGGTGGCAAAAATAGATGGTCATAGTCATCAGGCTGCCACGTAGTCACTGCTATTTCAACCTAACAGAATTGATATTGACCCATATTTAGGGCTACGTTGTCAAGTAAATAAAAAAGATGGCTGTATGCAGCCTAGGTACTCAGCAATGTGGCTATCAGTCAATGAAGACTAGAGGAAAACCGCCGATCATTCTTATATTCTGATTAAAATTTCTTTGTGAGTGACGTTACGGCGAGTAGAGTGACAGGGGCAAGCCGCCATCCGGTCGCTTAGTTCTTTCTCGAGCGCCACGTGCTCGCCGTGTTGCCTGTTTTGTAGGCACGTGCAGCGCCTTGAGAAGCGTGTTGACTGCACGCCGCCAACACTGCCCCTCGCCACTTCAGTCTGTCAATCACAAAGTAATTTTAATCGTATAGCGCATCTTTGTACAAACCATGACAAACTTATGTTACAACATGTAGTGCAAGAAATGAACGCGTCTTTAAATAACGACCCTTGATAGTGTCAATGATGGCGTCTTTGACACATAGAAGTGTGAGGAGAACGAAGTTCTTCCATTATCATCACAAAAAAGATACGCTGCGGAATCAGCTGAATGATTCGTGTGCGCCGTTTAAGCATCTGCGCAGCCAAATTGTATTTTCGTATGTTTTGACTATTAATAGGAACTGCTCCAGCTGAGGAGAACACGGCAAGTGCCATAACCTGAGTCCCGTGAAACTTCGTCGAGAGGTAGAGGAGCCAAACTAAGCGGACACGTGTCTCGGCTTATTCGTAGATACTCGGCTGTTACTGACAAAACGAAGATCAAAGAATTCGGTGTACTTCAGATATCTAAAAATGCGCGATGGGTTTGTCGCAAAAGGTGGCATGGCGGGTGCCGTTGCGGTTTCCCAATTTTGCGTTCAGTTTTCGAAACACGATTATTATTTTTCTTCATTTAATTTTTCATTTACTACACAAATGTTTCTTATCAAGCTAGGGCATAGTGATGTGTTACGTTAATTGAAAAATTACAACTGGGTTTCACAATAAGTGTCATACTATTATACTTTTGAAGAGCCAAAGAAATTGGTATACATCGTATAGGGACCCCGCGAGAACGCAGAACTGCCGCAACACGACGTGGAATGTACACGAGTAATGTCTGAGTTAGTGCTCTATGGAACTGCCACCATGAACCCCGCAGGGCTGTCCATAAATCCGAAAGAGTACGAGGGGTGGAGATCTCATCTGAAGAGCACATTGCAAGGCATCCCAGATACGTTCCATAATGTTAATGTCCGGGGAGTTTGATAGCCAGTGGAAGCGTTTAAAATGAAAAAAGTGCTCCTGGTTCCACTCTGCAACAATTTTGAAGTGTGGGGTGTTGCATTGTCCAGCTGGAATTGCCCAACTCAGTAGGAATGCACAATGGATATGAATGGATTTAGGTGATCAGACACGATGCTTACGTACGTGTCTCCTGTCAGAGTCGTATCTTGGTCAGACACGATGCTTGCGTACGTGCCTCTTGTCAGAGTAGTATCTAGACGTATCAGGGGTCTCGTATCACTCCAGCTGCATACGCTATACACCATTACAGTGCCTCCACGAGTTTGAACAGTCCCCCTGCTGACATGCTGGATTCATGAGGTTGTCACCATACTCGTACACGTCCATCCGCTCGCTACAATCTGAAACGAGACTCGACCGATCAGGTAACATGTTTCCAGTCATCAACAGTCCAATGTCGGTGATGACGGACGCAGGCGAGGCGTCAAGCTTTGTGTCGTGCAGTCATCAAGGGTACGTGAGTGAGACTTCAGCTCGGAAAGCCAATATCGATCATTTGTCGTTGAATGGTCCGTATGCTGACGTTGATGGCCAGCATTGAAATCTGCAGCAATTTGCGGGAGGGTAGCAGTTCGATCACGTTGAACGATCCTCTTCAGTCGTTGTTGGTCCCGTTCTTGCAGTAACTTTTTCCGGCCGCAGCGATGTCGGAGATTTGATGTTTAACCGGATTCCTGATATTCACGGTACGCTCGTGAAATTGTCGTACAGGAAAATCCCTTCATCGCTACCTCGGAGATACTGTGTCCCATCGGTAGCGCGCCAACTACAACACCTCGTTCAGACTCCCACGAATCTTGATAACCTGCCACTGTAGGAGCAATAACCGATCTAAAAACTGCGCCAGTCACTTGTTGTCTTATATTGGCGTTGCCGACAACAGCGCCGTATTCTGCCTGTTTACATCCGTATTCGAATACTCATGCCTATACCAGTCTCTTTTTTGAACAGACTGCAGTCCATTTCTCACTTTACTGCCTATTTCTAATGTCTTTATGAACATGCTGCTCGATCTGGACTTTGTCTATGTGACCTCTAATAACACAGGGTGACGAAAATAAAGCCGAGAAGTGTTTTCAACAGTTTGCGACAGCGTAATCTAAGCAGCAACAAGTAATTCCGAAAATATCCGAAAAGAGTCTTAACACCAGAAAAATATTGTACCATCGCATAAAATTAGATCTTCGTCCATTTGAACCACACGTCTCTGGAACAAACTACACTAGTTTTCCCCATCCTTACTTAATACTATCTAGTATTTCACCTCTGATTTCATAGACAGGGGGTTAGAAACTAATCTGTCTTCAAGAAGAGTTCAGAATTTCTCCGTCATCCTTGTAGGTTCCTTTTCTACACATCCCAGTTCTTAATCACGGCCCCGGCCATGTGTTCGACGTCGTACCTTCTCGCAAGGCCCAAGAGGCTTCCCCCACTGGCATGGCCCACGGTCGACCAGGAACGCTGAACACGACACGGCTGTGTCGCTCGGAGCAACCGCCAAGAAATTCAAAGGCCATGAGGACATGGTGTCGCGTCCATCACTGCACAATTACTGATTAAAAAGTGTGTCCGTCTTTGTTTCAGGCACTTTGTGGACCACACGTGTCTGACACGTGGCGGGCATAGGGAGGGTCATTACGTTACAAGGATGGTGGCATTCGCCCCGTTATTGATATAAATAGGTGTAGGCTACCACCTGAAAACCACACCCAAACTGGCCAGTCTACCAGATCAACGGCAATTGGACTAGTGATTCGATCGCGTTCTCGCTCATTGGCCATAAAGAAAAAACTGTGTCTTAGCTCCCCGTCGACGAACGCGGATTGGGGAAATACACGGAAAGAAATAGATTGCGTCCATCTCAAAGGAAATATCCTGGCGTTTCTGTAAAAGGGTTTAGGGAAACGGTTGAAAACGTTAATTTCTATGGTCACTGGATAGTTGGATCGCCGTCCTACTAGATGTCACCAACGTGGCAACACGCTCATTTCACTGACCGTATCTCCAAAGCTGATGTCTGAACCAAATAGTAGAAAAATGCTTTGAACCGAACACGTAACCTGACTCTTCTGCTCGGAAACGATATAGTTCCGCAGATCATGCTATCCCAATGTGTAAGGTAGAAGAATGTATGTGAAATTAGTATTCGCCACATATGAAGTTACCAGAATATATGGGTTGGAAGAATGTTTGCTATATGCAGTGTCAATTTAGCCTCTTTGCCTGACGGTTCAGCCGGCCGTTGTGGCCGAGCGGTTCTAGGCGCTTCAGTCAGGAACCGTGCTGATGCTACGGTCGCAGGTTCTAATCCTCCTTCGGCCATGGATATGTGTGATGTCCTTAGGTTAGTTATGTTTAAGTAGTTATAAGTCTAGGGGCTGATGACCTCAGATGTTAAGTCCCATCGTGCTTAGAGCCATTTGAACCATTTAAAAAACATGTGATGCACTCTCAATCTAAGGCCATCTAACACCCCTTATAAAGCTTCTAGGAGGTGATATGTTGCACCATAGCAGCACTGCATTTTCTGTGGTCGGGGTTGATGGTCGGTGCCTGACAGGTTTCATCGAACTGCTTTCACACTTTTCTCCTACCGTTCTACTCCCTAACAGCACACGCGAAAAGCAAATACGTTAACATTTCCGTGCGAGCTCTGATTTCTCTTATTGTATTACAATGATAATTTCTCCCTGGTTAGATGGGTGTCAACAAAATATTTTTGTTAAAAACCATTCAAAGCCAACACCGCACTTTTTTCCTTTTTGTCTTGTTATTCAAGACAGACTATTTCAACAGTCTTGTCTTGAATTAAAAAAACTGTTTTATGTTATCTTGGCTTCTGACTGATTTTTAACAATTAAAACAGATCTCCTTCAGTACTCTCATAATCAGAAAATTCAATCAAAATATATTCGCATTAGGATGATGATGATGATGTTTGGTTCGTGGGGCGCTCAACTGTGCAGTCATCAGCGCCCGTACAAATTCTCAGTCTCTAAATAGTCCATTCTAGCCACTTTCACGAATGATGATGGAATGATGAGGACAACACAGACACCCAGTCCACGGGCAGAGAAAATTCCCAACCTGGCCGAGAATCGAACCCAAGACACCGTGATTTAGAGATAGCAAAGCTAGCCACCGGGCCACGATCTACTGACTTCGCATTCGGAGGACCGTGTTCGAGATCGAAATTTCGCGAAAACTTCTCGCCGCAACTAAAAACGCCTTTGGTTTAATGACTGTCACCCTAACTAACGTCACATTCGTAATACTCTCAAGCATAGTTCGTGATTATACAAAACGAGCTGCCCTTCTTTGAATCTTTTCATGTCCTCCGTAAGACGAGGCTGGTAAGGATCCCATTCCACACATCAGTACTCTGGCAGAGGACGGATAAGCGCAGTGTAGGCAATCTCTTTAGTAGACCGGTTGCGCGTTCTATGTGTTCTGCCTACATGACTCAGTCTTTGGTTTGTCTTCCACAAAACATTATCTATGTGATCGTTCCAAATTGATCGTAATTGTAATTCCTAGGTATATAGTTGACTTGACAGCCTTTACAGTATTATTTAAGACCAACTGCCACTTTGTGCCAAACAGTTATCTTGTCTAAATCATTTCGCATTTGGTATTGATTTTTTTATGACTTTACTAGGCGGTAAATGACAGTATAATCTGCAAACAGTCTGATATGGGTGCTCAGATTGTCTCCTACGTTGTTTATATAGATTAAGAGCAGCACTATTATTCTGTTGACAATCCCCGTTGGCTTCGTCAGGTGGAACGTCAACATCCATGGAGTGTAGGCATGTGGCGTGGGACAGTCAACCATCAGCTCATAGGCCCGCTTTTCATAGACGGAACACTGAATGCGCACCAGTATTGCAGCCTCCTAACAGGTCATCTTCCACAGATGCTAGAAGATGTTCCTCTCCAGGCTAGGAGGAATCTGTGGTACCAAGATGAAGGATAACCAGCCTATAGTGCACGAAGTGCTAAAAGATGGCTTCATGAACTGTTTCCAGATCCTTGCATTGGACGCAGATGAACTGTACCTTGGCGGGCCCTTTGCCAGTATTTGGTACCTGTAGACGTTTTTTGTGTGGGGAAAGCTGAAAGAAGCTGTCTACAAGGACATAGCAACTACACTCGATGATAGCAACGATATATTACTGCAGCCTGGTCGGATATCTGAAATGCTAGCACGAATGCCGCAGTCGTTCCATACCATACTGGAAGAGTGCATTGTGGTCGTTTTTAAGGCAACCTGTGATGGTCAGTTGTCTCGTCTCTGGTGAGAATCTACATACATCGTCTACGCACTTGAGCGGTTCTTTAGTGTGTGCTACCATAGATACTGTACAAGTGTCAGTGTGGGAACTTTTCAAAATACGGTACCTCGCAAACGACTCGCGCAAGACTCCTGCAACAAACACCACTCACATTCTAATTTATGCTCCTTGTACTTCGTTAATGTTAATTGGCATTATTCTATTTAAAAAGTGGATGTTTGCAAATAAATAAACTTTCTAAGATTTATTAAAATCTGTTTATTGGTAACAATACGTGCCTATGACTATTAGTCTGTTCTGTGAAAACCACATGTCAATAGCGCTTTCCATTTCCTCGATATTTGGGGTGCAAATGCATAAGCCATTCATAGAATTCCAGCTTTCTCTGACCTTATCCTTTTTTGTTGGGTAGTATTCGCAGCACGGCACTAAATCACCACGTAGTTTTATAGTTTGCCCAACCCAACCAGTAATCATGGTGTTGAACTCCAAATGATATTAAGTGATAGTATGGAATATCGCACTCTAATGAAAACCACTCGCTCTAGGATCAAATTGAGCGGTAAGCAATGTGAGAAAGGTTAATTTTGTTACTGGTACCACAATGTAGCTTACATTCGAAAAATTTATCTCTCCTGACATATCGCTTTTCTCATATGCTATAAATTAGACGACCTGGCACGAATATTACTTTGGCTACCTGCAGAACATAGTCGTTCAGAGTAACTACAGTGTTATAATTTATATGATGCCGTGCCAACAAATTATTCTGAGTGTGCAACATATAATATCTGCCCGCGAATATTGTAGTAGTGAGATTAATCTCCGTAAGTCTCATATTTCGTACTATCACTACAAGAACGTGACGTCCAGTTTATCATATTGAATACGTTGCAAAATTGGCCATAAATAATGTACGCTTACAGCTGCACAGACATAACAGCAGAGCCAGACCAGGAGCGAGCTGCACAGCAATATATAAGAAAGATATGTGCTACCCCGGGATATGAACCCTTCACCTTGAGGATCCGTTACGAGTACGTTCAGCTGTGGGAATGCTTCAAAACTTCGCTTCCTGTCGCTACAATAAGAATGTAGGTGTGTGATCAGAGCTCTTAACATTTATTCGGCTTCCGATTGCCCCGGTTAAACTTGCTACCGATAATGTCTACTGAAAAATTGCTATGAACACGGGCGGTCGCTTGAACGTTTCAAAAACTGATGATTTTCACTGAATTTAGGTTCACAGCTGAGACAAACCGTATGACTGATTTTCATTCCATCTAAGTAAAACTGACAGTTGCAAGCAGGAGAAAATCATTTAAACAATCTTTCCTGTGGGAAGGATCACAGTACGTAGTAATTGTCGGAAAGTCATCGAGTAAAACAGAAGTGACATTTGGCGTTCCCCAAGTGTTATAGGCCGTCTGCTGTTCGTAATTCATATAAACGACTTAGGAGACAATCTGAGCAACCATCTTACAGTATTTGCAGATGATGCTGTCATTTACCGTCTAGTTATGACATCAGAAGATCAAAACCAATTGCAAAATGATTTAGACAAGATATCTGTTTAGTACCAAAGGTGGCAGTTGGCCTTAAATAATAATGTAAAGGCTGTCAAGTCAACTGGGCAAGATTGGTAGCCTGCATGTCTCTTCATAACTAAACATGATACATGATACTTCTGGAGTACCCTGTCCTAGTGCCTATGTACAGAAGTTATCACGATTGTCAGAGTTGTTTCCACACTGCTCTTGACGGAGAGAGATGTCATAGGGGTGGAACCTACGTCAATGGAGAATGCGTAGTACACTTGCCTGACTCATACCACTTCCTCGTGCGTTTGCGCGGGAGCTAACGTGCGGATCAACTGCAACATCAACAAGGACATTAATGTCCCCCTCTTCTGTCGTCACTTGTTACCTTCTGTTACGTTGTCTAGACGTTATAGTTTCTTAATAGAAAACATTACTATTTTTTCGTTTGTTATTTAGTGTCTTTTGGAACGAGAAATTATTAGAATATTTATGAACACCAAATATTTTGCAAGTAGTGTACGTTATAAATGTTTAAAAGTTCTACACCCTTTAAGACAAGAAAGTTTAATACTTCGTCTATAAATGTGAATGAAATTGCGTGGGTTCTTGTTAGAACACTTCTGCATTACACGTAGGCAACATAAATAATGTCTATCCACTACTGTACTCAGTAATTTATATACTGAAAGTATTTGGAGCTTAAGCGTTTAAAAGTATTCCGGTACAAGTGAAAATAATTTAGTTTGTCTATTCCAGGAAAACAATTTCCCGACGTAAGAGTTTGGACCTACGTGTGCATAAAATATGAATTAGACTCCCAAAAACTCAAATCAGTACAGTACAATATCCTCAATAAATCGGTAATGTTGTTAAGGTTCAATATATTTCACTTTTATACCCGAATAAACTGACAGTTAATTATTTTACCTTAAGCCTTGAGTCAAACCGTTATCGAGTCTGGACTTCCTACTTGCATCAGTTATATACCTTTTGTAAAAAAATATTCCTGATAGTCAAATCTCAGAACTACAATGGAATGATAATATAACTGTCTCTGCTCTTTAGATTCTACTATTTCATAAATACGAGGGCAAGTCAAAAACTACCTACACTTTTCATTCTACTGTTTATTAACATGAAGCTAGCGGTACACAATGCACGTCATTTTTCTACGTAATCTCCCTCCTTCTCAATGCACTTGGCCCAACGGCCAACGAGCTTACGTATTCTTTCCAAATAAAAGGTTTTCGGTTGGTCGTGAAACCCCTTTTGCACCGCATTTCGCACGTCCACATCTGAGGCAAATCGGCGACGCCGCAAAGCACCCTTGAGTGGCCAAAACAAGTGAAAGTCACTTGGAGCAAGGTCTGGGCTGTAGGGAAGGTATTCCAATACCTCAGATTTCATCTTGTTGGTGATTTCAATAGCGTGACGGGTCTTGTGTGGTCGCGCATTGTTATGCAACAACAACACCTTCTTCCACAGCAAACCTCGACGTTTGGCGCTAATTGCTGGCTTCGGTTTATGTCCAACAATTCACTTTACCCTGCACTGTTGATAGTCGTTCCCTTTCCCACTAACTCTGCCAGTATGGGCCCCTGTGAGTCTCAAAGCACGGTTAATATAACCTTTCCTGCGGATGGCCTCGTCGGCGATCCAGGGTGTTTCCACTGCATACTCTCGCGCTTTGACTCAGGCTCGTAGCGATGTATCCATGTTTCATCTCCGGTGACAATTTTGCTAAAAAAATGCACACCTTCGCTGTTGAAGTGACTGAGAAAGCCTTGATAGACTCTAACGCAGGTGAGCTTATGGTCGTCGGTAAGCTTTCTTGGTACCCACCGTGCACAGACCTTATGGAAACCGAGCTCGTCGTGGACGATGTGATGGGCGGAGCCGTGGCTGATGTTGAGAGCGGATACTACCTCATCGATACTGATTCGCCTACTCGCCAAAACCATTGCTCGAGCTTCCTGAATGTTGTTACCTGCAGTGGAGTCTGATGGCCATCCCGCTCCCTCTTCATGCTTTACGCTTCTTCGACAGCTTTTAAACTTCTCGATCCGCAAAAACACAGTTTTACGTGATAGTGCACTTCTCCCATATTGCGATGATAGTCTGCGGTTAATGTCTGTCCCTTTGACACCCTCCGACCAGAGGAATCAGACATCTCCCTTTGTTTCTCTTTGGTGCACATTTCTAATGGCGCTGCCATGCTATATCAGCAACAGAAGGAAGAACAATGGCGGAAATAAGACCAAACTGTCACAGAATTACCACAACAGTATAACAAAGACATGTGCGAGGACAGAAGACAACGTGCGCAATGTAACAAACGTTATGGCAAATGTGTACATAGTGTTTGACTTGCCCTCGTAATTACTGAAAATTAAGATTCCCGCGTAATCGCAGACAACAACGAGACCAGCGATGTTACGCAGCAGCGTGGCCTAAAAATGCCTAAACCTCAAGAATGTGGCTAATGGGAATTACATTTCTGTAAATGAAAGCATGTAACCACATTTACTGCTAAGTCTCTATTTCATAATAAATCAGATTTAACGAAAAAACAGGCCCGAGTACAACAATTTCCTACTACTCACAGTGAATACTCCAGATCAAGAGCAAGCGAACCAAAACGACCGGACGGTAGCAAAAGAGAGCTAAACGAACAGAACAGCGAACGATAATCTTATCGCACGATTATATATATATATTAAATGATAGCAGCCAGCGATTACCTGTTGGCTTCATATACACATCTCTGTCAAGTCCTTAGCAATCATAAAGGAAATAATTTCTAAATACACGTAATTACTGATGTCATCACTTTTTGTAGTATCAGAATAATACTTCAATTTTACCAGGACTCCATATAGTTTGCATATTTTATATTTAGTTTTCGAGAGTATGCCTATACACTACCACTTTTAAGCACCTAGTTGAAGGAGATGATAAATAACAGCAGAGTTAGTTGACATCTATTGGTATATCTTACTGCATACAACGTACAAGACGGGAATGCTTTCTTCCCACACTCTCCATACACCATGAGTATGTTGGCTTCTTCTACGATGGTAAGTTCCATTCCCCACTTACGACCTACTGCTTGGGCTGTCACACACGAACTGACTAGCAAGTCACGGTGCACTGAAGGAACACACAAGCAAACCATAAGCAAACATAACAACGCCGTGCCTAGCAACTACGCAGGTTGAATGGCACAAACAGGTGCCAGTGTGGTAATTTTCCAAAAAATGGTACAAATGACTCTGAGCAATATGGGACTTAACATCTGAGATCATCAGTCCCCTAGACTTAGAACTACTTAAACCTAACTAACCTAAGGGCATCACACACATCCATGCCCGAGGCAGCATTCGAACCTGCGACCGTAGCAGAGCGCGGTTCCGGACTGAAGCGGCTAGAACCGTTCGGCCACACCGGCCGGCGGAAACTTTTCAAAATAACGGTATCTTGTAAACAGCTCGCTCTAGAATCCTGCTACAAACACCACTGACATTCTAATTGACCCTACTTTTTATACGTTGATGTCAATATGCATTGTTCCATTTAATAAAGTATATTTTTTCCCAAACATCCATTAGCTAAGTATTATTACAAT
Source organism: Schistocerca cancellata (assembly GCF_023864275.1). Lineage (NCBI taxonomy): Eukaryota > Metazoa > Arthropoda > Insecta > Orthoptera > Acrididae > Schistocerca > Schistocerca cancellata. The sequence continues at coordinate 189,164,234 of NC_064626.1, read as the reverse complement.
GATTTTATTGGCTAGCAATACGAGCCCCTGACTACCAATCCATTCTGTAAAAACTGCACATCAATTGTTCTTCTATCTCCTAAGTATCTGTGTTGAATGTTTTAGGTGATTCACTCTGTTCATTTCTGAGACGATCAGTCTGGGGGCGATATGTAAAGTATGGTACCTGAATAAAACTTCACAAGCCAAGATCGCTGAAAAAGTATTTTACTGGATGAGCGATTTCGACAATGACAGTCTAGCTCTGGTGAACCTGGCCATACAATAAAATACATTTTTAGCGATCTTCGCTTGTGAAGTTTTCGTCAGTTACCATACAGACAGAGGCACTGAAACAGAAAAGGCTACCCATTGGAAATAAACAGTTACTAAATAACGACAGAGACACGGCTTTTCCTTTTATTCTTCTCCTTTTTTTCAATAGTTGCTAAGCTGTGTAACCTGTTAGTGTTTCTTATTGACACTGTTGGTCTTCTCAACATTTCCTTGATAGACAATGCTCTTTGTTTTGTGTGGTACATATGTTAGTGTAATGAAGAACGTAAGTGTCAATGCTACAAATTCCGTTATAATTCATCATGATAGTATGAAATTAGGTAATGCAAGACTATTAAAGCAGGGAGATTGAAAATCTCCGCCGGCCGGAGTGGCCGTGCGGTTCTAGGTGCTACAGTCTGGAGCCGAGCGACCGCTACGTTCGCAGGTTCGAATCCTGCCTCGGGCGTGGATGTGTGTGATGTCCTTAGGTTAGTTAGGTTTAATTAGTTCTAAGTTCTAGGCGACTGATGACCTCAGAAGTTAAGTCGCATAGTGCTCGGAGCCATTTTTTTGAAAATATCCAAAGCTGCGCACTGTAGTCATAAAATCATTAACCGGACACACTAAGAACTACATATTAATGGCACACATCAGAGGCACCTTCGTTTCGCCGATGACGTTGTGCTCTTTGGATACAGTGAAAATACACTTCAGCAACGAACAGAAAACCTTAAGGCAGAAGATTTGAAAGCTGGCTTGAAATTCAGTTAAAATAACATTAAAAGAATATATGTCCGATATTCCGAAAAGAAAACAATTCAGCTTAAGGAGTTGAAGGCAATTACTGGTTGGACAACGGAAGAAATAAACAGAAGACTAATAATGACCGATGTTGGCTTTCAAAAACGAAGTAGATTTTGAAACAGTTTCTCCTGCGTTCCTAAAATAATGTTTAAAGTCTATGTCTAGCACACATGTAGACTTGTAGAATGGAGAAATGGACTTTCAGTGAGAAAAACATTCAAAGAACGGAAGGCTGCTCAGGGAGCAATGGAGAAATCATTGTTATTTGTCGTGTATACAGTGTGACCGTAAAATGAGAAGCTTACAAGGATATTGCAGAGAAGGTTATGCTGAGAAGTGATTGTAAAGAAAAAAACTCGATATGTTGTGCCGTTTCCTAGTGAATTAGCACTGATGGTAGTGAACCAGGCAGTTGCTCACGGAAATTCAACGGCCAAGCAGAGTGGTGTCGTGAAGAATACACTTCGTTTGATTTCGTGAAACCGAACAGGAAAGCGACACAAAGTTTGGTCATGGAGCGGTAGTAAGAATCGAACCCGAGCCAAAGGCTAAGCAGTCTCGTGCGCTATCACCTACGCTATGAGAACAACTCACACTAATTGTACATGGCGGACCGCTTGAATTTGCGCACGCAACGGCCTGGTTGGCTAACTCCAACGCTAATTTACTCTTACACGGGGCAATGTCTCAAAGTTTTTTCTTAACAACCTACCTTGCGGCATCCGCAGAGGCTTTTTAGGCTGTTTCTGTTTTTCTGTTTCAAAAGTTTCCATACCCTCTCTTGCGTGTCTCTTCAACCTGCGTAGTTGCTGGATACGTTTTGCTATGTTGGCTTACAGTGTGCTTGTGTGTTCCTTGAGTGCACTGCGACTTGCTAGTAAGTCGGCGTGTGACAATCCAAGTGTGGACGATGGTATTTACCAATCTATAAAAAGCCGACACGTTCGTAATGTATGGAGAGTGTAGGAACGTCGGACTGTCCGCAGCTCGTGGTCGTGCGGTAGCGTTCTCGCTTCCCACGCCCGGGTTCCCGGGTTCGATTCCCGGCGGGGTCAGGGATTTTCTCTGCTTCGTGATGACTGGGCGTTGTGTGATGTCCTTAGGTTAGTTAGGTTTAAGTAGTTCTAAGTTCTAGGGGACTGATGACCTCAGATGTTAAGTCCCATAGTGCTCAGAGCCATTTTGAACGTCGGACTGAGATCTTTAAAAGACTGAAAAATCCTCTCAAGGTCTAGACTCAGTCGTGGCGATTAAGCTCCTGTCGCTGTGAAAGAAAGTTTGCAACTTCGGACGTCGGTTATTAAACTGCTTATAAAGACGATTATTTAATGTGGGAAATCTGGGTTCTAATCTCGATCCGGGGCAAATTTTTATTAGTCACCAGCAGGTAGAACATCTGTACGTAATGCAGCTGACGTCACGTTATTGGCATACAGCAAATTTAGTTTAGTTAATTTCTAATGGCTATTGTTGAATGTTTTTTAGCAAATGTTGAAAGTGTTTAGAAACACGCTGCAAATACATATGCAAATGAGAAACTTGGAACGATTTCTCTTAATGACTCACTGAGAATATTCCAGAAATTTGTATGTTGCTAACCTATTTTTGTGCATGTTAGTTGCGTTTGCAGAACAGTAAGAGTCCATTGGTAGTAAGCCCGCTAATGTTCCTGTTCCATTGGTAGTAGACCTGCTTCTGTTTCTGTCGCTTTGCTGGGAGTCTTTCCAAGCGTTTGTGAAGCGCGACGTGCGACCTCATACCGCCTTGCTTACTTTCTCCGCAGCCTGTAGCCACACTATTCTGATGACGTATTACTCCCACCTGCTGCTGGACCTTCTTCCAGCGCGCCGCCTTCCCCGTCCTCAACATATCATCAATTTATCTGAGACCTGCGGTCAGCAGCCTGTTGCTTTCTCCTTGCTAGTGTGTCCCGCGAGTAGTTCCCAAGTCTGCGCTGTTTCCGAATGTGTCCTACGGGCAGTATGAGTCTTATTAGTACGTATCAGTACGTCCCAGACAAATAACGCTGCTATAATTGCGTAGGCTTCCGCGGCCAGAGTCAGTCGACATAAAAGTTTTCTGGGTTTGGTACCGCGTCATAATGTAAAATCTACTGCTGCTATAGAAAAGCCAACGTTTCGGCCACGATTGCAGCGGCCTTCTTCTGGGTCTAATGGTGCGTTCTAGCTATGCCGTGTCCTTTATCCCGTTTCTAGACGTCGAAGTGTACAGGAGAACGGAGGGCACACTGGGCCACAGAGTATATCGTAAGCCTACACATACTGACAGTTATCTGCACGCCCAATCCTACCACCACCCAGCGCAGAAGAACTCTGTCATCCGCTCTTTGGCAATCCGTGGTCAGCGCCTAAGTGATGCTCAAAACATCACACCTGAGCTCAAAAGGTTACGCACAACGTTTTTAGCCAATGGCTACAGCCATAAGTCGATAAACACAGCCTTGTCGACCAACACAAGCAAGAAATATAAGCAGGAAATAGACAAACTGCAGCCAACAGTACGCTTACCGTATGTGAAAAACGCCACTGACCGAATAGGCAAACACCTTCGCCGCGCTGGAGTGCAGCCTGTCTTCTATAGTGGTCGTAGGATCCAGGACGTGCTAGGCTCCACCAAGGACAAGGTGGATGCATTACACACTGCAGGTGTTTACAAGGTGGAATGCGAATGTGGAGAGGCATACATCGGCGAGACTGGTAGGCCAATAGCAACGCGCATTCGGGAGCACGAGCGTTACATTCGTCTAGGGCAACACAATAAATCCGCAGTGGCAGAACATCACCTTGACTGCGGAAAAGAAATAAAATTCAGCGAAGCCTGTGTGTTGGCCAAGCAGCCAACTAAGACGAAACGCAAAATCAGAGAGGCCATCGAAATTCTCAAACACCCTAACAACATGAACAGGGAGGATGGACTCAGGCTTGCCCCATCTTGGCTGCCAGCAATCAGAGCCCAACAGACCGCACTGTCAACACGAGGCACGAGCACTACCGGCGAGTAACTGCCGCCGCGCGGCCGACGTCCAGCAGCTGGTAAACACACAGCAAACTTCTCATTCGACGGTGGCCACCAATCATGGCACATAACACAAGAGCCAATGGACAACAGAGGTCACGTTCTCCCTCCACCGCAATAACCTATTAAAATACAGTTCCCTCTCCTTCTTCCTTAAGTGACCAATAAACCAACTACCTTTTTAAAATTATGACGTAATGGCATGCGCAGTGAACACTAACAACAAAATATAAAGGACACTGCATAGCTAGAACGCACCATTAGACCCAGAAGAAGGCCGCTGCAATCGTGGCCGAAACGTTGGCTTTTCTATAGCAGCAGTAGATTTTACATTATGACGCGGTACCAAAGCCAGAAAACTTTTATGTCGTCAAATAACGCTGCCTCTGAATGGATGAACGATTTGTGACAGTGTGAGAAGTACGAAGGCTGCTGAAAAGTAATGCCTTCGATTTTTTTATTCTGTTCTCAAGATCGGATCAAGTGTTGCATGTCATGCACACCATTCGGTCGGTTTTTTCGCTTCGCTAAAGCAAAACGAGGATAATGGAATGTAGTCGAATTAAGTCGGGTGATGCTGAGGGAATTAGATTAGGAAATGAGACTCTTAAAGTAGTAAAGGAGTCTTGCTATTTGGGGAGCAAAATAACTGATGATGGTCGAAGTAGAGAGGATATAAAGTGTAGACTGGCAATGGCAAGGAAAGCGTTTCTGAAGAAGAGAAATTTGTTAACATCGAGTATAGATTTAAGTGTCAGGAAGTCATTTCTGAAAGTATTGGTATGGAGTGTAGCCATGTATGGAACTGAAACATGGACGATAAATAGTTTGGAAAAGAAGAGAATAGAAGCTTTCGAAATGTGGTGCTACAGAAGAATGTTGAAGATTAGATGGGTAGATCACATAACTAATGAGGAAGTATCGAATAGGATTGGGGAGAAGAGAAGTTTGTGACACAACTTGACCCGAAGAAGGGATCGGTTGGTAGGACATGTTCTGAGGCATTAAGGGATCACCAATTTAGTATTGGAGGGCAGCGTGGAGGGTAAAAATCGTAGAGGGAGACCAAGAGATGAATACACTAAGCAGATTCAGAAGGATGAAGGTTGCAGTAGGTACTGGGAGATGAAGAAGCTTGCACAGGATAGAGTAGCATGGAGAGCTGCATCAAACCAGTCTCAGGACTGAAGACCACAGCAGCAGCAACTCAATTTGAAAACCTCCACCGCCAGAGAGCTCCGAACTGTAGTGTGTAACAAGACGGCGTGTAAAGTAAATGTGTCGGTGCGTGAGACACAGCATTGTCTGATCGAGTGTGGAATTCAAAGAGTTCGACGAGACACGGAGTACCCACTCCGTCAGCGTGACAATGCAAGGCCACACGTGGGCGTTGAGACATCTGCAGCAATCCGACGTATTGGCGCCACTGTCATCGATCATTCTGCATACAGTCCTAGCTTAAGTTCCCAAAACTCGAGTTTCCAAAATTTAAGTTTACAAAACTTTAAGAACGCCTTCGAGGAACTTCACTTGGTGCTGATGAAGTGGTACAGGCAGAGTTGATATTGTGGCTCCGTCAACGAAGTCAGGCATTGTACAGTGACGGTATCAACGACCTGGTCTCTCGTTTAAAGCAACGGGTTCGTGACATGTTCAGAAAAAAAATGAAGGTATGAGGTGTAGAACGTTAATACAGTTCGTTTTATTTAAAAAGCTTTAAGAGCGTTCACAGAAAAAATTCGAAAGTATTACTTTTCAACACGCCCTCATAGATCTTTTGTCCAGAGTAGAGGAGACCCTAATTGACTAAAGGTTTCGTCTTACGTTCGATTAAAATTCATTGCAGTTAGTCCTTACAGAGTGCCGGCCAGAGTGGCCGAGCGGTTAAAGGCGCTACAGTCTGGAACCGAACGACCACTACGGTCGCAGGTTCGAATCCTGCCTCGGGCATGGATGTGTGTGATGTCCTTAGGTTAGTTAGGTTTAAGTAGTTCTAAGTTCTAGGGGACTTATGACCACAGCAGTTGAGTCCCATAGTGCTCAGAGCCATTTGAACCACCATTTTTGAACCTTACAGAGTTTACTCTGAAACAAATTCATCTTTCAGATCACAAATAATAATACACACATCTTGCAAGGTCGCTTTCCCAGATTATAGCTATTACTTTGACACAGAATATTCGCAAGCACATATCTCATCAACACGCTGTGATGTACATAATAAACGGAATAACCGTTTCGTGTCTGTATCTAGGGCCTGAGCCAGACCTGACGAGTCTTGATACCATCGATGACTCCAGCTAACTGACATCGTTTGCGCCCACAGCCAAAGCTGTGAGTCAGCCCCATGCGGGCGTTGCAGTGCTACACGTCAGGCCTAGCAGGCAAGTGTCACACAGTCCCTCCCGTACCGTTCTGCAAAATTTCTCTGGGCGTGTCTCTACACCTGACTGCTCAGCTTCAACCTTTTCTTCCGTCTCATCCTAGTAGCTTCTGTGACTTCGCGCGAAGTCCCAACCGCGACCGCAGCCAGGGGCAGACGTACGCTCAGCGAGGTACGGTGCGAGATCAATTTACGCGGCGTAATGCTCCACATGTTTACTTGAATGCGTTTAATTGCAGACTTAATACTCTCTAGCTGCTGCTGCCAACGTTGCTTTGAACCGCCAGAGAGGGTAAGAATAGTCACTATCCGTTTATCATTAATACACGTCCCTGTCACATTACTATGAAGACTGCCTACGTTCAGTGTCCAATAATCAGTCGGAGACAGCCGGCCGGAGTGGCCGAGCGGTTCTAGGCGCTACAGTCTGGAACAGAGCAACCGCTACGGACGCAGGTTCGAATCCTGCTTCGGGCATAGATGTGTGTGATGTCCTTAGGTTAGTTAGGTTTAAGTAGTTCTAAGTTCTAGGGGACTGATGACCTCAGAACCAGTCGCAGACAAAAGGTGGCAGCACTAGCAGCGGAGGGTGTATGAGGTGTGTCGGGACGCGGAAAAACGGTGCAGTCGTGATCGTAATGCGGAAAACGATCGACTTATCTAATGTCCGAAAGGGCGTTATCATTTGGCTTTCAGCTCAAGGGTGGAAGCATTTTCGAAATGGCTAAATTTGTGAACTGTTCGCGTGAGGATGGTGGCACCACATCTGTACACACAAGTCACTTAATTCCGGGGAAGTGTGCAATGAGCTCTGACGTCAAGTTCAATCACATCCCAGATGTATTCGACCGGGTTTAGATCTGGCGAGTTGTACTGTTATTAGTAATGTCATGTTCCGTAGATCATTTTCCCTATTATTTTATCTATATGATGTGGAACAAGTCAGATTACAAGACATATATACACACATGAACAGTGCTAATATTAATATTACTGAAATTTTTGGTTCTACACATGCAACTACACTTATAGGTACATATTTTTTTACCATTTGTGAAACAGAAACATGTCCATCTAGTAGTAGGAGTTGTCAAAAAGAAATGATTTTAAGCTAGATTTAAAACTTGATATGCTACCTGCCAGACACTTTATGTTGTTGGGCAAATGATCAAAGATTTTTGTTGTTAAATAATGTACTCCTTTTTGAGCAACTGATAGCTCCAATAACGGATAGGAAAGGTCATGTTTCCCTCTAGTATTCTACGTATGAACATCACTGTTCTTCGCGAATTGAGATGGATTATTTGTAACGAATTTCATTAGCAAATATATGTAGTCTGATGGTGCAGTTAAAGTACCTAACTCCTTGAAAAGGAGTGAACACCACTAATTATTCTCACTGCTCTCGTTTGTGCTATCAGTACTTTATGTCTAAGTGGTGAGCTACCCCAGAAAACTATTCCATAAGACATTATAGAGTGGAAATATGCAAAGTATGTTTGGAGGCTGATCTGTTTATTACCAACACTAGCGATTATACGAAGAGTGAAAGTAGCTGAACTTAGTTGTTTGAGAAGCTCAGTAATATGTTTCTTCCAGTTCAAGTTGTCATCGATGTAAACACCCAAAAATTTGGAGAAATCTACTCTGTTAACTGAGCCCTGTTCATATGCTACAACAATTGTCGGTATGATTCTATTCGGTGTACAGAAATGGATATAGTGAGTTTTTTCAAAATTAAGGGAGAGTCCATTTTCTGAGAACCACTTAATAATTCTTTGAAGGACAACCTTAACAATATCTTCAGCTACTTTCTCTGGAATGGGATTAATTATAACACTCGTATCATATGCAAAAAGCACTAGTTCCGCTTGCTGAACGTTAAGTGGGAGGTCATTCACATGAATAAGGCACAGCAGAGGACCTAAAATTGAACCCTATGGGACTCCCTTTGTGATAACTCCCCATTCACTAGAATTAACCACCCTCCTAACATTATTTGTGGTATTCAGCACAACATCTTGCTTTCTGTTTATTAAGTATGATTCAAACCAGCTGTGTGTATAGTCCGATGTTCCATAAAACCTGAGGTTTCCTAAAAGTGTGACGTGATCCACACAGTCAAATGCCTTGGAGAGATCACAAAAAATACCAACTGGCGATAATTTCTTATTTCATGGGAAAATGTGTAGATAGCATTCTCAGTCGAGTAACTCTTCCGGGCCCGCATCTCGTGGTCGTGCGGTAGCGTTCTCGCTTCCCACTCCCGGGTTCCCGGGTTCGATTCCCGGCGGGGTCAGGGATTTTATCTGCCTCGTGATGGCTGGGTGTTGTGTGCTGTTCTTAGGTTAGTTAGGTTTCAGTAGTGCCTAGTTCTAGGGGACTTATGACCACAGCAAAAGAGTCCCATAGTGCTCAGAGCCATTTTTTTAAGTCTTCCGGAATCCGAACTGCGTTATGCTGAGTAAATTATTTTCACTTAAATGTGATACTGCTCTTGAATAGATAACTTTTTCGAATACGTAACTTTTTCAGCAATGAGATTGGTCTTTAATTATTTAGGTCACCCTTGTCCACTTTCTTATGAAGAGGTTTGACAATTGCGTATTTCAATCTGTTTGGAAAAATTCCTTGTGCTAGCGAAGCATTACATATATCGCTAAGGACTCCACTTATTAAATTAGAACAACACAGCACATCAACTGGAAATCGCCACTGTGTTCCTCGAACCATTCTGTCACGCTCCTGACCTTGTGACGTGGTGCATTATCTTGTTGACATGTGCCACTGCCGTCGGGAAATATGATCGTCAGAATGGGGTGTACGTGGTCTGCAACCAGTGTACGACACACCTTGGCCGACATGGCGCCTTGCACGAGCAAGGCACATGCATGAGTCGTCGGCTGCAGAGGCCTGTTGTGAGGAGTGTTCAATTCACTGGGTATTCAGACACAACTGACTCTGCCTAGCATTCAAGTCCAATATTAGTACCGTCACAGTTGTCCGCCCACGGTAGCTGAGTGGTCAGCGCGACAGAATATCAATCCTAAGTGCCCGGGTTCGTTTGCCGGCTGGGTCGGAGATTTTCTGTGCTCGGGGTCTGGGTGTTGTGTTGTCCTGATCATCATCATTTCAGCCCCATTGACGCGCAAGTCGCCGCAATGGCGTCAAATCGAAAGACTTGCACCCGGTAAACGGTCTACCCGACGGGAGGCCCTAGTCACACGACCGTCAGTTAGCCGCCTGTCCTGGTTTATCAGTCTGCTCAACCTACGACGTACGGCATCTGTAATGAGGCCACTCAGCGCCACGACGCCTCGACGTAGTTTCACCTTGGTTTCGCCACGTGTTGAAGTCTCTCACCACAGCATTCCTCGAACACCGGACAGGTCGCGCAGTTTCCGAAATGCTCGCGTCGAGCCTCCGGTGCATCACAATTTGCCCTCCGTCAAACTCAGATACATTGCGCGCCGTCCCCAGTCTACACACGGACGCTAATTGATAATACATACACCTTGCGAGTGTCTCACTAGCATCATTCATCGCCAGGTGACCACCTGGACGGGTTTATAGCCATAGTAGGTGGTGATCGTAATTTTCTGGCTTAGTTACTAACTTTAATAGTTGGTGTATTGCGATAAACCTTTAACTTAATACCATACGTTTTAATAAGTAAATTACACTAGTTAACAAAAATTAAATTTTTTTTCTCCATTTGGTTTGTAAATGGGTGGGTTTATCTAACTTTGGGGTGCGGAATACACTGGTAAAATCAGTTTTTCTCAATGACGTCACATTTCCTAGATACACAGCAGAGTAAAAAATGGTAATAGCGAAAATTGACACAATTAAGTCAAACAGAAATACACATCCAGAATGTTTGAAATCAATACTATTTTGTACGTATATATGGACATGACGCCAATAAAAGGTCCAAATTAATTCAGAAGATATTTTCATCTTTAATCGTCTTTGGTTTTTGAAAAATGTGACGACGGAGCTCTTCTTTTGTTTGCCGTTTCAACACTCTCCCTAACGAGCCCCAGCAGTAGTCACGCATCATCCAAGAGTTGTAATGGCCTTGTTAACGGTGTTCCATGGTAAGAATGTCTTGGTGAAAGCGTTCACCATGCTCATCACTTACAGCTCCCAAATTTTCGGGGAGGAAATCAAGGTGATAATGTAAATAGTGAATTTTAAGCGACATTCTACACCCCATGTTCTTATAGTTGTCCAACAAATCATTCAGAGTGGTAACATAGTTTTTGTCTTTTCTGTTACCCAAAAAGCCCTTCATAATTGCCTTAAAAGAAGACCTATCAGCTAACTCGATATCTGTGAGTTTGGAATCAAAGGTTGGATCTTTCATAAATTTTCTTATTTTTGGTCTTTCAGCTTTGTCTCAATTTGGGAAACTTTCTTTTAAGTGATTGAAGGCCTCACCTTCTTTACCCAGAGCTTTTATAACGTTCTTGATAAGGCCCAACTTGATATGAATGGGAGGCACAATGATTTTGTCTGGCTGAACCTATGGGGTATTGTTCACTTTTACATTTCCAGGAACACATGACTTTCTTATAGGCCATTCCTTGACTGTATAGTGGTTCTTGGTGTCACGGCCGTCCCAAAGGCACAACAAGCAGCAGTATTTCGTGAATCCAGCCTGTAAACCCGTAAGAAGTGCAACAACTTTTAAATCACAGCAAAGCAGCCATTCATGATTGCATCTAGCAGCAAACCCATGGTTTCAGAAGTTTCTTTCATGTGTACTGCGTTAGCCAGAGGTACCGATGGAAATGCATTGCCATTATGCAGTAGTACTGTTTTCAAACTGGTTTCACTATAGTCAATAAATAGTCGCCACTCCTGTGGATTATGTTGTACACCTAGTTGCATCATCAGACCATACACACATTGAATTCTGCATATAGTAATACTGAGTGAAGGATGCACCTCTTAATCTGAAACAGGCCATTTTTGTCCCTGCAGCTAGAAGGTTCCGTTTTTGCAGTCTTGACCCCAAGAGTTCAGCTTGTTTCGAAAGTTTTAGATTGCGAACCAAATCGTTCAACTCTTTTCGATTAAAGAGCTGAGGCGAAGTGTCATGATATTGAGGGCAGTACTCTTCTATATGTTCAATACTTTCTGATTCACTTGACATGGTGTCTGGTTCCGTGGCTTTCAAGTTACAGACAGGAACAAGCAACCCCTCAGCATGGGGCACAGTCAAATGCACTGAAGATATATTTGGATACTTTATTTTGTGCCTAGTTTTGCTTGAATGTGCCGAAATATTTGTAAGACAGAAGTAACAGTCTGAATAATGGTCATTAGGGTCACACTACACCATCGGAACAGCGAATGGCATGGCTCGGCGTTTTCCTTTCAACCACTCAGTTAAGTTTGTAGTACAGGTTATACAGTCAGTATGAGATGCACAATTTTCATCTTGATCACCAAGAGGACAATCAAGGTACAATTTATATACCTTCTTAACCAAATCAGTGATAGGTTTCGTTTGGGCTTTTGGAGTGAATTTCCCACACAAATAACAAAAATTGTCTGGGTGGTTTAGACAGCAACTACATTTACTAGTTGCCATTTTTCTTAGTGTAAATTTTAAACACAAAAAGTTTGCACTGTCTTTCACAGGAAACACTCACTGAGAATTTCTTCCCCACCACTCGAGTACCACACCAACCATTTACTGACGATTTGTAGATCTTCTAGCTCTCCTCTGAAAAAAAAAAAAAAAAAAATAAAATAAAACATCAAATCAGAAGAACAACAAAAAACCAAATACCGAATATAAAAAATTAAAAACCTTTCAAAACTCAAAAACTGTACGTGCTAGAACATTTTGAAAAGTATACTCGGATTCTGCACACCAAAATACATACTAGTTGGTGTATCACATCCCAGATGCAAAATGGCTGTTGATTAGTGTTACGTCAGCATTCATTCAAAAATTATGTGATATAATGTAAATCTAGATTTTTGCCTCTGGAAGGCGTTAGAGAGGAAACCTACAACTGGTAGTTGGTGACCGGCTGACCGTTTACCTGTTTAGTAATACAGACGCCTCTTTCTCCATGGCGTCCTCTTCAACGGATCACTACAAACACAGGACACAGCTGAAGTTTGGAAAACAAGGCGGCAGGCTGTTGCGTGTTTGAGACCTCAGCATTGACAGCTCCTATGGCCCGGCGTCGCCGACTTTGCCGACCGGCATAGCCATTACGGTAATGGACAGGCTAATAGAATTCGCTTCCCTGCCACGACGCTACGTACCGGAGAACAACTCTGGAGACGGAGAAAGGCTGTAGCTCTCAAATGGTGACGGGAAGCAGATATGTGTCAATATGTTTCACCCACATCTCTGCCCTGATTTCTTCATGTAGCCCACCGCTTAATTACAATGATATAAAGGGCGTCCATGAACTCACGCCGATATTTCAAAAAGTCATTACTTGGTAGGTATTAGAAACTAGCTGAGAGTTTATAGCAATATCCGAGGCTTTGTACGTATGGTATTTATTTTGGAGTTATAAATGAGTTATAAAGCTTCGCTCTAAACAACGTTTGAAGTGTTTTGTGGACATGAACGAAGAGCTTGTTAGCTTCACAATACGAAAGAGAACTACGTAGAACTGGCCGTGTGAAAGGCAACTGACACTTACGTGCAATCCCACAGCTTGCTGCATTTGGAATTTTGCTTTGTTTATGGTCATGGTGTAAAATGAGATGGCTGCAAATTGTACACGTTTGATGCAAAAAGGCAAATTGTTAGGAATAAGCGGGATTTGGTATATAAGAACTTCCTTGCCTGCACCCGTCATATTTTCCACTTCCGTGATGTTACGCTGAAGAGCAGTGACTGTGTAAGCCTCTGAAGGGTTGTGAGAAGCGAGATAATGCATGAAGTTCTCGATCAAAGTTAAGTCGCGCTTCGCTTTCCGAAAGTTTGCGAAGAGCGACTTAAGGCTCTCGAGCTGCATCAGGTCTCACCATCTTTAGTGGATCCTTGATATCACTTATTCGTCCTTCAGCCATAATGATGTATTCAGAAAGAGTTGACCCTTTTCTTGGCCTTTTCACTCGTAAACAAAACGAAACCAAAAATCAAACTACATAAATTCGTTTTTCCTAGCAATGAATACAACTAACACCTATCGAAAGAAGCTAAGCTCTTCAGTTTTTAATACATGTAGTAAGGCCTTATATCGCTCCTGTCTAGAGCCTGTGTATCGGGAGAATGACTCATGCGTGCCCAGTGACAGATGGTCTGAAGTGGGGATCAGTCGAGTACGTAGTTCTAATTTTCATCCACCAGAGGACAGTAGCAGACAGATACAGTCAAGAAATAGGTCAAAGAATGTTTTTGTGAATTTTTCTGTTTACTTCTTGAAGTTTTTTTTTGTTTGTTTATGCTTTACAGTTTCCCTGATAGCTGAAGTGGTCTTATCGCGGGAGCAGCGAAGTCTGTCACAACCAATAACGCAACGCGATTTTGTAAAAATCTCTGTCGCAACGCCTCAGTGTTATCACAGCTATGTAGAGGACGACTATTTTCGCTTGCAGCCCTTACTGCTTAGCAACTGAAAGCTGGCAATAGCGTTACGAGCTATCAGAGATCTTGTTAAGCTGTTTCGACTATAGTAGTTTTTTGGAGATAGATGTGTTCCAACCGACAAACACAATACTTCAAATCATGGTATTTTTTATTCGGGACCAGATTTTGATGAAATAAAGCTACTATATTGGCCCAAGCATGCTCGAGTTTCCTGCCAAAACCCATGAAAATTCGTGTAGTAGTTTTGGAAGTTAGCGGGTTCAGACGGACGGACACGTCGGTTTTGTAGTTTTACTATTAATACAGATATAGACAGTGCATCGTGGTTCATTATAAAACGTTCAGAAGCTATCAAATTTTATTTTATGATGACATATTTCACTGTGTGCCCCCACTCGTCACTCGTAGAACATGAAGTCGATATTAGAGTTCTGTCGATGTGCTGTCATCAACGGTTATGATTGTTGATCGATTCGTGCACGAAGGATAGCAATTTCATTGACTCCTGCAGTGTAAGGTAAACTTGATGTAATCACATAAAAAGAAGTCTAATGGCGTGACGTTCAGAGAGCGGGAGCGGGAGCGATGAAACATCACGACCCATCTACCTCGCAATTTTTTTTTTTTTTTTCACTTTCAGAGTTCAGTGTGCGAGTGCACCATCATGATGGAAGGGTCCAGGTCTTCTTTTTGTGGTAACAGGAGCTATTGGAACACCACGCACCATTGCCACGCTGTCTAAGGCGCCTTGCCACACGGTCTCAGGCGCCTTGCCACGGTTCGCGCGGCTCCCCCCGTCGACAGTTCGAGTCCACCTCAGGCATGGGTGTGTGTGTGTGTGTGTGTGTGTGTGTGTGTGTGTGTGTGTTGTCCTTAGCGTAAGTTAGTTTAAACGGGATTCAGTAGTGTGTAAGCCTAGGGACCGATGACCTTCCCAGTTTGGTCCCATAGGCACCACCAACTATTCGATCATGTCGAGGTTAACATTTTCTGTTACTGTTTTCCCTGCACGGAAAAATGGCCGTGTCATACTATAGTGCATTAAGTCACAGAAAAACATTAAGATTCATACTGTCATCTAGGTGTCTGATTTTTCAGAGTCCAGCTCCTGCTGTTGTGGCGATTTACATGTCTAGAATGTTCCTTCATCTGAAACAGCCACTATTTGAGGAGGCCATTGTGAGCCCTATGGAGGCCAACATGGAACACAAAAATGCGTCCTGCAGAGGGCGGTCGTTTGGTTCCATTACTTAGAACATTTGCACTTGTTAGTACGCAAGAAGATGTAACTTTATGGGCCGCTGGTCCTATTTTCCTGACGCACTATGAATTGACTTCTGGAGGCTGCGTTGAAATGCAGTTTGCACTTTGTCAAGACTTGCCTAATACACAGTGGGACATCCTCTTCGAGGACTGCATCTCTCTCCACTGTTCGTTTCTTAGCCACCTCGTTATGCCTGTTTTTGCCTGAGGTGCCCTCCCACACACGTCGACAATTTTCCATTGTCCTTGTCACAGGTATGGATTCTGTGTATCAGTTAGACATTTTGCCTTCTCCTTATCTCTCGCAATTTTGATGCAATCCAAGATCAGACACCGTTAGTGGAGTCTTAGTACGCCAGGTTTGAAAATGAACCTGTAAGATTCTAAGCTAGTCGCCTAATATAAATACTGTAGATGTTGACAGCATCGTCAATAACTGCTTTAAGGAATTTAATAAAGTGGCTGGTGCCTTTGAACAAAATGTTGAACTGAAGAAATCAAAGTAGTTTCCCTACAGACTAAACACACCAACGGAAATGAAAACTTTTGAACCACTTGTCTCAATAGTATCAAATTGAGGCTTCAATATATCCATAGCTATGGAATATGTTGATTAGTATTCCATCCTAATCTGAGCTTATTTGCAGTACAAAAGAAGAAATTTCTGCAGATAAAGAGCAGTGATAGCATTTTGTGATCACTGAGAGAATCTAACATAGCTATAACTTTTGAAGTGTAGATCGCAACGGAGCATATTTAGAGGAAGTGCACATGCACATTATTATCAAATTTCGGAGATAAGAAAGGTCGACTTTTGAGACAGAGGGATATTGGAGTTCCACATCGACAAATATTACAACAATAAACAGTAGCGCAATGACTGCAGAATGTGTTATGACGTGATCGGCTCAGGACAACAATGTGGCCAGAATCATAGCCACAAATCCTTCCAGGACTAGAGCAGAAGAAGATTATAGGATTTTTCGACTAGCTCTGATGAAAAAATGGTCGATGACAGCTTAAATTCTGGCGTAGTAATTGTCGGGAACTATTACTAATACTATTCGTATTAACAGCCGTTTTCAGTGTTAGCCAACGACATTTTGATTTTTCATGTAGCGAAATGTTTAACGAACTTTGATGAGGTAATGGATTCATTCACTGAAAGGAAAGCACGCCGTGTAAAGCTGTAGCAAGACTAAAGCTAGAAAAAAGTGCTGCGAACTAAGGATTGAAGAAATGTGTACTGTCTTGCTTGTCTCTTGTCTTTACGGGTTTTACGTTTCCTATATTTAATTTATGTCACACAAAAGAGACTGCTATAAGCTGAAATGCAATACAGAGGTCAAATTTTCTGAAGAGTTCTTATTCTCCGGTTACAAATAATCCCGCCCCGTATTAACTGTGAGACTTCTTTAAGGGGCGTACGATGTCAAACAGGCCGACTGAGAGCAGGGCAGGCACCACACGACATTTTAATTTCCATTGTCCTGAATATAGGTTTAATGGTTCTCATTACAGAATGTACACGCCTGAATTAAACAAAGCGAAATACAGTGATGTGCGATAGAAGAATGATATTGGCACACTTAAAACCAAATGATATGTCTTACATTTCCTGGAACGTAAATGTTTTATATATCAAACTCTTCAGAAAGATTTTCTCTACAAAATGAACATATATTTGAAGAATCTTTTTTTTTAATTTTTTACGTCCTATCTCAAACGCTCGAGAACAGTGGCGCCGGCCGGCCGGAGTGGCCGAGCGGTTAAAGGCGCTACAGTCTGGAACCGCACGACCGCTACGGTCGCAGGTTCGAATCCTGCCTCGGGCATGGATGTGTGTGATGTCCTTAGGTTAATTAGGTTTAAGTAGTTCTAAGTTCTAGGGGACTTATGACCTAAGATGTTGAGTCCCATAGTGCTCAGAGCCATTTGAACCATTTTTGAACAGTGGCGCCACTATCATGTTTTGGCCCCGTTTCGGAAATATCATAGATCCGGAGCTGTGACCCAGTACAATATGCCACACAGATGTAAGGCTGATACCAGTGACTGCTGCAACGTCTCGAAGATAACGTGAGGATCGTTGCGTATTTCTAGTATCACCTCACTTCTTGCTGGTCTTCGTCTGTTACTGTTTCACCTTCTCAATCTACTTGTTGCCAGAAGTAGTTTTCGGCACGTAAGAATGTAATAACTGCCGCGGCTCTTTGAACAGGAAATGTCACGACATATTCCGTGTCTGCTTCATCAGTATCGTGTCTGCATTCGCCGAGTATCAACAACATGTCACCGTACTCATTGTACGCGTACGCCATGTTTATTCGAGCTCAGTACCCGCGACACACTTGAATACTCTGTGTGTGCGGTCCGGCCTATCGTGTATACTCCGGTGTAAGGTGACGGTCGGCAATCTAACGCAACATGACGTGTAACATAGCGTCGAGTAAGCTTGTCGATTCGTGACAACGGCGACGTTGCATCCCCTCCGCAGATTGTTTAGAAGGCGCACTGCGTTGTGCATTCAGGAACACGTACACAAATTTGGACACCTCTGTAAATCAACATTCCGCCACTAGAGCATCCATCTGCACACAGCCAACTGTTACGTTCAAATGGTTCAAACGACTCTGAGCACTATGGGACTTAACATCTGACGTCATCAGTCCCCTAGAACTTAGAACTACTTAAACCTAACTAACCTAAGGACATCACACACATCCATGCCCGAGGCAGGATTCGAACCAGCGACCGTAGCAGTCGCCCGGTTCCAGACTGAAGCCCCTAGAACCGCTCGGCCACACCGGCCGGCAACTGTTACATACTTCATGTCGCATCACCCCATAACACTTTGTAGATATCTACCTCCCAAACCAGTCGTGATATAAATGTAATTTAAACTGACTAATAGAGCTACACGTAGAAGAAAATTAATGTTCTAGTTAACGATGGGACGTTTGCGAAGTTGCAACACTTTGATGAAACCTTATAAAACCTTACATTGCCTTTTCAACGCAATGTAACTAAATTTGGCAAAGTTATTAAGGAACGTTATATGGACACACACATGAATTTTCATGCTTATTGACGTTACGAGCTTTTAATTGTAAAAAAAGAAATCTTTTCAACAACGTGAGGACGGACGTTCCTTTTTTTTTTTAAATTATCAGAATGCTATTAATGTATATTTGCACGAAGTTGGATTTAGCATTGTTACAAATATCTGTGGAATAGAATACTGATATCTTCTTTCGCTAGATTTCTAAAATCTTAGGTTTTTTTTCTCCTATGTAAATGCTTTACCTTTGTAGTAAATAAAAATTCGTTCCTCTGTTTCATTACAATAATGACTAGCTGTATGAAAAATTTAAGTACTATAATGTCAGTGGTTTTTGAGGTAATTGTACATAAATTTGCCGAAATATAAGTTACGGGAAAGATGGTTTAAAGAATTGACGGTCCATCAGGCCTTGCCTTATCCGGGTGAACTAGTGCAAATCGTATGTAATCATGTAATCTCCTCTTCATCCTCCAGCAGTCTTTTCTTTGCTTGTCTTCTTAGGTTAACCTGAATTTCAAACTCAGTAACAACAATATCAGCTGCACCAATTTTCTTGTTATCGATTTCCTTCAATATCGATCAAATCCTAATCTCTGTAGAGTCCGTAGTCTGTCACGATTAGCAGTTACAAACTGAACAAGCATCATACACCACAACTCCATCAGCACTTGTGAAAAGAAATACTGTCTTGGGGCATGGTTTACCTATCAGGAAGTTGTGACATTTATTAGGATTTTGAGTTTTTGCATGAACACATTTTTGTAGAAGTTCTGTATCTGCTAAAAACCGAAATATTCCCAAAATTTTGACTGCATAAAACTGGAAGAAAACACCTCATTAATAAATAGTATGAGGAAACAAGGGACATGGTGCCGTGCAAGTTTGGTTAATTATTTTTGTTATCACACTTAGGTGTGGAACTGGAACGTAATATTCAGAAACTGAAATTTCAGTACCATGTAGTAAATGAAGATCAGTAAATTCTTTTTCAAAATTTTGTCATCTTTCACCTACGCCCCTCCCCCAAAAAATTGTATTTCGTTTGCTGTAACTGTCTGGTGGCACAGAATAGAGTTGAGGAACAGAGGAATATGTAGCACAACTTGACTAGACGAGGGGATCGGTTTGTAGGACACGTTATGAGGTATCAAGGGGTCAACAATTTAGTACTGGAGGGAAGCGTGGAGGGTAAAAATCATAAAAAGAGACCAAGAGATGAATACACTAATCAGATTCAGACGGATGTAGGTTGTACTAGTGAAAGGTTTGCGCAGGACACATAGCATCCTATTGTAAACTAGTCGTCTGCGAAGTATTACAACGAAAAACGACCGCTTTCGGCGACACAAAACGATGACTTTCACGCATACAAAGGCAGTAAACCACGAGATTCTGCACTCACAGCTCCATTCCATTATGGGACCTCCACAACAGCAATGCACACTTGCAAAGCCAACAAGGAACGACGAACGAAGCTGTACATCAAATACTTGTCCACATCCATTTCGCTCAAGTCCATCACCTTCGTGCAAAAAAAATTCGCCAACCTCATGCTTAAACATTCATAGGATTGTGTGAATGTGTGAAATCAAATTATGTGATGTAGGAATTGTGCAAAAGAAATGTGTGAAAAACTAAATAAGTTAAGCACACCAGACAGCTAATAAACTACAAAATAACAGTCATTGACTATGGACTTAATTAAAAAATAGACTATCGATAAAAATAAGTCATTAGTTCTGAAATGGACAGTATATAAAGAACAAAAGTAAGGCATAATAAACACTAAAACTATATGCCACTTATTTTCTCCTCATAAAAATAAAACAATAACTATATTTTACTTATTTTCTCCTTATAAAAACAAAGAATAAAAAATTATCTTGTTGGATGTTTTCCCTTTTTTTAACATTTGTACCATTTGTTAGGATAATATCTCAATACATGTGTATGTATATTTCTTTGTCAAAGCAATTCCTGGAAATAATTCTTATTTGTTAGTGTAACAATGCTGAAATGAGTGTCTGGAAACAAAAACATTTTACTTGTACATGATAATTAGAAAATGTGTTAAGAATAGATTTTACTTAATTACTACATTTATAAAAACAATATTTCTAAGAAAATCGATTTGAAAGACTCCTCACGTTCGATAACAAACTTCTTAAAAAACAAACTTCACAATTAAATAAAGAAAGAAAATAATTAAAAAATAATAATTATAATAGAATAAAAATATTCTTCCCTTGTCAATATAAACATATTTCTGATAATAATGTGGAAGAATATAAAAATATAAATTAGTAATCAAACTAGCATAGAACAGAATAACGTGGCTGAACTGTAGGCAACAAAATTTAGATAACGGAATAATTTTTGACTGGCTTAGACAAGGATTCAATCATTGCTTAACTTCAGTGCAAAAATTAAGTTCGAAGGGTGGTGATATGTAAGGTGTCAGGCAAATCCAACACCTTCCATGAAAACCCTGACATGATAAGCAAATCCAGTAGTATGTCACATAGCTCCGAATAAATCGTGACATTAAATTAACCAAAGTAATACGAGTAATGAGTGAGCAAATGGAATACCACAGACTAACACAAGAATGCCTAAATGCATGTCATACCGTCCCACCGTGAGACAGACGCAGTTCTGAGGGGAGAAACGAGAACAGAAGCCGAGAGCAGAACCGTGTTAAGCTGAAGGCCCTGCGATAAGGGATGGACACCCACGTCGCCAGCTAACCGCTAGGACCACCCCCCAGCCCATGTTAAAAGCTAGAGCCCTCCAGAAGAACAGTATAGATCTTACAATAACACAAAAAGGGCTACCCTAGCCGCAAGTTTTAGCGTGAGACTTTTTCGCATCTCTGTTACGTCAGGACCACCCCCCAGCCCATGTTAAAAGATAGAGCCCTCCAGAAGAACAGTATAGATCTTACGATAACACTAAAAGGACCACACCAGCTGCAAGTTTTAGAGTGAGACTTTTTCACGTCTCTGTTACGTTGCAAACTTTAAAAACATTGCCCCACCACGAAAAGTATAACGTTTCTCATTGGATGAACAGAATTTTTGTAGGCGGAGCTTAAGGTTAACATTGAGATCCTGATTGGTCAGATGAAAACACAGCCAGATAGTTTTTTAAACCAACTTCGGTAAATTGTAGTAAGGAGAAGTTAGGAGAGAGTTGCTTCCGAGACGGCGGAGTGAGCGGAGCTGTGCTGTCCGCCGCCCCCTGACGAACACCGACAAGGTAATGAACGCATGCGATGCCGCATAACAGCGCATAAAGCTTCACTCAAAACTGCAGAAGTCTCATCTGTTACACTCCCTTTTTGCGTAATACTAGTGTCGATCGTCAATTAAAGCTCATGGTGTTCACATTTGGCACTTGAAGTAAAAATCTGAAATGCGATGATTTTTCTGTTATATAGTTATTGAGAAGCCACATCAGCCATTGTAATTTACGACAAGTTACATAAGTAATTAAAGATAATTGAGGGTCACTGTAGACCATTTTGATAGTTTTCTCTTTTGTGAAACTTAGTTTAAACCTAGATTATAGATGTCATATGGCATAGGTCATCCTTCGATCCATTGTAGAACTTGGAAACCCATTCAGGGAATATTCGTTCACATTTTTGTTGAACGCGGTTGGTTTTTACCATCCTGTATTAAAACATTTCCTTTTATCAATAGTGCAATTTATAAACAATGTTTTGTGAGTAGAATAAAATTTTCAATGGTAAACTTAACTGCTTTTTCGACGTTATTTTACCAGCTAACTAAAAATAGGAAAGCCTTGAACCCCTTCCACTAAATTTAGTTAGTATTAAGATTCTTTTACAGGGAGTGCAGTGGAGCTGACACTGAAATCATTAAGAATTTGGTTATATCATCGCTAGTCTGACTGAACTCTTCTGAACCCTACATGTCACGCGTGGTCTGACGTCTCCTTACCTGCAACAGGTCCCAGGTTCAAACTAGTCAATTCCCTAAAAAACACGCTCAGAGCGTCGTTGCGCGAAAGTGGTAGGGAGACACGATATAGAACAGACAGACACCACGCACAATGTTAGAAAATAACCGATTTTCGGTTTTTATTGCTGTTATTTCCAGTAATAAACACAGACTTATATATAAGAAACTATCAGCGTCAATTGCGGTAATGAAACCAACGTTTACCTAGGTTTTCGCCCAAGTGATGGAGCCTTCTTCAGAAGATGTACCTGATACCATAATATGTCTACGAGTGCATGGTCTAGAAATAAAACTAAAGCAGCGTGAATGGGCATAGTTTTATTTCTAGACCATGCCCTCGTAGACATATTATAGAAGCATGTATATCTTCTGAAGAAGGCTCAATTACTTGGGATGAAACGTAGGTAAAGATTGATTTCATTACCGCAATCGGGGCTGATAGTTTCATATATATTATATTATAACGGTTGCTGACTGGGCTGCAATGTTGAAAGTACTAAAACACAGTCTTCTCCCAAAGACTAAAAAATTATGAGTAAGACGAGAGTAGAAGGTTCCAATCGATATCTGATCTAGGCTGTGGCAGAAAGCTGTCCCATTGTCTCCAGCAAAGCTGGCGAAAATGAAGTACACAGACTGCGAGAGCGAAATGTAACTTGAAGTCTTGGCTGCATCGTCACTTTTAGGTCAGGGTTCATCTTACGACTGTAAAATTATTGGTATATCAATCAAATTTACCTTGTGTTACAACCAACATTGTGGATATTTGCTCCTAATATCGAAAGTTTGTTGTGCTTCTTCCTGTTTGTAATTTTTGAATGCAAATGGAGCTTTGTACTCCAATTGCATCGCACTTCGCGAAACACTTACAGACAAAGGATTGTGCCTTTGTACAACACACCCGACGTTCGACTAATGTAAAGACCAGGAAGGGAAAACGGGGAGAGGGGGGAAAGGCCTTGCATATAGCACGTACATGCACACCATTTGCGAGGGATGTTCAATAAGTAATTAAATACACGTTTTTCTCGACCAGTTTCGGTTGAAAAAATGCTTCACTTGATATAGAACATCGTGGAATATTCCCTCTACAGCTCCTATAGTTTCGTGAAGTTCTAGTTGCTTGCGACGCTTTATGGCGGCGCCTTACGTACCTTCAAAATGGCGTCTGTAGTGGAGATGCATTCCAAGCAGAGAGCTCTGACTGACCTTTTCTTTTCGACAGAAAACCAGAGCATCAGCTAAGCCATAGGCGCCTGCTGAACGTTTATGGAGACCTGGCAGTTAACAAAAAGCCCGGTGAGTCGTTGGGCAAGATGTCTGTCGTCATCGGAACATCGGAACCCGTCTTACTTCGCGTGTGCCAGGATGCAGAACACAGCAGTGACTCCTGCGTTGTCGAAATGTGCAGACACAGTCATCGAGGTGATTGATCACAATCAAATACCGTGCTTTTCAACTGAACGTCTGTCGGTAGTGCTAACACACTCGTCCACCGAGAGAAACTCACAAAATTTCATCGGACTGCTCTTCCTCATCCAGACCAAAGTCTGTATCTCGCATGTTCCGACTTCCATCAGCTTGGTCCAACGAAGAATGTCCTCCGTGGGAAGCAGTAGTGGATATTGGGGAAGTTACTGATGCAGCAGTACGTTAGCTCCGACGTCGTCCAGCCGGCCGCTGTGCCCGAGCGGTTCTAGGCGCTTGAGTCCGGAACCGGGCTGCTGCAACGGTCGCAGGTTTGAATCCTGCCTCGGGCATGGATGTGTTTGATGTCCTTAGGTTAGGTTTAAGTAGTTCTAAGTCTAGGGGACTGATGACCTCAGATGTTAAGTCCCATAGTGCTTATAGTCATTTGAACCATTTTTTGAACCGACGTCGACCAGTGGAGTGGGCATACCGCCCCTCCCATTGAGATAGCGTAAGGCCAGCGCGTTGAATGGAGATTATGTTGAAAAACAGGGTTTCACAAATCGAAAGAGTTAGGAATCATATGGTGTATTGGAACCCTGTCGCAAAAAGTTGTGTTCCGTTTCTTCATTACTTATTGAATGCCACTCAAATGTGGCCGCACCCCAGGGCGACAGATACATTATCGTTGTTCCAGCATAGCTACACCGATTTTTATGACGTGTTTGTTGCTAGTTTCAAACTGTCGGCGATGTTATTAAAATAGCACTGATTGCTTGTTCCCTTTTCTGTAATAAGCAATAATTTCAAGACAATGGAAATTTTATGAAGAAATTCTACTCATGAAAAAAAAAGATTTATTTAAAAACTAAAAGTTTTAGTGCTGCTGTTATGGTAAACTGATATGCCAGTTTTATAATCCAATTTTTAGTAAAAAATGAAAAAAGCTGTTATAGCTGGACGAAAAAAACCGCCAAAAAGGTCAGTTACTCAGAACTAAACTGCCGGTATCGGTTGTAACGGGTCGGCTTTTCCCATCCCTAGCGATGGAAAAGCCAACAGTGTCAGATTTGCAAAATCTCTCCAGTGCAGGCCTCTGTCGCCCATATAAGACTGAGAGCCCGAGAAGCCGCCTCTGACGACCTGACGGGCTCACCCCAGTTGTGCTGACGTCAGCGTTACCGACACCCCCCGGCCTCAGTCCACCGGGGTGGCCGGCTCGCTTGCCCGGCTAATCATGTTGGCGCGCTGTAATCAGCGAGATTGCCTGGGCACACACATTAAACGCTTAAAATAAACCGTCGGTGCGCACCAGTGGACTGGAGGAGACAGGAACACGGCCGACCGTGGCCTGACCGGTCCACGCACTCTATTATGCAAATGCTGGTAGCGCGCGGCACAACAGGTAGCGGCCGCGGCGACTGTGTCCCACAGGGCTCCTCTCTCTCCCCGTTATTGTCTTCATCCCGCGCTCAGCAATACCAACACTGTGCCGATTTCTGACGTCTACAAAGGGGTTGAGTACACAGTTATACCGTTGACAGACCATCGCGACTGGTGTCGGTCATTAAAACAACAGAGATACTGGTCTGACATGTCTACCTGACAACGTCGTTTTCAGCAGAAGCACAGAGCTATTCAATACAGGTTTAACCGTACATATTTACAAGTAACTGTGAAAAAGGATTAACTAATTAATTCACATATACCATTATGCTGTCATAAAATCATGAATGTTTGCCCTGACGTTTTCTCTCTCTCTCTCTCTCTCTCTCTCTCTCTCTAACACACACACACACACACACACACACACACACACACACACACACACACACACAGAGAGAGAGAGAGAGAGAGAGAGAGAGAGAGACAGAGAGAGAGAGGTTGCGATGGGGAGGGAGGGAGGGAGATCTTGATATACGACAGAAAGTGGTGAACGAAGTGCGTAAGAAAAACAGCGAGACAGACAACACTGCGAGTGATCTGCTAGCACTGTGTTGTCTGTGCCGCTACCTTTCAGAAGCGTAGTTCGACTTTCATTTCCGTGCAGCCGTCACGTGATTTTTCTGAGCACCATCGGTAAAGTTGTGTTTTCGTTGTGTTTTACGAAGATGAAAGAGCTGAATTTAGAAGAATGTCATGCCATCAAATTATTGTGTTAAACTTCGGGAATCGGCGAGCAGACGTTTAAAAAGTTGAAAGAGGCCTGTGGGGGAACATTCCTTATCACAAGTTTTTCGCTGGCACAAACTGTTTTCGGAAGGCGGAGAACACGTTGAAGATGAATTTCGATCAGGGAGACCTTTCGTATCAAAAACCGACGAAAACGTCGAACATGGTGTGAGGTCAGACCAACGTTTAACAGTAAGGGACACGTGACCTGTTACACACTTTCACCGTACATCAAATTTCGCCCGAAGTTTTGAACTTGCGAAATTTTTGTGCCAAAATGGTGCCGAAATGCTCACAACTGAGCAGCAACGTGTGCGTTAATCTTCTTGAGAGGATTTCCAGTGACCACGAATGGTTCAGCTGTGTGATCACAGATGATGAATTCTGGATCTTTAAGTACGATCCTTAGACAGAGCGGCAAATTGAGGAGTGGCACAGACATCCCCTCGACCGAGAAAAGCTCGAATGAGCAAATCGAAACATTGTTGATTTGTTTTTTGACAGCAGGGGTATCGTTCATAAGGAATTTAGTCCTTCAGGACGAACTGTCAACCAAGTATTTTACAATGATGTCGTTGAAAGGCTTGTGAAAATGTTGTATTAAGTGAGACCGGACACTGCTAACAAGTGGATGCTGCTTCACGACAACGCCTCAAGTGCCGGCCGCGGTGGCCGTGCAGTTCTGGCGCTGCAGTCCGGAACCGCGGGACTGCTACGGTCGCAGGTTCGAATCCTGCCTCGGGCATGGGTGTGTGTGATGTCCTTAGGTTAGTTAGGTTTAAGTTGTTCTAAGTTCTAGGGGACTTATGACCTAAGATGTTGAGTCCCATAGTGCTCAGAGCCATTTTTTGAACGCCTCAAGTCACACGGTCACTTCCATCACGGAATCTTTGACTTCAAAATGCATTCCTTCTGTTCCAAAGACCCCAAATTCGTCTGATCTGAGTCCTTGTCACTTCTTTCTTTCTATAAATTGAAAAATGTTTTCAGGGGATGTTATTTTAGTACTATGGAGCACATTTGAAAGAATGTGTCCAATACGTGAAAGGTCTTACCAGTTGAAGACCTTCAGCGCTGCAGTAAAGGCTGGAAGCAAAGACTACCGGTGTAGAGCTAAGAAAGCCAGTACTGTGAAGGAGATAATGTTGTTATTTGAAAAAAAATAATAAAATTACTGGTAGATAAAAAAATCAGTCTCATTACTTTTCTCACACTTCTCATATATCAATTCCATGATCGTTGGATACCAGTAGGCATGATGAACTGGAAGCAGTCAGGGACGTGTACCGCAGTGGTCCTTAAAGATCTTCCATTTACAATGTCGAAAGGTTTGTGTTTTGCGTTTTTTGTCAAATTACCTGAATATAGACATGAAAAATCGAAGCGATACTCTTAGCCAGAGGAAATCAGCAAATTGTGGGAAAATATCAAATTATGTATGTCTCAAATTAAGTTAATTCAGTTTCACAGAACGAGAAAAACAACGATCATACCCTATTTAAAATATTAAACCAGATGCTGATAGGTTCTATGTGTTGTGCCTGGGTTGTAAAAAAGATATTCTTACCTCAAGAGACTGGCTTGCCTTGTCTCAGTTAAATTTGTAGTTTGTAAGATATGAAGCTGTGTTCTGCATGTGTCCATGATTAGACCGTTACATGATAATACGTTGCCGTAAATATTTACATGAATAGTGAAAAAGTTTCATTATTACCTCAAGGAAAACTAACAGCAACCATGAAACTAGGTGACGATGCTAGTTCATCTTACATGTACGGGTTGTGATGGGTATAAAAGCAGATATATCTATTGGCGAGTGAGAATCAGATCAGTATTTACTTCATTTGCAGACTAATAATAATCGATATAACGAGTACTACGTATTTAGGTTGGTTAGTACCTCCAAGCGAACCATTAGTTTTTATTTTCCACTGGGCAACATCAGGTATTGATATGTGGATGCGAGAACGGAAAACGGATAGCCTGTACCGTGCAGAAAACATCAGGTGGTAAATTATGCAATGTGTTTACGGGAAAACTGTTACACGAAAAAAAGAACAATTAACACATTAAAGAGGGTACATATTATGTTACCAGTTGTCACACTATCATTACATTTACTTCTCACAGTCTGGATATACACATTAATAGGGCACAATTTACTCAAGAATCGATGACTTCGCAGAGAGCCGGTTGTAGAGGTCCCCATTTTGGCGTGTGGACTAGGGGTTTGACTACTACAGAAAACCTCTAGAGTCCCATGTTGAAACCTCATCAGTGCTTGAATTCTGAATAAGAACCATCAGCAATGGAACAGCACTTCCGGCACAGGAAGCCACTCTCGTTATGCCAATAGCCTTGTAAAAGACGGCGGAGGAGTGGACAGTAGTTCAGGACACTCTCTTGTCCTTGGTGAAGGAAACAGCCCCTAACTGGTGGAAGAATCAGCAATGATTAATGACATGAACATGCAGAAGTCAATGGAAACCATTGCATTAGAAGCACATAGGAGTATCCACAGGACATGTGGCCTGTAGTTGACGAAGTGGCTTGATGAGCCGTCCATTGGCTAACCATTTCCGAACAATGCCCCATTAGGATCTCTGGGAGGGACTGACAGTGGGGGAGGCGATAGGTGGCCATGGGGAAGAGACTGAAAAGCTAACAAAGGGTACCGTTCTACGAGTCATAGAGCGCAATGTCAGAAGTTTGAACGTGGTAGGGAAGCTAGAAAAACTAAAATGCGAAATGCTAATTTAAATATATTGGTATCTGTGGCATCAGTGAAGTGAAATGGAAAAAAGACAAGGATTTCTGGCCAGAGTATGGGGTAATACCAGCAGCAGCAGCAGAAACTGGTATAACAGGACTAGTATTCGTTAAGAATCGGAAGGTAGGGCAGAGAGTGAACTCCTGTGAACAGTTCGGTGACAGGGTTGTTCTCACCAGGATCGACAGCAAACCAACACTGATAACAATAGCTCAGGTACACATGCCTACATCGGGCACAGAAGAGGTAGCTGAAGTGTATGAGGATACTGAATGAGTTGGTTGGTTGGTTTGGAGGAGGGGACCAAACAGCGAGATCATCGGTCCGATCGGATTAGGGATTCGGAAGCAAGTCGGCCGTGCCCTTTCAAAGGAACCATCCCGGTATTTGCCTGAACCGATTTAGGGAAATCACGGAAAACCTAAACCAGAATGGCCGGACACGGGTTTGAATCGTCGTCCTCTAGAATGCGAGTCTAGTGTGCTAGCCAGTGCGCCAGCATCGCTCGCTATTGAATCAGTAATTTAGTACGTAAAATGAGATGAAAATCTAACAATCATGAGGGACTGGATTGTAGGAGATGAAGAAAGGAGAGCGGAAGAATACGGGCTTGGCAATAGGAATGGGATATTCGACAGACTAACATACTTCTGCAATAAATTTCAGCAAGTAATACCGGATACTCGATTCAAGAATCAGAAGGGGAGGAAGTACACATGGAAAAGGCCGGAAGATATGGGTATATTAAATTATGGTTAGGCAAAGATTCCATAATTAGATATTGGATTTTAAGGCGTACCCAGAAGCCAGATGGCAATTTATTGTTGATGAAGAGTAGGCTGAAATTCACGAGACTCGTCATGAAGAATAAATGCATAAGGATGTGGGCTGCGGAAGCACTAAGGAATGAAGATACACGCTTGAGGTTCTTTGAGGTGTAAATACTGCGGTAACAAATAGCTCAGTAGGAAGTTCATTTGAAGAGGAATGGACATATCTCAAAAGGGCAACACAGACGTTGGAAAGAAAAATAAGAGATACAAGGTAACAGATGAGATACTTCAGATAAAAGGCATAAGAAAGAAGTACGAAAACGTTCAGAGCAGTTCACGAATACGGAAATACATAGGGAGCGTAGGGAGGGTACGGCAAAAACGGCTACATGAAAAATGTGATGAAATCTAAAAGGGTATGATTTTCAGAAGAACTGACTGAACATATAGAAAATTCGAACAACCTTAATTAAAAGCAAGGGCGGTAACATTATGAGTATAAAGGAAATTCCATTGTTAAATGCAGAGGAAAGAACAGATAGCTGGAAAGATTAAACTGAAGACCTCTATGAGGAGTACGACTTGTCCGGTGGCGTAAGAAACAGGAATCGACATGGAAGAGATTGCGGATCCAGCATTAGAATCAGAATTTAAAGGACTTTGGGTGACATATGATCAAATATGGCAGGAGGGATAGATAACATTCCATCCTCCAGAATTTCTAAGATCATTGGTGGAAGTGGAAACAAAATGACTGTAAACGCTGGTGTGTAGGCTGGTGATATATCATCAGACTTTGGAAAAAATATCAATGTCGAAGATAGGGAGACGTGAAAAGTGCGAAACTATCACACAATCAGCTTAACACCTCAGGCATCAAAACTGCTGACATTAATAACACAAAGAAGAATTAAAAATAAAATTATCTCTTAGATAACGATCAGTTTGGCTTTAGGATGCCCAAAATTCTGAGAAAAGTAGGGGTACGTAATAGGGAGGGACGGGTAATATACAATACGTACAAGAACTGAGAGACTAGTAGACCATGAACAAACTTCTCAGATTTAAAGGGTGGAAGGTAGGGATGTAGTCTTTTGCCCTACTGCTCAATCTGTCCACCGAAGAAGCACTCACGGAAATAAAAGAAAGGTTTAACAAGAGATTAAGAGGGTATAGATGATAAGATTCGCTGGTGACATTGCTGTCTTCAGTGAAAATAAAGAAGAATTACTGGATCTGTAACGAGTACAGAACATGGATTGAGAGTAAATCTAAGAAAGATAATAAGTGGCATGACAACGAGAAACTTAACATTAGAATTCGTCATCACGAAGTCGACGAAGTTAAGGTATTCTGCTACCTAGGCAACAGTTTAACCCATGATGGGAAGAACAAGGAGGCACTGCGCTCGCCATTGATCATGTGAATCGATCGCTGCGCCATCTGTAAGGTTTTAATGATTCATCTGTGCATTCACACTGGAGCGACCAATTTTTTGTACGGTGAACTTGTCTTAAAAAGAAGGTGATAAATATTCTGAAGTGGCCATGTCCAAGTCCGGATTTAAATTGGACAGAACATATGTAGGAGGCGCCGGACAGATCTGTTAGACAAACAGAGTACCGACATTACAGACATTTCTATGAAATGCGACAGTCTGCTTGGGAAATCTTTCCTCGGGAACAAAAGCAGGTCTGAATAAATCTTCTCCTGCAAGAGGTGTTGCTGTAATAGCAGTAAAAAGTTATGCAGCTAATTGTTAATAGGTTGGTGACTCTAATTTGACGGATAATAAGCGTTCCTTTTCCAGACTCTAGTTTTACCAGTGCAGTTTCTGATCTTATTTCCTTTACACTCGCCAAGTAGTCAACATACTCCCTAAATATCTGTACTGTGAAACATGTTCGATAAAATAATTTTAGGCACTTAACATTGGTTTGCTTATAAGTACATGGACGCAGTCCTCGCACAGATCGAAATCCCATTGCTACAGTACCGTACCACGGCGCTAGAGAAGCTAAAACATAACAGCCCACCCACAACGTGGAGTGTCGTGCAGTGATGAGTTTCTGCGTTTGAAGGGAAACGACGTTGCAGCATTAGAAGCTGATGAAAGTGTACGGCAGGAGTAGGCCAGCGTACGACACAGTGGTTATGTCGCACCGATTCTTCCATTGTGGTCAGATAAGTCGCATTGACGGACAACAAAGTAGCAGTTCATTTTTCTGTGAAGAACCGGGAATGTCGAGAGATGTGGACACCCTGGTGCTCCAGGACCGGAGGATTACATTCGAAGCGACATAGGGAAAAGTGAAAATCATACGCAGGTCAATTTCCGACATCTTGCACGAAATTTTGAACACGACGGAGGTCGATACCTGGTGGATTGCCGGACTGCTCGCACCTACACAAAAGGCCCGCCGAACCCGGCCAAAAGCGCAAATTTCGCAGCAGTATCAGGCCAGTTGTGGTTACCTCTTTAACCACCTAATCACCATGGACGAGTGCTGGGCGTATTACCATAATCCGGAGACCAAGGAAAAGATCAAATATTGGAAACAGGTGGATTCACCTGCCCCGAAAAATACATAGACTCACTCATCATCGGAAAAGTGATGATTCGTATTTTTTGGGACTAACATAGTGTGACGGTAACAGTTTACACTCGTAGAATACAAACGCATGCTACCGAAATGAAAGGAGTCTATCTAGACGAAGCGTCGCGAGAAGCAGTCGAAGAGGGTGCTTTAGCTCGACAACAACACCAGACATGATTCTGCGCAATAGACAGTCACACGAGCTGCTGAGCTGGGCTATGGACTTTGCATCATCCGCGTATTCTCCTGACATAGCGCCCAATCACTTTTCGTCTTTCCTCGGATAAATAAAACATTACGTAGAAGGCTTTTCCAGAAAGACGAAGACGTGATTTTCGAAAGGGTCGTTTCGTGTTTTGCGTTATCAGTCTTGTGACTGGTCTGACACGGCCCGCCATGAATTCCTGTCCTGTGCCAACCTTTTCATATCAGAGTAGCACTTGCAACCTACGTCCTTAATTATTTGTCGGATGTATTCCAATCTCTGTCCTCCTCTACAGTTTTTACCCCCTACATCTCGCTCTAGTACCATGGAAGTTACCAATTGCTGTCCAGTTGCAGCGATGTTTAGGAGAGGCAAGTCCCTTGTTACTGTTTGCTGAGCCCATATGTGACGAAAGGACGGTGATCTATGAAGCGCTGACAACGACAGACGTTTTACTGTAGGAACATCAACTACTCCTGAAATGTCCCCTTTCAACAATTATACATGACTGTGCCTAAACTGACACACAATATTTTTAGCGCAACGCAATCTGACTTTCAAAAATCCCTACAAAAAAATGGCCCTGACTAACATTAACCTATACGTTTCACAAATCGCTTACCTCACAAAAATTTGGTTACCCCAACTACTGCAATACAGCGAGCGCCACTGCTGCCAGCTAAATAAAAGATTCAAACTACGGAAGGCACTAACTACTAATAGGGATAGTTAGCAAATGAAAGATTTTAATAGAGAACAAACAATGTATTTACGTTAATATCATCAAAAGTCATAATATATGTAATTTCAAAACTCCGCCATTTCCTTCCATACATCCACCACTGCTGGCGGCTCACCTATAACTGCGCAACGCTACGCGCTGTTCACATCCAGCTACCGCTGCCCAACACTACAATGGCAGACAACACTGCTAACCAGCCACTGACTGCACACAGCACAGCCAGTGATTTTCATCAGAGCGCTACGTGGCGGCGGCGTTACCAATATAAGAACCTAAACAGCCTACTTACACTCCATAAGGGTTGTTCAGATCATTAGTAATCTGTCGTGCAATTTTCCGAAGATACGTTACAGACTGTCTGATGGCTATCGATCTTCCACCATAATCGAGTCCACCAACATGAGGTGGCAAACATGAAGTAGACAAAGAGGTGGAAACGTGGGTTCTACTGTGTCAAGACTGCTTGGTAGCTACAACAGGAAAACACAATTAATTAGCAATAGTAAAAAATAAGAAAGTATTTATTACTTAACTTCTCTGTAGTCCATGATCAGTTGGTTGACAATTATAGAAGCCGCGACTTGACTAAGCGTCTGTAGAATGACATAATTTACAAGACACAAATCTCACAGTGACGAATTAATCTCTCGTAATCTTGATTGTCGAATCCGGCGAATTTGAAGGCTAACTTGGAACGGAGCTACAAAGACTTGATGGCAGCAGTAACTGAGCTGCAGACGATGACTAACATCGGCGCTGGCTGACCACTGAGCGCGACTACGAACTGTAGACTGGCACGACTGCACTACTCTCCTGCTACACATCAAGTGGCCTAGCGGCGACTCGCGGCGAGCGTAAGTACTGCGACTGGCTGTGTACTCTTTGGCTAACACAGCCGTTCTTCTGTTCCGTTTATCGAGAGAATCGCATCCGGCGGATCGATCTCTCAGGCGGCGGTGTGGTCGTATGACTGACGACATCACACTGTCTACTAGTAAACCTGTCGACTTTTACGATACTTTTTCGTGGTCAGTCTCGTCGTAGTTTGTGCCTCATATGACCACGAGTTCTACGGGTTTCCTTCCAAAACGGCACCAGCTACCTAGAAAAAGATGTACGACCAATCTTAGTCTGTTTTTACCTTCTTACAAAGCTTCTATGTCTGCCTCTTTCAAAAGTGATAACAATTTTTACGTTTCGGTAGTGGGAAAAGTCTGTAGTAACGACTATGAATTTGTCTCGACCGGATAACCATTCACAATTAAGGAAAGGCGACATTAAAATGTGTTAAAACTCCCTTAGTTATTATCTTCTCGTCTTGTAAGCTCGTGGTGACTCTAAGGCGCCGTTTAAGCTTGTGTTGGCTCTACTTTTCTGTGCAAGAAACAGTCCAGTGTCAGGCAACAAATTAAAATATGCATCGAACAACAAGTGTGGAAACTGAAACTGTCGTGGAAAAACGCAGCAGACAATGTAGAAATTTTAGCCTGCACTATCAAATCAAATACACACACACACACACACACACACACACACACACACACACACACAAACTGCTCCATCGTCCTGCAGACACGCAGTACCCGGCACAGGAGGCAGCTAAGCGCGTCCAGAAGCCAGTCATCCAACGGAGCGTTTCCATTACGGGCTGCCATTAAAGCAGCGGCACAGCGCTTTAAGAACGTCACGACCTCCATTACCGGCTTTGTCTTTTCATATCGCCTTTCCGTTAACTATTCAAACCCAAGTCTGCAAAAGAAAATTGCTTCTAGGGCAGACAAATGGATTTCTGAGATGCGAGTTTCTAGATACATATCGAAAGCACTCTTCCACTTTGTCCCTAACAGCTCGTTGTTGTTACAATATTTTAAGCAGACGCGAGGCCGGAAGTCACAGAACTGAAAAAGTTTCATTTGCCGGTTGGAAACAAACATGTAACGTCTGTTAATACAAATTTCTTTCAATTCACGTCCACGGTCACAATTTTTTTGTGTTCACAGTACCAGTATCTACATCTACATATGTACTCCGCTAGCCACCAAGCGGTGAGTGGCAGAAGGCATAATTCGCGCCAAAGTCATATTTCCCCCTCCACTGTTCCAC
The DNA here is from genome assembly GCF_023864275.1 of Schistocerca cancellata. NCBI lineage: Eukaryota > Metazoa > Arthropoda > Insecta > Orthoptera > Acrididae > Schistocerca > Schistocerca cancellata. Next base: position 189,129,095 of record NC_064626.1, on the reverse strand, counting down.
TCGCGGGTCGCGCGAGGGAAAAACGACTGTCTGAACGCCTCAGTACGAGATCTAATTTCCCTTATCTTTGAATGGTGATCATTGCGCGATTTGAAAGTTGGTGGTAATAATAGATGCTCTACATCCTCGGCGAAGATCGGATTTCGGAATTTAGTGAGCAGCCCCTTCCCTTTAGCGCGTCGTCTATCTGCAGGTGTGTCCCACTTCAAACTTTTTATGATATTTGTAACGCTCTCGCGATGGCTAAATGTACCAGTCACGAATCTTGCCGCTTTTCTTTGGACCTTCTCGATCACTTGAATGAGACCCAACTGATAAGGGTCCCATACAGACGAACAATACTCTAAGACTGGACGAACTTACGTATTGTAAGCAATTTCCTTTGTTGAAGGACTGCATCGCTTCGGGCGGGATTCTACCAATAAACCGCAATCTAGTGTTCGCCTTGCCCGTTACTTGTGTAATCTGATCATTCCATTTGAGATCATTTCGAATAATCACACCCAGATACTTGACTGATGTTACCGCTTCCAAAGACTGATCATTTATTTTGTACTCATACATTAATGGGGATTTTCGCCTCGTTATACACAGTACGCTACACTTACTTATGTTGAGAGATAAGTGCCAGTCATTATACCACGCGTTTATTTTCTGCAAATCCTCATTGATTTGTTCAAAACTTTCGTGTGATGCTACTTTCCTGTAGACTACAGAATCATCGGCAAACAGTCTAATGCCGCTGTCAATACCATCAACCAGATCGTTTATGTAAATAGTAAAAAGCAGCGGACCTATTACGCTGCCCTGGGGCACACTTGAAGCTATGCTTGTTTCTGTTCAAGCCACCCCATTCAGGACGACATACTGCTCTCTGTCTGTTAGAAAACTTTCTATTCAACCGCATATGTCATCGGAAAGACCGTAAAAGTGCACTTTTTGGAGCAAGCGACAGTGCGGAACTGAGTCGAATGCCTTTCGATAGTTGAGAAATATGGCATCAACCTGGGAACCAGTATGTAAAGCCTGTTGTATATCATGCACAATGAGGGCCAGCTTTGTCTCGCATGACCGCTGTTTCCCAAACATAATGACGTTCTTCAGATCAGTTTTATAAAAACATGTCCTAATATACTGCAACCATAGTGGCATCGTCAAATGCTAAACACAAAGTCAGCATTTGACAATATCAATATGGCTACAGTATATTAGGACATGTTTTTATACAACAGATGCGTAGATGGTCATCATAGACTGAAACTGGTAGTCTGATGATGAAAAATGTGTGACTATGTACTTGAAGTGAAGGAAATTTATTCTATATTTGGGTTCTGTTCAGTTTGCGACCTTGTCCCAGCTTGTGAAATTTGTTGATATTCTTGATTACATAATTAGAGAAACACGTGTATCAACGTCCGGTATGTTAAATCTATTTTGATACAGACAATACCTATCCTCTGTATTGTGTGGCTTCTTCTCTCCGTATTACAATGCAGGTAACAATTAAAATCATTGGTCATCTATTGGCTGTGTTACGTATTACAGTGTCAGATGGTCCCACAGAATGAAGTGAGTACATGTATCCCAGTACAGGGTTATTACAAATGATTGAAGCGATTTCACAGCTCTACAATAACTTTATTATTTGAGATATTTTCTCAATGCTTTGCACACACATACAAAAACTCAAAAAGTTTTTTTAGGCATTCACAAATGTTCGATATGTGCCCCTTTAGTGATTTGGCAGACATCAAGCCGATAATCAAGTTCCTCCCACACTCGTCGCAGCATGTCCCCATCAATGAGTTCGAAAGCATTGTTGATGCGAGCTCGTAGTTCTGGCACGTTTCTTGGTAGAGGAGGTTTACACACTGAATCTTTCACATCACTATGCGTGAAACTTGCCCTCACGCGTTCAACCGTTTCTTCACTCACTGCAGGCCGACCCGTTGATTTCCCCTTACAGAGGCATCCAGAAGCTTTAAACTGCGCATAACATTGCCGAATGGAGTTATCAGTTGGTGGATCTTTGTTGAACTTCGTCCTGAAGTGTCGTTGCACTGTTATGACTGACTGATGTGAGTGCATTTCAAGCACGACATATGCTTTCTCAGCTCCTGTCGCCATTTTGTCTCACTGCGCTTTCGAGCGCTCTGGCGGCAGAAATCTGAAGTGCGGCTTCAGCCGAACAAAACTTTATGAGTTTTTCTACGTATCTGTAGCGTGTCGTGACCATATGTCAATGAATGGAGCTACAGTGAATTTATGAAATCGCTTCAATCATTTGTAATAGCCCTGTATTTACTAGTGAGGCACACAGGCGACATTAGTCATTTATCGATTGTATTCAACCAAGCACATCCAGTGCGACATCTTAATGCAGTGCAGCTTGGAAGGGCGGTCTGTTTGATCACAAAAGGTCAGACTTCCGGTGTTGCTGTAGATGCCAATGCCTCTCCATGTGTCACACATAGGTTGTAGACACGCTACAGAGAGACAGGTCAGTACACAAAGCGAGTTGGACAAAGACGTTGACGGATCACAGTCACATGTGAAGACCGATATCTCGAAATTTCTGCGTTCCAGCGTCGTATGGACACCACCAGGGCACTGCAAGACGATCTCAGAAGCGACACTGGAGCCGCTGTGTCGGATCAGACTGTAATGAACAAGTTACGAGAAATGTCCTTACGACCCAGACGTCCTGTTCGAGTACCCCTCTTTACATGACACTCTTTATGTTGCAGTTCGCCCTCATTTCTGTAATTCCCATGTCAAATGACGACTTCGTCACTGGCGAAACTTATCATTCACAATCGAGGTCACATATCTTCTGCAGCAAAATGTTGGCCGTGTTCGTTTTCGGACACCCGTGGTGAGCGGCATCTCCCAAATGTTGTACAGGTAATCTACAGATTTCCAAGGTTCTATGATGATGTGGGGAGGCTTCTGTGTTAACAGCCATACGGACCTTCTCGTTTATCCATGGTCATCTTACCGTCATGCAGAACATCGAACAGATCCTATTGGGCCATGTGATGGCTGAGGCATACGGTGGTGGTACTAAATTCCTTTTAATGTCAGGATCTATGTGGCAAACATCAGCAGGGATACCTTGCGAAGACTGGTCATTGAAGCTGTGGAGTGGCCAGGGCTTATATGGGACATGCTTGACCGATGTTTTCCCAATCATCGTGTTCCACCACAGTCTCTCCAAGAACTCTCATCGTTGCTCATTAAAGAATGGGATCGGATACCATACGGTGACCTCTGTAGACTTGTACGGATCATGCGAAGTATGTGTCAGGCGGTGATAAACGCTGATGGTAGGCATACGCGTTACTTCCAAGATGAGAGAAAGATAGATGGTTGCCACTTTGTTTTCGACACCTGTCTGACATTTCACTTCTTTTTATGTAAACGATCAAGTCCAGGATGATGCTTTGTTGTTTAGTTAATTTGTGAAAGATAAAGTTATAATTCGATAACATACCTACTCGTCAATTATTGCTGAGTGGAGTATGCAGACGCCCAAAGTGATAGTCCTGTAATTCTTTTGAGCAGAGTAACAATACACAAGGTGGAATGTTGCCATGCAGAGTACTAAACAGTTTTGTGGAATGGAAAATAACTGTTGTATCCAATAACTTAGGAAAGCAAATACGACTCTTTAGGTGTAACGACAGACATTTTTCGAAAGCTCTTGAAAACACGACTATAGTCTGTGAATGAAATGTGAAATGGTTCAAATGGCTCTGAGCACTATGGGACTTAACATCTATGGTCATCAGTCCCATAGAACTTAGAATTACTTAAACCTAACTAACCTAAGGACATCACACAACACCCAGTCATCACGAGGCAGAGAAAATCCCTAACCCCGCCGGGAATCGAACCCAGGAAGCCGGGCGCGGGAAGCGAGAAGGCTACCGCACGACCACGAGCTGCGGACACGACTATAGTCATAAAACTATTAATACGAGCGTTGAAACTTTTCGCAAAAGGAATCCGAGACATACGCTAATTGGAAGACACGGCGGTATTACATGGCTTCTCCGCCGTAAACACCACCAAGCGGAACTGCCATTCCAGGCTCTGCAATAAGAAAATTTTGAAAAACGAAAAAATCGGTCAGATGTTTTGCCAACTGATTTGTTGAAAGGTAACAAATAAAACAGATTACAGAAACATTTGGCGTGCCTATGAAGAATATTCGAAATTATGCTCATATGTTAGTGACATAAGGAGGCCGTTGAGTGAAATTACACACATCCTCTAGTACTCTTGGCAAATTGTAGGATTGAAATTGCAATGTTAAGTTCTCAGTCAGTACCTCATCCGCTGCACAAGATTTCGAGCATCGCTTCAAGGCCCGTCAAATGTTTCTCTAATCCATTTTATTTATTACCTTTAGTCAAATAATTTCACAAAGTATTTGACCGCACTTTCTTAACTGGTTTCCTTTCAAGTTTTGTTCGGAAAGCGTTAAATACAATACATTCAAATATCTATAGGCATTGTATTGTTATTAAGAAATAAACGCCAAGAGAAAGCAGAGAAGTTTCACTTCATGCCGTCATTTGATACATTTTGAAACGTCATTTACGCAGACAGCTAACAGCAGCTGTTGATGGAATATTTCAAATTTACCTCAAATCACTAATTTTTTCTTAGATTCCCTCCATGTTTTCAAGCGCTTAAACCTTTTTCCAGAACTATACCTCATGCTGGTCAGTTTGGTACCTCATTTGTCAATTTGCCACTCTTGGTTTGGATATGAAAATCCGGACAAAATTTGTTGCGTAATTTCTAGGGAGACTGTTTTCACTCCACGCAAACATTTGACCAAAAATAGGGTTACATAATGAAGACTACATTCCCTTTTGCCTCTGCTTCACATGACATAAATACGGGAGAACCGTGGTCTAGGGAAACAGACGGCTTTCGGTAGTAGTCGCTTGCGCACCGGCTGCGCCCGCCGGACAGCTCACCGGAATTGTTTACTTCTGCGTCGCGGTATTTCGTATTGTGTAGCGTCCATTACTACTGCACCTCATGGCGCAGTGTTACCGCCGAGCGACACTTAAAGTAACGTTCCAAGCCGAATATGCACGAGCACGCGCTTATGATATCGAACAATTCATTCGCGAAGAGCTACGTTTGGACCCCCAGGAAGTGATAGGTATTCACTTCTCTATCACTCCCGGTATCGTCTGTATTAAAATGCAGACGGAGGAAGCATGTGCAGAAGTAGTTCGACAACACGCACACGGACTCAGTTTAAGCATTCTGACGGGCTTATTGTGGAGGTAACGGTTTCTGTCTTCGAAGGGCATATCGTGGAGGTAACGGTTTCCGTCTTCGAAAAATTCGAGTCTTTGAGCTCCTTTTCGAAGGGCCACAAGACGTGATCGTCGAAGGTTCCCTACCGTACAGTAATGTTGTGGGTCACATCGCGGAAAAATGGCAGACGTTCACGATATATACCACGTGTTGAATGGTTTCCGCCAAATCAAGATCGAACTGTCGAAACATGTACCATCTTATCTGCTGATAGGTGCCGTGCAAGTCATCGTTACGTACTCGTGGACATGTGCCAGCCGTGGACATGTGCCGGATGCGGACAAGAGGGCCATGTTCGGTCAGGCTGTTTCCTTCGACGTTTGCTCCAGGTCCCGACAAGTAACTCGGCTCCCAAAGCGGCGGTCACTTCTTTACCAGACAACTACTGCACAGTCGTGTGCAACCCCGATGTGTTACTTGAGGAAGCGCCTGTTGTCCCCCCCCCCCCCCCTCCGGCACTCCACACTGGAAACGACGGTACGGCCGCGGCCTCATCGGCACCATCTTCTCCGACGGCTACGAGACCACCAACTCCCCCAGAGCTCGATGACCAGCCTGCCCTCTGCGATGGACATCGATTAGAATGCGGTGCCTACCTCAGATGGGCGCAACTTCGGACATTGAACGTCCACATTTTGACACAGAACGGCGCTTCCGAAAGCAGCGGTCGCCCCGAAAACGGAAGAAGAGAAGTCAAACGCAATCCGACGACACACTTCTTCAAATGACATCACAGGCACTGGATACAAGACAATGATCTCCCTTCGAGCGTCCTGGCGACAGAGTTGGCCGCTCCTGATGTCCCATCTGATTAGCGCTCACACTCAACAATGATGGATCCCATGGAAGGGGATTCCCTGGATCCCGCTGCAGCAGACACCTTGCCCTTGATAACAGTTGCTTGCCACCTGTTCCAGTCTCCTGGGTTGACGATGTCGGCGATGGAGCCGATCGAGATGGTGGCTCGTCCGTCAGGCAGTGCCCCTTGGAAGTGGCTGACCCACCGTCCATCCAGTACCTGTGGCTACAGTGACTGCACTGGATGTTTCATGCCAGCTGGACATCTTTGCCAGACCCTCTGTGCCAATAGTTGAAGCACGCCCACTACACTACCGTATCGCGATGATGAATCTGGCCACCATTCTGACTCCACACAAACTGGCAGTGTTCCGACAGACCATTTATGCCGCTGATGTCGGGATTGCCCTCCTCCAAGAAGTGATCTTCGCTGATTTCTGTGCCACCACTGGCTACACGTCATACATCTGCCCTGCCTCTGACAATGGTTGCGTAGTCTCCATCAACTTTCACACTGGACTCCCTGCTGAATACGTAGTATATCTTCATACTGATAGTGGCATACCTCTCAAGCTGTACGGCGGCTGTATCCTCATTGAATATGCGCCATCCAACTTCGTGAACGACACACCTTTTTTTCTGACGAGGTAACGACGGTTTTTGAGGGCCTCTGGATGAAATGGTCCTCGGTGCCGATTTCAGCTCACACAAGGGCCTGCTGACCAACTTCTACATCATTCCCTGTGTGCGGCCCTCTCCGTCATCATCGATAGACTTCAGCTTGTTGACACATGGACAAAGGCTCATGGCATCTGCGCAGGTTTCACATACTACACGGCGCTGTCGTCCAGTCGCCTCGACCATATATACCGCACACGTTCTCTTGTTGCTGACACTTGACATGGCGAAGTATGGTTTTTCTTACCATGAAGCCTATGTCTGCGATGTCGTCCTCGCCCAACAACAGGTGTGGCACAGTTGCGGCCTGTGAAACTAAACGTTTCCACCTGACTGTTCCTGATTGCCAACGGATTAATGAGGGCACATGGGTCTTCTGTCGTCGATGTCGCCCAGAATACACATCCACCTTATCCTAGGGGCTATCCTGCACGAAACTAACTCTACGCAGGGTACTGATGGGATATGGCAACGACAAAGCTTGGCAAGCGAACACCACAGACTTCTATTATGCAATGCGAAGTGACTGCACTTCGAAGGCATTCTCTCCTGTTGGTCAGGCGGTAGTGCATGGTGCTAGAGTGCAGATCACTTCACTCAAGCGAAGATGCTTGGAAAAGTGCCTTGTCAGTTCCTGCACCCATGCCTTCATGTTTCACGAAACGCCACTGATGTACCCCCTCCTCACAGAACGCCGACGTCGTCGTCGAGCTCTCATCCACGTCCTCACCAATGTGAAAGAATGACTACACACTTCACAGTGCATCGTGGTCACACTTTCTATTCTCATTTCAGCTGGCTGTGCACTGCCGTCCCACATCCTCCGACCTTAATTGAGGAGGTAGCGGCACTGACTTTCAACACCATGTCAGAGGATGTGGCTCAAGAACTTCAGGAAGAAGTGACCACCGATGAATTGCTAGATGCCATCAAGGAGGGAGCTGCCAACAAGTCCTCTGGACCTGACAGCCTCCCCCTCGAATTTTACAAGTGTTTTAGCTATCTTTTGGTATCTAGTTGGACTTCCATCTGTCGTGAACTGATGTCACCCACAACGACGATCCCAGCCACCTTCCTTGATGGGATCACCATCCTGGTCCCTAAGCCACATGGGCGATTACAGTTCTGTGATTAGCAGATCATCGCTTTGCTTAACAGCGACATTATATTTTTCACCCGTTTGTTGGCTTCACGACTCAAGAAGGCAGCAAGATACGTCACTTACACTGATCAGATTTCGCTGCACAGTGACAACATCCATGCAGCCCTTTGCCAATACAGGGACATGATCGCACTCGCGAGGTCGCAACTTTTACCTGGCACATTACCATCGCTTGTTTTCAGCCAGGCTTTTTGAAATCGGTCCTCCGACACATGGGTTTTCCAGCTTATACAGTAACAGTGGTAATACGCCTTTTGAGCGGCGCGACTTCAAGAATACCCTGTAATGGTCGTCTCACCGCGCCTCTAGTGATCGAGCGGTCTGACAGGGTTGCCCATTTTCCACACTACTGTATGCTTTTGCATTAGAGCTCCTACTCCAGGGGCTTCGCCAACGCCTGGTGAGCCTGACATTGCATGGGCACCAATTCCGTTGTACAGCCTATGCTGATGATCTAGTCCTCTACCTCCGCAATGAAGATGATGTTTGGACGGCTCTAGCTTGAGTGGCGACATATGGGGAGTTGTCGGGCAGTTCTCTTAAGATTTCCAAATCGAAGGTTCTGCCCATTGGTGAGGGTCTACCTGAGAGACATTTCGCTCCTCTAAGTGTGGCCACCAGCATCCGCTGTTTGGGCATTGTTTTTATGAATCACCTCCATCGTTTAGCGGCTACAAACAGTAGATGTCTCCTCCAAACGATCAGGGCTGGTCTTGTGGACCACTGGCTTAGACCCCTCGACATTGTACAGCATGCCCAATACATGAATGTTTACCACGCCTCTGGCATCCCCCAGGTGGCACAAGTGTTTGCAGTTCGGATTACCATTGCCCATCGTATGTTGATGACGATGGAATCCTTAGTTGTACCGGGATGTTATTTAAAGTTCAATATTCCTACCTTGCCCTCCCATGGAAGCGTGTTGGAGTGGGCATATTTAGTGTGCCAGACAGAATTACAACACTTTTTGTTAGCTCCGAACTGAAAGTCTGGCGCGGCTGCCTGAAGAGCCTGACCTGATTGCTTTTGCATGAATTTGCGTCAGTCTCCGCGTCAGCCCCAGTCAACTCCAGACAATGACTGTACACGACACACCCCATTGAACACAAGTTTCCCTAGATTATATGATATCGTGTGTGTAAAAGCGGTGCATGCAGGTTATCTCGACACCAGCCGATCTAAGGCGCTGCAGTCATGGACTGTGCGGCTGATCCCGGTGGAGGTTCGAGTCCTCCTCGGGCATGGGTGTGTGTGTTTGTCCTTAGGATAATTTAGGTTAAGTAGTGTGTAAGCTTAGGGACTGATGACCTTAGCAGTTAAGTCCCATAAGATTTCACACACATTTGAACATTTTACGACACCAGCGTCCAGTCCACCTGGTATATCACCATCAATGGCAATCAAGTCAACCAGTTTCATTAGCACAATATCCGCCTCGCTGACATATCCCTCTGTGTCCACTGTGGTGTAGATGAGAGAGACGCTCATCGATTCTCATGTGGTCCATCGTCTGACATCTGTAGGCTCGCGCAGCGTATCTTGGCTTTCCCTACCTGACAGAGACCTGCTCAAATCACTTTCCTGACACTCTTATTCCCAGATGTGATTCATTACCCCGGGACATAACCTAACGGAGTGAACTGGATATGCAGTCATATGGTCCGCTACCTTTTTGGCCCCGAGGAGAAACCAGAACTAGGTTATTGGACGTACCTTAACGATCGACAATGTGCACTTGTTTGCAATCCCAGATACAAGCAGTTCTTTTCCAGTCTTCCTTGGAGCGCCTCTCATGACCCGCCTTCAAGCTGGAAAGTCCAAGCCACGAGATGCTGATGTTAATTTTACTGACATGAACGCACTACAAACGGAATCTCTATTAAAATTTCGTGAAGACACATTTGGATGTTCCGTCAATTGGAAGGCTCTAACGACTCCTGGAATTCTGGTACATAGAATAATTTAATAAATATTTGAAGAAGTAAGCAAAAGAAAATAGAACTATACATACAAAAAGAAAATAACAAGAAACACTAAAAAACGCAAAAAATTAAATAAAATAAACTGAAAAGAACAAAAGTCCATACACAACTACTTCCATCACTACTCTATATCTTCTTCCCCCTACTTTCTTCTTTTCCGACACCCTGTAGTAGTTAGTAATAGGTTAGTTGTTTTGGGGAAGGTGTAGATAGGCACCAACGTCTGAAGAGGTGCATTTTTCTTTTTTTGTCAGGACACAAGTGGTGGTGACAAGTAGATTTCTTCGTAGTTTCCCTTTCGTGTCCATTAGTGAAAAAAAAATAGGGTAGCGACTTTGGCCGGTAATGAAAACTAGTTGGGTCCCTAGTTTGAAGCCAGACACTACTAAAGTGTACTTGATTGCATATGGAGGCTTCTACAGTTCCTGCTCTATGGAGCCATCTCCACACATCGACTTTATAGTCTAAAGATGGTCGGCCTTTGGACTGAAACAAGTCACTAATAAATATGATTAATGTGATGTAGATTGTTCTTATAAGCACGGTTAAGTTTTAAAGAGTATAATAGCTATTGCGACTAGACGAAACTACTTTCCTCCGGCGATAACTGTGGGTTTTTTAATTGCTCAGGGAGGAGGCCCATCAAACTAGAACACACGAAACGAGATTTTCACTCTGTAGCGGAGTGTGCACTGATATGAGACTTCCTGGCAGAATAAAACTGTGTGCCAGACCGAGACTCGAACTCGAGACCTTTGCATTTCGCGGGCAAGTGCTTTACCACTTTTTATACTTTTAGACTTATTAGCCGAATTTAAAAACACACTATGTTAAAAACTGAGTATCCAGCACTGCGCAGGTACGTATTTATTCTAATCTTATGTTAGTCCATCTCCTCCTCCATCCTTCCTCATCTCTCCACCTGTCTCCACAATCCACTCTCTCTGTCCATTTCCTCCACCCTTTACTTTCGGTCCATCCCCTATTGCCACTCTCTCTATCCATGTCCTCTTCCCCTCTGTCTGTTAATCTGCTCCTCCCTCTCTATCCATCTGCTCTCTGTCCATGACCTCCTCCCCCTATAATTCCGCCGGCCGGAGTGGCCGAGCGGTTCTAGACGCTACAGTCTGGAACCGCGTGACCGCTACGGTCGCAGGTTCGAATCCTGCCTTGGGCATGGATGTGTGTGATGTCCTTAGGTTAGTTAGGTTTAAGTAGTTTTAAGTTTTAGGGGACTGATGACCTCAGAAGTTAAGTCCCATAGTGCTCAGAGCCATTTGAGCCTATAATTCCACATCCCCCTCCCGCTCTGTTTCTCAGTCTCCTCCTCCACCTCGCTGTGCCCATTTCTTCCCACCCCATCTCTCTGCATCTCTGTTCCCCCCTCTGTCTCTGTCCATATACTCGTCTTTCCTTTCTCTGTCCATCTTCTCCTTTCTCTTTTCATTTACCCCTCCCCTATCTCTGTCCATCTCTTCCTCATCCTATTTGTGCCTGTCTCCTCGTCTGCTTTGCTACCAGCCCAACTCCTCGTCCTCCCTTCTCTCCCCACATTATCACACTCGCTCCAATAGGGAGGCTGGTGTTTCTTACCCCTACAGTGTTTCTTTTCAGATTCTAACTACAGTGTGAACCAACTCAAATCGTCCAGTGGTTAAGGAGGGCTTTATATCCCTGACTCTGTTCACCTAGTGACCTAGGCACATATCAAACATATTTCACACATATTTAACAAATTTCGCACGTGTTGGTACACATATTTCAACTGTGTGTTTAACGAACTCATTTTCACAGTGCTCAGTATTTATGATGCCATATTTCCTGATCTATGTACTGTACAATGATATAATGTTGCAGCTAAATCCAGTGGTATATGTGCCTACGTCTGCGTTGTGATTAGAGTTAGTAGCAAAGAAGTATAACTTAAAACGCTTAAAACGCCATGCATGGTGCGGCAGTTTTTCAGGGATCTCAGTATTTGGCGGCATATCTCCTGAATTGTGAGTAGTAAAATGCTATGCTTCTCAATGTGAATCCAGCAGCAGTTGTGGATAGTCTATGCGAAAAGTGTTTTAACTAAAGTTAAGGAAGCAATAAATTTAAACGTCTTGCATGATGCATTAGTTGTGCATATATCTCAGTGTTGATGTTGTCATATCTCCTGAACTAAGTGTCGCACGATGACGTAATTTTTCTAGTGAATACTGTACGCAAAATGTGTCATGAATACAGTTTATAGTAAAGAAGCAGTAAATTAAAACTTCATGCTTCATGTGGCATTTTACACCATTAACAGTGAAAACACAGTAAGCGATAAACTTTTTTCCCTTCGTCATTTTGTGGGATTCGTCTGAGAAAGGAAGTTTAGTAACGGTTCGAAATTATGTCTCAAGTTTGTTGCAGGTCTCTAAGTCGCCTCATTCTCAAATATTGGGTGGCTAAGTTATGGATATTCTTATGTCGTGGATTACAGTGCGTTTCTACCCCTACCCCTAGCCCCTTGATAGACGACTGGTTCTTAGTCTAACTGTGATTCATTCCAGACAGTAAATAATATGTGCATCAAGTTTGGTTAAAATCGGTCCAGCGGTTTAGGAGGAGATGTGGAACATAATCACATACATACATATGTACATCCATTTTTATAGTTTGTATGGATACTTTCTTCTTCTTCTTCGCGGATGAATCACTTAGGACCACGCGTAATCAAAATTTGTTGGCCTTCCTTTTCGCCCAGTATTCCTTCATAAACAACGAATGGGCTAGGTTTCGTTGCGTAGACTACGTATGTCGGTTAGTTTTTCTCTCTTCTTCCTCAAAACCCCGTGTGTTTGTGACTTTTTTGATTTCATTTCTGTCATGTAGATTTGGAGACCCTAATTCTCTCAGGTTTTTATCCGTCTGTTTGTACCAGTTCATGGATTTTGTACGTTAACCTGTTTGAGTACATTCCTTCTAAATGCCCCATGAATTGGATTCTTCTCATGCGCATTGTGTCTGTTATTTTGGAGATATTTTTATATATTTCTGCATTGGGTTTTGGATAATACACACCATCTTGGTCCTAAGATTTTCCTCATTATTTTACATTCTTTCACTTCTAATTCCTCTTTTATTGTTGTGTGTTGAAGGTTTAGTGTCTCAGATGCGTAGAGAGCTTCGGGTTTAATTACTGTTGTGTAGTGTCGTATTTTGCAGTTCCACGAGAGACTCTTTTTGTTGTAAATTTTTTTGTTAACTGAAACGCCGTCTCCATTTTCTGGACTCTTGATCTGACAGATTTCTTTTCATTACAATTTTCTGCAATTCATTCACCTAAATATTTAAATTCTTTTACTCGAGAGATGTTGTTATTACCAATTTTGAGATCAGAGGGTGCATCTTTGACGTCAGTCATGAATTTTGTTTTTTCAAATGACATTTGTAATCCTATTTTTGGTGCCTGCTCTTGTAATAATTCTAACTGTTTCTGTGCATCGGTAATGTCTTGTGCGATCAGTGCCATGTCATCAGCAAATGCTAAACAGTCTAATTCTATGCCCTTACGTCTTGGTCCCAGTCTGTGTGCTGATGCACCTGCTTTTCTCCTTCTCTAACAACTTTTTCAAGAGCACAATTGAAGAGCACTGGGGACAGTACATCCCCTTGTCGTACTCCTGTGTCTATTTCAAATTCTCCCATAAGGCGGCCGGGTTGGCCGAGCGGTTCTGGGCGATACAGTCCGGAACTGCGAGACTGCTACGGTCGCTGGTTCGAATCCTGCCTCAGACATGGATGTGTGTGATTTCCTTAGGTTTGTTACGTTTAAGTAATTCTAAGTTCTAGGGGACTGATGACCTCAGAAGTTGAGTCCCATAGTGCTCAGAACCATTTTTTCCTCCCATAAATTTTACTTTGGATTTGGTCTCCGTGAGTGTTTCTTTTATTACAATTGTTGTCTTTTGATCTAGTCCAAATTCCGCTAATACTTCAAAACGGGATTCTCGGTCTATACTGTCATATGCTTTTCTAAAGTCGGCAAACGTGATGACTTAACTTTTGTTTGAAGTACTATGCAAATTTTTCATTGAGTTTTTCAAGTTAAGTATTTGTTCTACACATGATCGACCTTTTCTGAATCCACCTTGGTATTCGCCTAGTTTTGAATCCAGCTGAGGTTCTGCTCGGTTTAGTAGGGCTTTAGACAGAATTTTGTATGTTATTGACAATGAAGAGATTCCACGGTAGTTGTTGGGTTCTTACTTCCTTTTTTGTACAGAGGATGTATGATTGCTGTCTTCCAATCTGTGGGGATGCTTTATTTAAGTAATCATTTTTTTGTGGGTCTACACCCTGAAACTGGAGTTGTAGATATTCTTTCTGAGTAGTGCCTAGTCTTACAGTGCAGAGTGTACATTACAGCCGCATGTGAGCGTGGAGTGGTGGCGACACTGTGTCGGCAGGTGGGTGTTGTCCGCCCCCCCTCCTCCCCCTCGTGCGGCACTGCGTTGGCAGTGGCAGCGAGACTGGCCGGCCGGTGGCATTCCTCGCCGCCTTGTTTACGGGCGTATGCAGGCAGAGACACCGCCGCGGCGGCCAGCCCGCATCGTCTCGTGCGGGCCGAGCCTAGCCGAGCCGAGTCGAAGCGCTCCGAAAATAGCGCAACAAAAGACGAGCGTCGCTGCTGCTGCTGCTGCTGCTCGTGGTGTACCGCCGAAATGGAAATGGGGACGCCGTGTAGGCATCGCAAAGTGCGGATGCTCGCTAGTCGCTGGGCAGATCTTCCCATATGTCCGTGCTTCGCTACCAGCCGTGGCCGGACAGCTGCCGATACGCGTTTCACGCTCCATAAAACCTGCCAAGTCTGAGCACGAAAGCAGGCTACTCGTGCGTTGTTAATGCATGTAGTGCTGGGAGACCAACACGCAGAATTGTAATTAGAGGCAATGTAGCAAAATTTCTGCATCTTGATAACTCTTGACCGGTTGTCGGTGTTCGGTATCTCAAGTGTGTCATGTTCCCATACTGCTAGACGTATAGCTTTGGATTCTGAGTATCAATATATTCTGTTCAGTGCAGGAAGAAGACGAGATACTGGCAGAAGTAAAGCTGTGAGGCCGGGCGTGAGTCGTGCTTCGGTAGCTCAGATGGTAGAGCACTTGCCCGCGAAAGGCAAAGGTCCCGAGTTCGAGTCTCGCTAGGACACACAGTTTTAATCTGCCAGGAAGTTTCAAGTTTCATAACAATGCTGAAATACGCAAGCTGAGCAGAAACGCGAGCTTGACAAAGACGAGCAGTTGAGAAGGAATTGAGACAAAAAAATGGTTCAAATGGCTCTGAGCACTATGGGACTTAAGAGCTGAGGTCATCAGTCCCCTGGAACTTAGAACTACTTAAACCTAACTAACCTAAGGACATCACACACATCCATGCCCGAGGCAGGATTCGAACCTGCACCGTAGCGGTCGCGCGGTTGCAGACTGAAGCGCCTAGAACCGCTCGGCCACTCCGGCCGGCGGAATTGAGACAGAACAGTGCTTTATCCCCGATATCATTTCACGTTAAGCAAGACGTAAAGCAACCCGAGTTGCTGAAGACATTGTATTTCTCGCAGAGACAGCAAACGTCTTGCGTGAGTTGTTGAACAGAACATACAGTTTCCTGAAAAGATTCACGGTAAATGATAACAGCCAAACAGTTGCAGGATAAAGATTTATTGAAATCCTTTACCACGGTTTCGGTATATCTAAATATACCTTCATCAGAAACAAAAATATACCTGAACAGAAAAATACCTTCATTAGCAGAAAACTTAGCACCATAACTGAGATACAAAAAAAAAAAAAAAAAAACTCTTATAGCTTTATGTAACCGTGAAAATTACCAAAGTATTACAAGCACCAAAACTTTTAGTCACTTACTGAAATCACGACCTGCAGTGGAGATACATAAAACAATCGTTCCAAAGGCGTCGTCAGTAGTTAAAATTAAAATATCACCTCCATATGTACAGCATAATTATGAAGAGGAGGTCGATGCGAACACGGCATATTGTCAGTACTTAGCCTGTGAACCATCGTGAAGAGAGTGTGGCAAGACTAGGGCAGACAGTTTCACCGAGAGAGGGCACTTGTGGTATGGACGAGACACTCGCGCATATTAAAACCCGGGGATACATACTCATGCGCATCAAAATCTTAAAGGTTGTGCTAATTCAAACCCTCTGTCTTAATAAATAAAACATATCAGAAACATTTAGAACACCTGCATTCAATAAAAAATATGAAACCAATTTGCCTGTCTCCTAGTGCAAGGCAGGTGAAGCTTGAACTAAAGAATACATCTAACGAGAGGGGTCACTACTGTTATGCCCGACAATCTCGCGCAAATTAAAGACTAGGATACATACAAGCGAAAACGAACAAAATGTTGTAGTAAATCGAAAACATCTGTCGTCGTGAATAAAAAAAAAACATAACAGAATCATTTAAAACACACACATACACATCGAAACCCACGAACAACAAACATCAAAAATACGTAAAATCCCAACAAGACAGGAAAGGAGCATCTCACCAGCATCTACAGACCAGAAACCTAGCTTCTAGTCAGGCAGATTATATTACGTTATGGCAAGGAGGGGTTTGAAACCATCCAAAACATTTCTGGTTCTAAGCTGCACCTGTTCGTTAAGAATAAATCCATCTTTTTGAGACCAATGTTTGAAAATTTCTAATTTCTCAAACAGGTCCAGTTTGTAACCCTTACTCACTTCGTGTAGCAATTCTATGTCATCCAGTTTCAGTGGGCTATGCTGTAAGAGCAATAGATGTTCAGCAACCATGAACTGTACACGTTTTCCCCATTTTTACCTAGCATGTGTTCTTTATATCTTACTCTAATGGGTTTACCTGTCTGTCCAACGTTAATAGTTGGAGTAGTCGTTACAAGTAATTTTGTAAACTCCGGGAAGAACTTGGCACTAAATCTGGAGACACTGTACAAATAAACTACAGGTAGTTCTTCCAAATTTGCCACTAACTACATGTAACAAATCGCTAACTAAATGTTGCTCATTTTTTATATATATCGCGGTAAAGTCAACAAATTAAACCAGATCCTCACACGTCGCAAACATTACGTTCAAATGGTTCAAATGGCTCCGAGCACTGTGGGACTTAACATCTGTCGTCATTAGTCCCCTAGAACTTAGAACTACTTAAACCTAACTAACCTAAGGACATCAAACACATCCATGCCCGAGGCAGTATTCGAACCTTCGACCGTAGCGGTCGCGCGGTTCCAGACTGAAGCGCCTAGAACCGCTCGGTCACACAGGCCGGCCACGCAATTTGACTCTTAGTCTGATCACGTGCTGTGGCCATTAATTGCAAGCGTTGATCACGTAGGCTGACGTGAGGACCAATGAACTATACTTGACGGGATGTATCTGGAACATCATAAGTGATTAGAAAGTTAGTAGACAGGAATACAGTTAAATACTTAGCTTTAATTGAGCACCAGCGGTGAACGTCGTTCTTGACTGTGTACAATAATATTTACAAGTGCAGTTATAGACTGAATTGTGAATACTTCTTTAGAATTCTCATTACTTCACACATATTGATCAATTGTCATTGCATAAACTGTATGTGGCACCAGGCTTGGTGGTAGCTACTGACATAGCTGAGTGCTATGCTAACTAGCGTCTTTGCAACTGAGATCTCTGAAGCTATAACAAGTGAACCATTCCTATTAAAGTCGGCTGTAGAACTGGCCAGTGCACTAGCTTGTCTCGTAAGACCAGCCGAATGGTGGCGCTCGATCTGCTAGCATCAACAATGGCGACTCGCGGGTCCGGTGTATACTGACGGACCGCGGCCGATTTGAAGCTTAAGCCGTCGGCACACGGATCGTGCATCCGAACGTTGAGCGTTAAGCGTGCCGAGTTTCTGACGTAATAGCGTGGAATAGCACCTTCGGGAGTCTGTCCGAACGTGCAGAGCAATAGCTGGCATGTCAGGTCTTCTGAGCGTGCGTCTGTTCGTTGACCAATGAGATGGCACAGCGCCACCTACGTCACATGCACGCTATCTCCCTTCAGCACAAAGTTGTGAGGCGCCATATTGGCATTCATTTCAAGCCTAAACGTATATATGCCGTTTCTGAGCACCAGCACATTGAGAATCACTGGAAAACCCGTTGTTAACTGTGTCATTCGTTCCAATAAAATACTGGGAAACATCATATTCGTAGCAAAAGAATTATTGTAAGTTGAGAGTAGGCGTTGTTGGTTTAGTGTAATGAGTAGCGTCACTGCCCTATACTGCGTTGTGTGGTGAGGCTGTGGTCTGCGTCTTGACACTTCAAAAAATTTTTTTCTAACATTCGCGTTTTTATTAGGGTCTGATACTTTATTATTAGTTTAATATAAGTATATACTATAATATTTGATGTTATGTAAATATAACTTCACCTTATTTTGAGGGGTGACTTTGTTTGATGGGCTTAATCTACAGGACAGCTTGCGCTACTTGTATATTTTGCTCCTTTTTCTTTTACGCTTCGTAATTCACATGTTGTAAAGTTTCTGCTACTGGGTAGGAACAGTAGGAGGAGGAGATTAGTGTTTAACGTCCCGTCGACAACGAGGTCATTAAAGACGGAGCGCAAGCTCGGGTGAGGAAAGGATGGGGAAGGAAATCGGCCGTGCCCTTTCACAGGAACCATCCCGGCATTTGCCTAAAGCGGTTTAGGGAAATCACAGAAAACCTAAATCAGGATGGCCGGAGAAAGGATTGAACCGTCGTCCTCCCGAATGCGAGTCCAGTGTGCTAACCACTGCGCCACCTCGCTCGGTCGGTAGAAACAGTGATCAAGTAAGACTGACCTTGGGGTTTTACTAAAATGTGGGAATGATGAAATAATATCTATCTTGCAGAGAAGTATTCCAAATTTGTACAGCACTGTTTGCAATGGAACTTTTATAAGCCCGTGTCCTTACTGATTAAACATGGTACTTTCCTTTCCGAGGACTGTTGTGTACACAGTTCCGCGTAGTCAGCGCGTACACAACTTTCCCACTAGAGCGCGCCCCACTAAGCACAACAGCGCAAGCGCAGCGCTCGTCCGTCTCCGCACTACGAGATGGCGCTGTCTTAGAGACGGACCAAATTCTGCTTCCGCCAATCCGCGTATTAATATGTAACACAGCCAATGAGATTGCTGCTAACGTAGAACCTTTTCTCCTCGCGGATCACACTCGCGCAGTGATACCTGAACGCGCGAGGTATTATAACGAGTGTACAGACCTCCGATTAGTCAGTCTGCATTAGTCTGCATTTGTCTGCAGTATAGTCAAGTTTCAGTCTGCACGTAAGAAGATTATCATCTTCCTGTACATAGCCATGAAGAGAAATGAATAGACACTTTGTCAAGTATCAGAGATATGTGAGAATAAGATTAACGTACCAAGACCAAAGGAACTTCAGATTGTCAATTGTAAACAAAAATGGTTCAAATGGCTCTGAGCACTATGCGACTTAACTTCTGAGGACATCAGTCGCCTAGAACTTAGAACTACTTAAACCTAACTAACCTAAGGACATCACACACATCCATGCCCGAGGCAGGATTCGAACCTGCGACCGAAGCGGTCGCTCGGTTCCAGACTGTAGCGCCTAGCCGGCCGTGGAGGCCGTGCGGTTCTAGGCGCTGCAGTCCGGAACCGTAGGACTGCTACGGTGGCAGGTTCGAATCCTGCCTCGGGCATGGATGTGTGTGATTTCCTTAGGTTAGTTAGGTTTAAGTAGTTCTAAGTTCTAGGGGACTGATGACCTAAGATGTTAAGTCCCATAGTGCTCAGAGCCATTTGAATCATTTGTAGCGCCTAGAACCGCACGGCCACAATTGTAAACAGCATCCAGAATCAAGTTAGGTAATATCTATGTTCTTATTATTTTAATAAATGTGTGTGAAAATTAATCAAGTTCTGTTTAAAGTTGGTCACCGTCAATCTGCTACTTTAAGCGTGCATGTGGCATTTCTATCGTCTGACCTAACGGCAGAAGATAAACACGCCACGATAAGACCACGAGACATATTGCTGACACTCGTCTACTTCGATAGAGCGACAAGTCAAATAATCTGATGGTGTGTGTACCGAAGGTCTTAGAGTACGCACACCACAAGGACGCTGGAGGAAATGTGCGTTTTAATAGAGCTAACGTGGGAATTTTACGGGCGCCAGTTGAGTAAACAGTGTGATTTACGAACTAGAAACATCCCTCAACTGCCGCTGGAGTGCGTTGCGATCGCGTACACCACGTTGGGGCCTACGTACCGTATGCACAAGTCTTATCTTCCTGAGGGTTCAGCAGCACGTCGAAGTTGGCACGCTCAACGATAACGTTCGACAGCACGGCCCGTGTGCCGACGGCTTTACAACCTAGCAACTGTGGTGCCTTGCGGTGACACCACAGCTGTCGCAACACTATTGGAGGGTTAAATCGACATTGGCGACGCCGAACAGCCTTACTGCTGGGATCGGTTGCCACGCTGCTGAGTGGATTTAGACCACGGCAGAGTGCCTGGCTATCGACGGCGGGTAGGATTTCGCCTCGCCAGCAGCACCAGCAACGGCACCCGGTGGAAAGGGGAGGCTGCGATCTGCTCGGCCGGCAGACGTTCGGGCCGCAAGCTGATACGCCGTAACACAATAGGCCGGCGGCCGGACCTGCGCCAACCCGATCTCGTCCTGCCCGCGCCGGCACCGCTCGGCCCGCGTAATTAATGTTGCGCTGCGAGGCGCTGCGCCGCTCGGTTTTCGGCGAGAGCGCGTGACGTCAGAGACGGAATCGGCGAGACTAATGCCGCGGACGTGACTGCAGCGCGGGTTAGCCTGCCTGCGCCCACCGGCCGGCCGCAAGACAAAGGCCGGGCCGGCCGATGCACAACAGGTTCTGCAGCGGCCGCCTATCGCCGGCGCAGTCGGCGCGCTCTTTGCTCCTTTTTTCTCCTGCCTCTCTCTCTCTCTCTCTCTCCCTCTGTCCGGTCTTCCTTTTCTGGACGTGAATAACAGCCCTTCTGGAGGCGTCTGTTTAGCTGCGTGTGTCAGAGGAATCTAGCGCGGCGTGTTTTTACGATGTGCCTGCACGCTGGGTGAAATGGTACGAGCAGTTCGAGGAATCGCAAGTGGGTTAGTTATCTGCCAATACGCCCGGCCCCCACCACACCTGACCCTACCAGAACCATCACCCATTCTTTAAAAGGGGTAGGACGTCAAACGGGCCTTCTTGGAGCAGGAGAGGCACCACAGGACATTTTAATTTCCACTGTCTATACTTTTACAAGTAAATTCATAAAACTTTGTCAGCATGACCAGGAAGGATTCAGGATTCACACTCGTAGCAGCGGAAGTTCAAAAACATAAAAAAAAAATTTTTTACAAGTGAAATTTCATCATTTTTTCACTTACTACTGGCTGCATTTGTTGCTATAGGTACACTTTTCTTTATAAGTAAGGGAGACTGTTCAATGAATTTTGCACAGCATACAAACCATACTTACAGGTATCTGAAACTCTAGAATCTATTTTATTTATGAAAAAATGAATGAGCTGTTACTTTTTAAACTTTATGTTTAGAAAAAAAATTTTGTAGTTCATTATCTCAATTTTTACCACAGTTTTTAAGAGATTTGGAAAATTCTAGAGTTTCATACACCTGTAAGTATGGTTTGTACGCTGTGCAAAATTCATCAAAGAATCACTGTTACTTGTGGAGAAAAATGTACCTATAGCAACAAATGCAGTCAATAGTAAGCGCAAAAATGATGAAATTACACATATAAAAAAATTTATTTTGTTATGTTTTTGAACTTCCACTGCTATGAGTGTGAATCTCGAATCCTTCCTGGTCATGCTGACAAAGTTTTATGAATTTATTTGTAAAAGTATAGACAGTAGAAAATAAAATGTCCTGTGGTGCCTCTCCTGCTCCACGTCGGCACGTTTGACGTCCTACCCCCCTTAAGTTATTGAACTCCCACGTATCTACATCTACATCTACATCCATACTACGCAAGCCACCTGACGGTATGTGGTGGAGGGTACCTTGAGTACCTCTATCGGTTCTCCCTTCTACTCCAGTTTCGTATTGTTCGTGGAAAGAATGATTGTCGGTATGCCTCTGTGTGGGCTCTGATCTCTCTGATTTTATCCTCATGGTCTCTTCGCGAGATGTACGTAGGAGGGAGCAATATACTGCCTGACTCCTCGGTGAAGGTATGTTCTCTAAACTTCAACAAAAGACCGTACAGAGCTACTGTGCGTCTCTCTTGCAGAGTCTTCCACTGGAGTTTATCGTTTCCGTAACGCTTTCGCGATTACTAAATGATCCTGTAACGAAGCGCGCTGCTCTCCGTTGCATCTTCTCTATCTCTTCTATCAACCCTATCTGGTATGGATCCCACACCGGTGAGCACTATTCAAGCAGTGGGCGAACAGGTGTACTGTAACCTACTGTAAGTAGTCTGTTTAGGTTTTGATGTTGGTAACGTCACCTAGCGCTCTGTATGAAAATCACTGACTGTGCTGTGTGCAGTCTGTGGCTGGTTTGCATTGTTCGAATATTCGCTATTGCAGTGTTGGGCAGTTGGATGTGAACAACGCGTAGCGTTGCGCCGTTGGAGGTGAGCCGCCAGCAGTGATGGATGTGGGGAGAGAGATGGCAGAATTTTAAGAGCGGACGATCTGGACGTGTGTTCGCCAGAAAGAGTAAATTTGTAATACTGGATATCATCAACTGATAGATATATGATGACTTTTGAATATTATTAAGGTATGTACATTGTTTGTTCTCTATCAAAACTTTCATTTGCTAACTACGCCTATCAATTGTTAGTGCCTTCAGTAGTTAGAATCTCTTATTTAGCTGGCAGTAGTGGCGCTCGCTGTATTGCAGTAGTTCGAGTAACGAAGATTTTTGTGGGGTAAGTGATTCATGAAAGGTATAGGTTATTGTTAGTCAGGGTCATTCTTTTGTAGGGATTATTAAAAGTCAGATTGAGTTGCGCTAAAAAAATGTTGTGTGTCAGTTCAGTGTTGATCAGAGTAAGTAAAGAGCGAAATGTCTGAGTACGTTCAGTTCTGCTCAGCTGTTTGAAAATTAAATAACGTAGAGGTTTAACCAGCACAGTAATGAGTTCAATTTTTCTAAGGGAACGTTTCACTACGTCCTTTGTTTTCGGACTGCATTTCCTTATTATTCTTCCAATGAATCTCAGTCTGGCATCTGCTTTACCGACGATTAATTTTATATGGTCAATCCATTGTAAATCACTCCTAAAGCCTACTCCCAGAAAATTAATGGAATTAACTGCTTCCAGTTACTGACCTGCTATATTGTAGCTAAATGACAAAGGATCTTTCTTTCTAGGTATTCGCAACACATTACACTTGTCTACATTGAGATTCAATTGCCATTCCCTGCACCATGGGTCAATTCGTTGCAGATCCTCCTGCATTTCAGTACAATTTTCCATTGTTACAACCTACCGATGCACTACAGCATCATCCGCAAAAAGCCTCAGCGAACTTCCGATGTTATCCACAAGGTCATTTATATATGATGTGAATAGCAACGGTCCTACGACACTCCCCAGCCGCACATCTGAAATTACTCCTACTTCGGAAGACTTCTCCCTATTGACAATGTCATGCTGCGTACTGTTATCTAGGAACTCCTCAATCCAATCACACAGTTGGTCTGATAGTCCATATGCTCTTACTTTGTTCATTAAACGACTGTGGGGAACTGTATCAATCGCCTTGCGGAAGTCAAGAAACACGGCATCTACCGGGGAACCCGTGTCTGTGGCGCTCTGAGTCTCGAGGACGGAAAGCGCGAGCTGGGTTTCACACGATCGTCTTTTTCGAAACCCATGCTGATTCCTACAGAGTAGATTTCTAGTTCCCAGAAAAGTCATTACATTCTAACATAAAACGTGTTCCAAAATTCTACAACTGATCGAAGTTAGAGATATCGGTCTATAGTTCTGCACGTACAAACAGCTTCAAACGTATGACTGCTTCCCAAATGAGTTAAGCATATAAAATCTTTATGGCTGAAGACGCAATTATGTTGGTTTTATTACGTTTCGACTATTCACACTAGAATTTTAAGACAAAGCCGATATGGTAACTCCATAATATATTCACGAATGACGTTTTATTGGCAAGCAGTGCATAGTGTCAAACCGTCTATTTTGGGCTGGTTATAGCAAAAGTGAGTTATAAAAGCCAAGTCACTCAGTTTCATTCTAGTATTATAATTCTATGCACATATTACGGTATCAATGTTGTAATTTATATCACAGGCATGCAGACAAGCACAAAAGCATTTAATTGTAAGTGAACTAACAAAGATTAAAAACAGATTGTACGTTTGAAAAGCAGAAATATCCCTAACATCACGTAAGGTTTCTGGTGATAGTAGTAAAACATTGGCTAGGTGCAAGTAGGACTCACGCATTCTAGCTTCCATACGAACATATATACTTTATCCATCCTGGGAAGCGAGAATCTCTACTAGTTTTGCCTGTTATCGATACTGATACCGGCAAACTGCTGGTCCCCGGAATTCCAAGACCGTATCAAAATCTGTACAGTAGTTCCTCAGACTATCACGGAAGAAGAAGGTCATGGCCGATCTTGCCAGAACTATATCCAGATATGACCTTCTTGGCCGGTATTGCCACAACCATATCCATATAAGTATATGACCTTCTTCTTCTGTGCGGATGCACACATATTCCCCGAACTCTTACAGGAGTTGGTAAGAATGTCTTCCACTAGTAATGAGTGTGTTGGGGTGGGACACTACGAATGTAGTGTGTGGACATACAAGGTGAGATTGTGGGTCTCACGGGAGGCGTGCGCGAAACAGTCCTTGCATTCGCACTATCTTCTATGCCCTCGATGGCTCAGATGGACAGAGCGTTTTCTGTGTAAGCAGGAGATCCCGAGTTCGAGTCCCGGTCGGGGCACACATTTTCACGTGCCCCGTTGATGTATATCAACGCCCGTCAGCAGCTGAAGGTATTAACGTAATTCTAATTCCATTCTAGACGGCTGTAGGTCATCAATGGTGTCTGTTCTTTCGGACATGTACGAAAGAACAGACACCATATCGATATATATGTGAATAAATCCATAAGTAGCTGGCAAAACATGTTTTGTAGAAGACCAAGTTTTAAAAACCCAAATCTAATTCGGAAAGACGGAAGAGTGGCAACAGAAATTTCAAGCGTCAGCAAGATGATTGTTGCAGTCACTGTTCACGTGATTCTCCATTTACCTTATAGCAATTAGTAAAAATCATGAAAGTATATTTCGATTCGCATACTGCAATTCTAATCATTCTGCTTTTAAATGTGACTGCAGTGTCATACGACCGAACAATCTGAACAGTTCACATATTGAGTAATGAGAAGTGAAAAAAAAATGTGTAGGGAAATACACAAATAACTAATTGAAAACAGGAACTTATTGTGTTGAAAGGTATGTGCTGAGATTCGATCAGGATAGAGCGAGTGAAAAATGTCGATATTTCCCAAACGCAAGGTTTGGACGAGTAGTACATCTTCGAGTAATAAGATCTTTGACAGCTAAGAGAGCTAGGTGCACGCGGTAAAAGTTTGAGTAGTTGTGAGGAGATGCGCAGAGACAATAGACGTGTTTCGAGTCGGAGCTAGATGCCTGCAGGAGGCAGCCGGGTCGTGACAGCATCAAAGTAAGAATTGGCGCTACGCTCATAATAAGCTATATATTGAGCGAAACTCGGCACATACCTGGGGAAACTAGGAAGAATAATTAATAAAATAGGTTTTCTTTGGTTAAATAATGTCTAAAAGCTAGATAGAAATCCCATTGTTGATGCAATAAGCGTTTTGTGAAACCATCTCGTAAATCCATGCTATAGACGTTTTTTTTAGTTTTTCACATGTGCCTTAAAAGTTTGAACAATAAATATTTTTTAGATAAAATTAGAGTTTCATCTCACACCTTATGTCGTTCTCCGCATCCTGTGCTTGCATTGAACCAAAAGGTACATTAAAGTAAGGTTCCCATGAGTAAAGCTAATAATTTCGTTTATCAGAATAAAATAATGTGTATGCCATTGCACAGTTGGCAAATTATTCAGATCAGGACAGAATTTTTATTAAGTAACAAACAGGGCCAAAATGAGTAAAGTTATCTAGAATGACAATTTTATGCCATTGCACATTGAATATATGTTTTGTTATCGGCTAAACGGGAAGGAGTGCACGAACTAAGTCCACAGACGCAGTCAGATGCAGGTTGGTGACTTTCATTTATTTTTACCACTAAAGTTTCATGCAGTCAGATGTGTATTTTGAGTATTAATTTCCCAACAATATTTTCATGCAGTTAGATAAAGTTCAGTTCAGTTAAATACGCAGTCAGATGCAAGTTTTATTAAAGACTAAAGCAGTCACATTCAGTTCAGTCTAGTTTAAATACAGAAGTTTTTATTAACAACACTTTCATATTAACAAATTGTTTTTAACATGTATTAAGATAATCCATAAAGTTTTGTTTCTTCATACACGCGTAAATGTTTGCACCATTAGTGGCACGGATAATGCCAAGTCGGAATTCCATTTCTCTCCACGTATAATTTAAGGTCCCCACAGCGAAATTTTCTAATGCATTGTGAATGTATGCATTCAAGTCCTGTAGGTCTCTAACCTTGGTTCGTACGTCTGATAGCTCAGAGCACTATGGGACTCAACTTCTGAGGTCATCAGTCCCCTAGAACTTAGAACTACTTAAACCTAACTAACCTAAGGACATCACACACATCCATGCCCGAGGCAGGATTCGAACCTGCGACCGGAGCGGTCTCGCGGCTCCAGACTGTAGCGCATAGAACCGCACGGCCACTCCGGCCGGTTCGTACGTCTGATCCTTTACAAAACCCCAAGGAAGAAGTCTAGTGGTGTGAGGTCAGGGGATCGTAGCGGCCATCGACATGGATCATCTCGTGTAATCTATCTGGGAACTTTTCATCTAGAAATTTACGGGCATTAGGGACCAATGAAGTAGTGCCCCATCCTGCTGAAATATGACATCTGGTAGCAGATGTTACAATTGTGGCAGAACGAACTCTTGTAACATGTCCAGAAAAACAGCAACATTAAGTGCAATCTCGATGAAAAAGAACGGAACAATGATGCAACTGTGCATTAGTCCGCATCAAACACTGACCATGGGACTCATTCCATATGACATGTAACATGAGTATACTGTGAACCCCACATACAAACGTTATGACAATTCAGTTCGCCGGATATATAAAATGTCGCCTCATTGGAGAAACAAATCCTTTCGAAAAAGTCTTTGTCTGCGTCCGTCTTGCTCTTCGAATTAGGTTTTTCCGTAGGCCTTAACGCCTAAAGCAGCTCGTAGGAATATAGTCTTAATCTCTCATGCAAGACGTTGTGCGCTATTGGTCGTCTCATTTCCAATTCTCTGACTGCCATACACACAGATTTTGCCGGATTCCATGCAAATGCCTGCCGTACCTTGTCCACGTTGGCATGTGTAACAGATGGGCAATTCGCCCCCTTTTTATGGAAAACACTACCTGTTTCCAGAAACTACATATTACAAGCCCGAAGAACTGGCCACCATTTGTATAGCTCTAGTGCACTTTTAAAGTCTTAAGTTATAAAGGTAATTTATCGACATCCCGTATAATATTCGGTTACTGCCAGTACCTGCTGAGCATGGGAGCCTTTCTGCAGGATCAGAAAGCCGCGTGACGTCATAGGAGGAGGTTCGGCGTGACCTCGACCCCTACGTGTCCGGAGAAAGTTGCCGGCATTTCAGAATCTTCAGAGTAATAAGATTTTCTCCACGGCACATGGACGTTTTAGACGTTTACCTGCTGCGTAGAAGGTAAACATTTCTTAAGCGAAAGTGAGCGGCTCAACACTCACGCTACATCGATATTCCGCCTCATGATCAGTGTCTATAGCATCCAAGCACCTCCTCAAGAGTCAGATAGCTGTAATCCGTGGCGGCAGTAAACTCATGTGGCCCACACCGGGGTTCGGAGATACGGATTGCCAAACATAAATATTTTGATTTCAGTTCAAAGGAGTGAATAGTATTGTCAAGCAGGAGATGGTGTAATTAGATGAATGACGGACACTAACTTCACTTAAAGAAGGTTTATTCAGCACTTGGACATACAAGAGCGCGGAGCAAACTGCGCCTCGGTGTTACGCCTCCTAGTCTGGGAACGCGTCATCGGTCCTGCATACTCCGACTTCCGATGACTGATTCTCGCCCTGGCGGTGATCTTCTTAGGACTTCATTTGAAGCTACGCTCTTCGTCACATTTCCGCTTGTTGCCTGTCACTGAAGCTTCGAATTTACCCTGGGTTGCAGGATCCTTATGGGGCTTCATTCGAAGGACGTGGACCGTATCTCTGATCTTTTGTCGTCTTGTGTCGGGGTCGAAATCTTCAAATTCATAAGTAACATCAGACAACTGTTTTACAACCTTATAAGGTCCAAAGTAGCTCCTGACGAGCTTAGAGAGACCAACCTTTCGAACAGGAGTGAAGATCCAGACGAGGTCACCAGGTATGGCTCGCGTCATACCTTCAGCGATCGTTTTCTTGAGCCCGCAGCGTGCGGGGTCGAGCTAACTGCCGAGGTTCCTTAGCTCTGGTTAACACCTTGCCGATGTAGTCGTCGTCCACGACATCAGGATGTCACGGAAACACAGTGTCCATCGTCGTAGGCGCCTCACGCCCATGCACCAGGAAAAATGGCGTAAATCCTGTGGTGTGTTTCTTGGCGGTGTTGTAGGCAAACGTCATGAAAGGTAGCAAGCACCTCATCCCAGTTGCTCTGCTCAACATTGATGAACACTTACGGCATGTGGGCCAAGGTCTTATTAAAGCGTTCAGTAAGCCTGTTATTTTGCGGATGGTAGGTAGTCGTCATGTGATGAGTAATGTTGCACCGACAGTTTATCTCTGTCACAAGATGCGACAGAAAAACACTTCCTCTATCCGTAATTAACGACCCTGGGGCACCGTGTTTTAATACAATGTCTTCCACGATGAATTTGGCTATCTCGGATGCTTCGGCTGTTTTCAGGGCTTTTGTAATGGCATAGCGTGTCAGATAATCAGTGCAAACAATAATCCATCTATTGCCACTAGCAGACGTTGAAAATCGTCCGAGGAGGTATATACCAACACGCTGGAAAGGCGTTTCGGCTGGTGTAATTGGTATGAGTAGGCCAGGTGGTTTCTGAGGAACTGCCTTTCTCCTCTGGCACACTCGACAGTGCAACACATAGTAACAGACACTCCTAAATAAACCTGGCCAGAAAAATTTCTTGCGGATTCTATGGTATGCCTTAATAAATCCTAAATGCCCGGCCTCAGGTATGTCATGGAATTTCTGCAGAACATCTAAGCTCATTTGTTTAGGAATCACTGGTAGTCACCCCGTTCCAAACGGATTAAAGTTTCTCTTGCAAAGTAATCCATTAACTACATTAAATTGTCCTACACATCCTCTGACCGATTTAAGGCAAGCATAATTTGAGATATCTTGTCGTCCTTCTTCTGCTCAGCAGAGAGATCCTGGAGTGCAGCGATTCAGTTACTATCTTCATCAAAGTCTTGATGGTCTTGCACAGGGTTTCTTGAGAGACAGTTGGCATCTTGGTGTTTTCTTCCACTTTTGTACATTACGGTAATGTCATACTCTTGAAGATGTAGTACCCACCTGGCGAGCCGTCCTGTTGGATCCTTAAAGACCTGTCAACCAACAAAGTGAATGATGGTCTGTAACAACTGTGAATGGCCTTCTGTACTGTTACTGAAAAGATGGGGTTGTCAGGTTCGGTAGATGCTGCTATGGATTACCTTAGACCAGACATTTCAAGTAACTTCCATAATATGAATTTGACCCTCACCACCCCAACAGAAATAATGTCCATCATAAAATCTTTAAAATCAAAAACATCTAGTGGGTATGATGAAATATCAACAAAGTTAATTAAAGAATGTGATTCTGAGCTAAGTAACATATTAAGCTATCTGTGTAACCAGTCGTTTATCAGTGGAATATTTCCTGAATGGCTGAAATATGCTGAAGTTAAGCCACTGTTTAAGAAGGGAGATAAAGAAATAGCATCAAATTTCCGTCCAATTTCACTGTTGCCAGCATTCTCAAAAATTTTCGAAAAAGTAATGTACAGTCGTCTTTATAACCATCTTATC
Source organism: Schistocerca cancellata (assembly GCF_023864275.1). Classification (NCBI taxonomy): domain Eukaryota; kingdom Metazoa; phylum Arthropoda; class Insecta; order Orthoptera; family Acrididae; genus Schistocerca; species Schistocerca cancellata. The sequence goes on along the minus strand of NC_064626.1, from coordinate 189,098,819 downwards.
TCAAATAACATACTGTCAAAGTCACAGTTTGGATTTCTAAAAGGTTCTGATATTGAGAAGGCTATCTACACTTACAGTGAAAATGTGCTTAATTCATTAGACTAAAAATTGCAGGCAACTGGTATATTTTGTGATCTGTCAAAGGCATTTGACTGTGTAAATCACAATATCCTTTTAAGTAAACTAGAATATTATAGCGTAACAGGAAATGCTGCAAAATGGTTCAAATCTTATATCTCTGGCAGGAAACAAAGGGTGTTATTAGGAAAGAGACATGTATCAAGCTATCAGGCATCATCCAACTGGGAACTAATTACATGTGGGGTCCCACAAGGTTCCATTTTGGGGCCCTTACTTTTTCTTGTGTATATCAATGACCTTTCATCAGTAACATTACCAGATGCCAAGTTTGTTTTGTTTGCCGATGATACAAACATTGCAATAAATAGCAAATCAAGTGTAGTCTTAGAAAGATCAGCCAATAAAATATTTGTGGACATTAATCACTGGTTCCTAGCCAATTCTTTGTCACTAAACTTTGAAAAAACACACTACATGCAGTTCAGAACTTGTAAGGGGTGTCCCAAGAGTATATGTCTAACATACGATGACAAGAAGATAGAAGAAGTGGACAGTGTTAAATTCTTGGGATTACAGCTTGATAATAAATTCAACTGGGAGGAGCACACCACAGAACTGCTGAAGCGTCTTAACAAATCTCTGTTTGCAATGCGAATTTTGTCAGACATAGGGGGTATAAAAATGAAAAAGCTGGCATACTATGTTTACTTTCATTCCATAATGTCATATGGGATTATTTTTTGGGGTAATTCATCAAGCCAAGCTAAAGTTTTCCGGGCACAAAAACGTGCAGTAAGAATTATATGTGGTGTGAACCCAAGAACATCCTGCAGAAGCCTGTTTAGGGAACTAGGGATACTAACTACAACTTCCCAATATATTTATTCCTTAATGAAATTTGTCATTAAAAATATATCACTTTTTCAAACTAACAGCTCAATTCATGGAATCAATACTAGAAATAAGAATAATCTTCACAAGGATGTAAAGTCACTTAGTCTTGTACAAAAAGGTGTGCATTATTCAGGAACACACATTTTCAATAACTTGCCAGCAGCCATAAAAAGCTTAACAACCAATGAAATTCAGTTTAAGACAAGCCTAAAGGATTTATTGGTGGCCAACTCCTTCTACTCCATTGATGAATTTCTTAGTAAAACCAACTGATTTGTATATATAAGTACAACATAACTTCTGCACAATTTCAGTGCAGTAATGTGTTCACTGAAAATTTGTGTGTCTGTGTCTGTCTGTGTGTGTGTGTGTGTGTGTGTGTGTGTGTGTGTGTGTAAGTATAATCTAACTTCTGCACTATTTCAGTGCAGTAATGTGTTCATTGTAAATAAGTATTACAGTAGTTGTATTACATGTTTATTACCTTATAAATAAATAAAAAAACTTTTTTATTTTAAAGTCAGTGCATTAGTATTTGTAAAATGACTCTTAGTGTTCATTAAAAAATGACGATCATTCCACTTAGGACCTGTGGAATGGTACATTAGCTTATTTGTTTTAGTTGTAAATATTTGTCATGTAATCAAAATCTAATCCATAAAGATACTGTCGAAATTTGCACATGGCCCAGATCACAGCAAGACATTCTCTTTCTGTAGTTGTGTAGTTTCTCTCAGCTTTTTTAAGTGTCCTAGAAGCATAGGTTATTACCTTCTCTTTTCCATCCTAAATGTACTCCAGAACAGCACCGATCCCATATCCTCTGGCATCTGTGAGTAGTTCTGTAGGTACTCTCTCATCATACAGACCAATTTCAGGGTCAATCGTCAGAGCTTTTCGCAGCATATCGAAAGAATCTTGTTGAGCACCACCCCAGATAAATTTAGCATCAGCTTTTAACAACTCTTGCACTAGCCTGTCTTTGATACAAAAGTCTTTGATAAAACAACAGTAATAGGAACATAATCCGAGGAAGCTTCTCACATCTCTAATACTTATAGGGATAGGAAATTCCGTTACAGATCTCACCTCTTCTGTGTCTGGCCGCACACCCTCGTTTGACACAAGGTGTCCAGGTATTTTGATTTCTTTTGCTCCAAACGGACACTTCCTTGGATTAAGTTTCAGTCCGGCTAGTTGGAGACAATTAAGAACGGCTCTCAGTCTTTTTATGTTCATCAAATGTCTCTGAGAACACTATAATGTCATCTAAATAACAAAGACACATCATCCACTTCAGGTGCCTTAGAAGATTATCCACCATCCGATCAAAAGTTGCTGGTGCATTACACGAACCAAGCACCATTACCTTAAACTCATACAGGCCCTCAGGGGTGATGAATGCAGTTTTCTCACGATCATCTTCATCTAGTTCTATTTGCCAGTATCCCAAGTACAAGTCCATGGTTGAGAAAAACTTTGTCCCCTTCAGACAATCTAGTGTATCATCAATTCGTGGAAGACGGTAAACGTCCTTTTCAGTTGTCTTATTAAGCTTCCTGTAATCAACAGAAAAGCGCCAACTGCCATCCTTGTTCCTGACGAGGACCACTGGTGGCGACCATGGGCTCTGCGAAGGCTGAATGATGTCATTCTTCGTCATTTTCTCCACCTCGTCGCAAATTATTCGACATTCCATTGCTGACACACGGTATGCTCTTTGGCTTATTGGTTGATGGTCTCCAGTGCTAATCTGGTGCTTCACCGTCGATTTGTCTAATTTGTTCTTCACTTGTGGATTGAAGCATTCAGAGAACTCATGGCAAGTAGCTTCTTCTATTGTTCCTTAGTGATAACTGGTGATAGTCGAGCTATAAGATCTTGTCTCGTAGAGGTAGTGTTAATTTCGCCCACAGACTCGGCATGCGAGGTTTCAGTGAAGCTCAGCTGTTCTTCAGTGTTTGCTATGCACATGCAACTTGGAAGGATCTGTGGTTCTCAGCGACAGTTAACTATCCAAAATTCACCGAATCCGTTCTTAAACGAAACGACAGAGGCTGGGATGACCAAGTCATTCTTCAGTGGTATGCTTCTCTTACATTCCATTACAATATCCATGGGTTGATGCATGGCATGACACGTGACAGTTACGTTTCTAGCGCCGACTGCAGGAATTATCACTTCATCCAGCACACATAGTCTCCACACACTAGGATTCGCATTTTCCTGTCCACAGTACCTCATCTCGTCTAGCATGTTCTTCGAGCGATCACAATCTGTAATTGCCTAGCCGGCCGGAGTGGCCGTGCCGTTCTAGGTGCTGCAGTCTGGAACTGAGCCACTGCTACGGTCGCTGGTTCGAATCCTGCCTCGGGCATGGATGTGTGTGATGTTAGTTAGGTTTAATTAGTTCTAAGTTCTAGGCGACTGATGACCTCAAAAGTTAAGTCGCATAGTGCTCAGAGCCATTTGAACCACTTTTGTAATTGCCTGAGAAGGTTTCAAAAAGTCCCATCCGACAATGACGTCATGACTACACTCTTGTAAGACGATGAATTCTAAGGGCTCTGTATGGCCACTTATACCCACACGAATGGTAAATCTTCCTGTAGGTTTTACATTTTTCCCATTAGCTACCTTCTCCTGAGATGTTTTGTTGTCGACGAATACGGTTTTCTGCAACAGGCGACGGTACTTCTCCGAAATGACTGGATATGATGCTCCTGAGTCGAGCTGCCGGCCGTTGTCGCCGAGTGGTTCTAGACGCTTCAGTCCAGAACCGCGCTGCTGCAGTGGTCTCAGGCTCGAATCCTGCCTCGGGCATGGATGTGTGTGATATCCTTAGGTTAGTTAGGTTTAAGTAGTTCTAAGTTCTAGGGGACTGATGACCTCAGATGTTAAGTCCCATAGTGCTCAGAGCCATTTGAACTACTTTTTGTAACACTAACGCCCGTTTAGGTGAGACAGGCAGCCTGTCCAATGACTTCATAATCTGAAGGCAAACTAACCGACAGACAGCCGACCGACCAATCAACAAAACCAGTTCCACTCCACGCGACCAGCAAAACGACCACAAGATTTCAATACAACGACACACAGAATATTGGCGCCCACAACGACCACCTCAGCTGTCGAACTGCACGCTGCGCTGGACAGCAACAACACGACGAGGAAAATATACTGCCAAAAATTACGTCAACGACCAAGGCAGGTAACTGGAACGTCAACGGCTAGAAGGCAGAAGATACCGCTGGCCGATATCAATAACAGGGAATAAATTAAGTTAAACTCCACAGGAAGACGACTGGAATCTTAGCAAACTTGACCACACACATGTTGTTGCTCGTGGGAATGTCCCAAAAGCGACAACCAGGATCAAATGAAGAAATGTAAACAGTTGAGACTCGATAGTAGGTTAAGTGAGGACTCAACTTTCATCTCCAAGATCGGTGGACAACGAACTTCGTAGCACTTGCAAGCAGCACCTCACACTCCAACCGCACATGCATACCATCAGTGGCCCCGGGCAGAGCACGCGACGGAGACTTCCTTGCTGCTCCACGCCAACCAACCGACTGAACACACGCCGCCCAACCGGAAACTATATTCGCCACACCAAAGATAGTACACCAGTACTAATATCGATACAGCAACATTATCGTGATAACCGCAGGAGAAATAAAACCACGGGACTGCAACTAGGGTTTAACCCAAGACAAGCATTACTCGAGCCAGCAACGGCTCATCAATGTCTGATCCACTTCCCCCCTTATGACTTCTTGAAGAATCCTTTTTGCTCGCCATGCAATCCAAGTGCTTTCTGAACTTCCTCTCTCACTATCTGGCGAAGAACGCTTGTGAAATCAGTTGCTTCCTCCATCACAGACACCGATACGACGTTTGGAATCCGATCAAACTTCTTGCGGGTAATTCTTTTTTGATGCATTGTCTCGATATACTGGCACCCTTTTATGAAGTCGTCTGCTGTCGAAACCTCGTTCAGGATTAGGGCTTGATACATGTCCTCAGAACACCCTCCATGAGATGTGCAACCTTATCTTCCTCCTTAATTCTGGGATCCACAATTTTACACACGTCCAAGACATCTTGAATGTAGGATGCTGTAGTTTCTCCTGCACGCTGTCCCCTTCACTTTAATTTATCTTCAGCCTTGCACATCTGTCGTTGTGTGTCGCCGAAATACTTGCACAGTTCCGGCTGGAATACTTCCCAGTTTGCGAACTTCTCTTTGTTCTCATACCATTGCTTGGCAGTGCCTTCCAAGTAGAAAAGTACGTTAGCCAAACACACCGTGTCATCCCATTTTTCTAAATTTGGCTATACGCTCATATACCTTCACCCACTTGCTTGGATCTTGGCCATAGTGACCAGAGAACCAGAAAGGATGTCTCATGTGGTGGCACACAGTTGCTTCTATCGTAACGTTCTCTATTTCTTCTGTTTCCGATATATAGCGATCTGTTGAATAGGGCTCGAACTCAGGTTTCTCGCCACGTAAACGGCGACTGTGTCGTGGCCAGATGGGAGCCATTGCGTCGTCGATAATGTTCGCTATCACTGTTTCCAATACCCGGCGCCTCCACCACAATAATGTCACGTAGAAGAAGGTGTAATTAGATGAATGACGGACACTAAATTCACTTAACGAATGTTAATTCAGCACTTGCACATACAAGAGCGCGGGGAGAACTGCCTCCGTCCAGAACACATACAGTGTATATACAGCCACAGAACATTCCAGTAGAATGATTCTTGACATATGTGAATAGTTCTAGAATGTACTTGAACAGAATATAGAAATTGAAATTGTACAGTCCAGTTTAGTATCATAACCACTACACCATGGTGCTACTCAACATCATCTGGGACAGTATTAAGTAAGTTGAATGGCTCTTTCTTTTCATGAAGTCTTTTGTTTCGTTCTGGCCGTGTTTAATTTTCATTCTCTGTTTCAAATGCTAGAAGTAGCAAGGATAAAATGCAGTACAGGAACCCAAGTTGATATCTGGAAACGGACGAGAATAAATGAAACCTTTGTTTGCCGCTGACATTGTAAGTATGTGAGAGATGGCAAGGGACATGGAAAAATCAGTTGGAGAATTGGACAGTGCCGTAAAATGAATATTAATAAAAGCAAAACGGGAGTAATATCATGTAGTCCGACAAAATCAGGCGATATTTTTTATCATCTGGTAGACTAGCAAATAGTATGCTTCAGCAGCCTCTACCGCGGTCCTTTTTTGCAGCCCGCAATGTTATAAGCCATGTGCGAGATTTTCATATTCTCTCCCTCGCTCCGCTGAAAATATTGTTTCTACAGACAAATTAAACAGGAGATTATTGTAGGGAAGTTAAAGTAGTTTAATTGTGTTCTGGGGTCGTACCCCTAGAGGACGTAGTTTTGAAGTTATTCAAGAGAAACGTAAAAAAAATGAACCATCAAACGCACCGCACTCCCACATTCAGCCCCCAATAGCAAAGATTTCTAGTATGTTGTTCATGGTACTCCCTCCTACCGCAGTACAACAATTTGCGACTCCACGAATTTTTTTCCACATTCGACCTTTTTTGGACTTCATTGACATCCATTAGTATACCGCCGGTTTGGCGAGCATTTACAGTTCGTTAGGCCTTCTGATTACGAAACGTTTGTGATTGTAAAGTTAGGCTTTGATCGAATCGTCAACTTATCCATTTTTCAGTAACGTTTACAAAAGTCGTTTTTAGTTCATTATTCTCACAGGCACGTTTAGATTAATAATGTTAATGAAGTAGCCCACTATGAAGGTGGCGTAATATACCAACCAACAGAGACGAAAAAACGTCGAATATCGGGAATAGTTCGTATAGAGGAAAATTTTTCCACAATGGTAGTAGGGAGTGCCGCGAACTACATACCAGAAATCCTGACTGGTAGGGGCAGTGTGTGAGAGTGGGGTGCGTCTGAATGTCAATGTTTTCCTTGAACATCTTGAAAATCGTGGCCTCCAGCGAAAACGTATCCTAGTACTTAACTACATTAAATTTCCTACTAAAGGGTAGTGTTAATTTTTTCTGTAGATCTAATAGTTCGCATGTAGCGAGCGAGAGAATATGTATAACTCGCTCGTAGCATATGAAGGTCAGTTATAACATTGCGGGATGCATAAAACGACAGCGATAGGCGCAGCTGCATCATCATGTATAAAGACGAGACGTTGCTTAAAGTTGTTATCAACGATCTGGAAATATTCCTGAACAATGTACTTAAAATTTTTAAACGATACTCTGATAAACATTCAGAGTATCGTAGGCTACGTTCGGAGGGACATTGGCTATATATTCCTTTTAAACAACAATGTACAGATTTTCTGTTAAAACCTGCGAGAAATAAAATCCTATGCTGTGAAAGGTGGGATTTCGATTTTTTTCTTCGCAGTCAGTTAACCACGATAGCAGGGCATTTATACCATAATACGGTTTCTCCCATGTATATTCTTTCTCCTTATACATAATTTTGAACAATAATCGTATGACAACAATGTGCTGGGTTGTTTTATTCCTCCATAATATTACTGCTCGAAAGAAGAAATTAATGTTTTAAGCTGGTAATATTTAATTAGTTATTGGACTAGAGTGTGTAGTGTCTCTGTTTGTATCTCTGTGAAGGATAGTATCCCATACGGCATACGGCGTCGACTTCCCCCACAGCGTACGTAGTTTCATACATGTAGACACGTTACTCTCGTGGTGTATAAATACGAGACGTTGCTTAAAGTTGTTGCTTAAAGCTGCCGACTGCGACGGTTACCTCTAAAATTCTTGAAGTGTAAGAGGAAGGAAACTCCTATAGGATCTTCTCGAATAGGAACATTGCCATTCGCATTTGGTCTTTCGATGATTGTCTGCGAGTGAAATGAGTTCCTTTTAGCAGAGAAAACTTTCTCTATGCTTTTGACCGTGTTATTGAAGCAGGTTCTACTGAAAACGACCACCAAATGTTCGAAGTCCTATACGAGCTTGTAGCACATAATAGTTCAACACAGAATCCTTTGATAAAAATTAAATACGCGCAGTTACCATTGAATTGCTACGGATTGTATTATGGCCGTTACTAAACACCGTATTAACATTACATATCGCTTGTGAATCTCCAAAAATACAAATTATATATTCAATACGTGGGCTAACAATGACTGTTTCATTGCATACACTTCCTACAAGTACTCCCGTTATTCTGTCTCATAACAAAGTCCTGGTCCATTCCGATTTTCTTGCTTTTCTTCGTTCGCCATAGAGCAACGCGAAGTCAACGAATAAACATTTCGCTCGCGCACGCGAAACGCACCAGTTCGCGATATAAATTGATTTTAAAACGACAATCACGGGAAAGTCGTTGAACCGATCAGTTCATTTCAACCAGCAAGTACGGGGTATGGGATATTAGACCTCACAGTTGGCTTTGAAAGCACAGTTGTGCGGGCCAAGGGATAGTCTACTTCACAGTTGGCTTTGAAAAACACAGTTTGTTTTGAAAAACACAGTTCCCTTTGAAAGAAATCAGGAAAATTTTATCCTTGGCTTATATGCTTATCATTAGCATTCCACTGCGGAAGCTGAATCGTAAGAAATCATACCCGTTATGAAACAAACTACGCAAGGCACTGTCACTAAAGTACAGTCTCTCATACCTTATATACCAATTGTCCCAACTGATTTCTCCAGTTGTTTTAAACGACTTCCTATCCCAGTCAAAGTTTCGTTTGCAATGGCAATGAACCAGGCTCAAGGTTAGAGAGCGGGGTTGGGGAGCTGGGGCAGGTGAATGGAGAGAGAGAAGGGGAAAGGGGGAGAGAGAAAAAGGGGCGGGAGCAAAGGATCGGAGAATGGATGAAGAGGCGACTGACACAGAGAGGGTAAGGAGGAAGAGGTGGATAAAAAGAGGATAAGGAGATGGACAGAGAGGAGGAGAGGGATGAACATTAGAACATGTATCCAATTCCCATACTTATTCAGCAATTGATAAGCGTTGCTGGATTCCCTAGTTTAATGTAAATGTAAATGTTGTTTTTGATCGTACTGGTCAGGAGCGCAGCCTCGTATGAAAGCAAAACTTGGATGATAAGCAATACAGATAGAGAACACAAGATTTTGAAATGTGGCGGCACAGAAGAGTGGTGAAGATTAGGGGGGTTGATCTGCTAACTTGTGATGTGCAACTGAATCAAACTGCAGAGAAAATAATTTTTCTGTCACAGCTTGAATTTAAAAAAAATTGGTTAGTAGATAAGGCATATACTGAGGCATCAGCGAATCCTCATTGGAGGGAACTGCGGGTGTGGGGATGGGGCATGGGTAACCATTGTGGAAGAATACCAAAGCTCCACTATAGCAAGCAAATGGATGGAGATTCGCAATTGTGAAGAGGCTTGCGCATACTGATGTAGTTACGTAGAAGGAAAGAATTTTACGCAGAACAAACTAAGGTGGAGGACTACATCAAAGTAGCTTTCGGACTGGAGACCTCAACAACAATCACGCTCTACAGTGACCAGAACTGTCACAATCGTAATATATAAGACATGATCCTGTCAGACAAGGTACTCAGATTATTGGATGTGAAGTTGGAAAACTGGCCGATCGATCCTAAGCAAAGCTCTTTACTGTGCCATTAGTTTCGACCTGGAGGTTCATCGTAAGACCTGAAGTCACGCTGTCACTAAATCTGAGAACAAGAATGGTGACCACTGATGCTCCTTCTTCAAAATTATATTTTCCAATGACGATGCAGCTGTTGAACTTCATTATGCATGGCGTGATACGAAAAGACGTGAATGAAGTGTCCCTGTTCCTTCGATCACTGCTGTAAACAGCTTCTTCGCCGTTAGCACAGGTTTATATACCTAAACAAAAACTATTGATTTAGGACAACATGGGAATACAACAGATCAGCAGACAGACAGGTCTGACATGTAAATATATTCAGCGAAACAACACATTTTAAATGAGAGGTATGAAATAACGTGGCTCGAAAATGTGTTGCTGCGAGTCAAGACAAAACAATAAAATATCACTGAACACTGGAATGAAACACGAACAACTCGTCCAGCGCCTTCGAGAGAGTGTGCTACTGGGAAATCACGAAAACCTTCAGAATTTGGAATCGGAAGGGAAATAATCAATAGGCAAGAGATCTGAATTTGAACAGAAGCCCAGACAGGGGCAGCGCGATCGGTTTACCGCGTCAGTACGAATAAAGTCACCATCCCTGTCGATCGAGACGCAAACGGCTTCGTCGTTTGTAAAACTCGACCGAAATTAGCAAGGGGTATGATTCAGAAACAGCGTGTGACGTAGCAAACTATTACGAGTTGTCACCTTTCATTGAAAACATAGCTTGCTGTGGAGCCGGGAGGAGACGAAATGTTGGTTCTCACGCTCGCACAGCTGGCGCTGGATACTGGGCTGGGCGAGAGGTGTACTTGAATAACGCAGCTTGCAATACGTTGCACATGCCCTCTATGAATCTGAAGAAATACTATTAAATATTAATCGATATTTTTCACACTTAGTGTACCAAATTCTATGGATAACAGAACCATACTGCTAAAATTTCAAATCAATAGCTTCAGTACTTTTGCAGATACAACATAAAACACGTAACCATGCTGGCATTGTGAAACCGAGTTAGGGGCTATAATGTATTCATCTGCAGTACCAAGTGAAACACAACCAAGAGGATAGGTTCATATAATCTAATTTTCTAGAATTTCCTTTAGTTTCATTGCCACTAATTTCTGACTTAATTAACAATCATTGGGAAATTATTATTTCATTGTGTTCTGGTTGTGTGAGTGTTTCGGAGAGATAGGGAGTGAATGAACGGAGAACGTTTGTAAAGTGAGAATATGATATTTTATTAGAACTATGTAAATGTAAGCGTAAGAAAGTTGTTGTGTAATAGAGGAATTTGTGACTTATGTCCGTGTGAGCTTGATTTTGTAAAGGGCAGCCAGAGGGGGCGTTGGGAATTAAATAGATTAGTAACTTATTTTGTGGAAAGGTATTGTACATTTTTTCATGAAATTTTATTTAGTTTCTGAATTACGAAATTTCTGGTCTAAATTACTTGTGGTAATCTGATTAGCTGACATTAGGAATACCGCGACCATAGAAGTGCTCGAGATGATTTGATTGGCTGCTTAACATACTAACCAATAGGAACAGCATTTCCCGCGCTTATGAGTAGCACTTTGTGCCTAGGATCAACGAGTCAAGATAGTCACTCGGGAGCCGTCTTCTGGTAAACACCTATGTTAAATCGCGCTGATCAAATTTGTATCAAAATGAAGAACTCGGCACGTTTGATCGGTTCTCGCGTAGCTGATGAAAAGCAACTATAGTGTTGAGTAATTTGAGAAAGTCTGAGCTTTGTGATTTATTTTTAGATTTCGCGTGTGAACTTTTTAAGTCGTACATAAATTCCGCGTGGCGCGTTTTGTGAAATTTACGAGACATTTTCGCTAGCATTTCTATGCAGCACGACTACTGATCGACTGACTGTGTTAATTCGAAAGCAGTCGTGGGTCAGTGACTGCTTAGGACGTTTAAAATATCGGGTCGGACAAAATATCCACAGGCTGCTTTTGGGTGTGAAACTGTTATAGAGACAGTCAGTAACATTACATAATTAGTGTCGGGATATTAAATAAGTACTTGATAGCCATTTTCTGTGTTTTAAAAACAATAAACCAACTTATGGGAAATTTTAGACACTTTAGAAACTAGAATCCCGAAAGCCCGATGGTTTAACAAACTTTCTTATGCTGCCCATGGACTTGTGTTAAGTGGCCTTTGCGTAGCAGGTATTTAGCTGACTTTTCGTCAACGCTGTTTTTAGCGATTAAACCAGTATCTACCATCGCAGTGTGGAAGGGCAGACAACCTCAAACCTATCCATGTAGATGGACTACTTGTTTAATGGATGGTGAAAGATAAACCCGCCCTGCCGCAAGTGGCATTAAACAGAACCGTTCGATTCCTTGTTGCTACTATGTAGTGGAAGCAAGCTCACATATACCAAAATGGTTGGAACACGCGCTCTACAGCCTTCGTGAAATGGTTCGAACCTAGAATTACAGCGAACTGTAGCCCTGAGAGCGGCTCTTTACACTTTTGTGAATTCGGGTGCCCCTCTACTGTAGGTTCTGCCACCAGAAAGTAGCTCTCACAAGAAACTAACAGGGGCTAATGGTTGCAATCCGTTCCGGGCAGTGTCGGCCCAGCCTCTCGATACACTAGTTGGGGAGACTGAGGTGACGCCAGTACTGCGAAATTAGGCAAGCCTTGTACCCTTGCACCTCGAAGTAGCCTTGACGTAACCTCGCAAGATTTCACCATCTTGTCTACAATTAACAACATCTTTGGTCCTAAGAATTTCTACGCTCCTTCATTCGATAGTTTCCTATTCTTGCCTTCAGGGCCTTCTGGGGTCTTGGATTATCGTTTATGCTCTTCGACCATCACGAACACGAGTAACCAAAGTGAAACATTCTAAACTCACCGCACACTTCACTTAACGCACAGTGGATTTCTGTAGGTTTTTTGCATAACATTTCCATCTTGATGTACGGCCTCTGATCTTCAAGTGTCATTGTACGCGAGAACCCTGCGTGGTCCTTTTCTGCTTATCGCAGCTTTTATGTTAGAATGCACAGCAAAAAAAACAAAATTCCCTGCTTCATCTTCAAGCTCTCAACTAAGTCTGACGAAATTTTCATTGTTGTAGCACCAAACAATTCGCAGTAACATCAACCTGTGATTTATGTAATGTCCCTCGTAATTTATGTGGGTTACCAATTAATGGTGAGATCGGTTGGGAAAGTTGTGGCAAAGTGTCTGGAACGGGGAAAATGGCCATTGAATATTTCTTGCTATGAACAGCACTGCTGCCTGTCGAGAGATGGTCAGACTAGTTAATACATATCGATGTTGTGGTCAGTGACATTGACAGCAGAAGCTTGTTCCGTTATTCATTAGCGAAAGCCTTTTTCTTTTTTAAGTCGTCTGGTGTAAGACAAATCACGTTATTCCTGCTACCTCAGTTGTATGGAGAATAACAACTTTTTACAACGTCAATGTTTAAACAGCTTCTCTTGGCCTACAAAGTGTCATACCTTGTTATTTATTTCAGTTTGACAGTTTCTTCCGTGGTCACTAATTCCGCCAGGGCGTGCGACAGGGGAAAAATAAGCCACGCTACCCGTCGACAAAAGAGACCATTCTATCCCTTTGTGACAGTTTTGAACTAATTAAGGTGAATTACATAGAACCATCTCTGTTCTATTATAGGTAGCCCAATACAAGGGTCCTATTGAAAACGGTGTGCTGCTGCCGCGTGGTATTCTTGCAGACACTAGGCCATGAAGACGCCTAGAAAAAGTGGCGAGAAATCAGAAAAACAATTGTAGGATCCTGTTGCGATGGCAGTGAACATGGTGGCCTGTCCACTCCGGTACGGAAAACTGGTCACTATGTAATCCTTCAGAAAAATTCATTTAGTGCAATATGTTATTTTGCTTTTCACTCAAAAATTTTTGGTGTGATACCTTACAATATACAATGCACGCAGACTCAGAATTTGTAATTGCTATGCTTCTACCAACGATCGTGGTTTGGTGAAAGTTTAATTTCTCTTTCAATGGACGATTCTCTCTCCTCCCTCCCCCACTCCTCAACCCCTCGGTGGGGCGAGGCACTGTGACCAATTGCGAGAAAGAGAGTTACATCAGCGCACGATACGTAGTGATACCACAGTCGTTCTGGCGCAAAGTAAGAGATTTTGTTTATTAAGTATTCACTAATAATAGCCACTTTTTCCAGTACAGATATTAGGAGAAGCCTACTGATCAGGAGCACTTCCTTACGAGAATATTACGATGCAAGAAAGCAGTCCTTTCGATAAATAAATCAACATTGATTAAAATAACGAAGGTGTACAAACAGCTACGATATTTCACGATTGTAAGTACGAGACCTAGACTGTCTGATCTAGGCTATCTAGACTAGTCCCAAGTCGCCGATACGATGCCTTCCGAATTAGGTCCATCGTAAAACCATGCTCTGAAGAAATTGTGAGTTAATTAGTGGTATATTGTTTCATTATTATCAGAGTATGGCGTTTTCGTAAATAAACACTTCGTAACGGCATCCATGAACGTCATTTCAAGTAATTTAGCTTCCCGCATAATAAGTTAGAATTACAGGATTTAAAACTACACTTTCCGAAGAATCCGATGGTGCTGATACTGCTACAGCAGTGGGCATAAATTGCGAGAGCTTTGCGGCAAAACAGGTAGAAGCAAATCCTACGCGTGACTCACTAAAATAATCCAAGATGGGTTGTCTTAATCTCTGTAAATCTCGGATAGAAAAGCACTGCCAGCCATACAGTAGCCCTCTTGTGCCATCTTCCACTGCCTCATTAACTAAACCGAGACGTTTCAGGAGATAGAGTGAAGTGGGGAGGGGAGGGAGGGGGGGTTACAACCTGTGGTCGGAAATTTAAATTTAATTTGCAGCTGACTCTTTATCCGTAGACTAGACAGGGCTGTAGTCACGGCTTGTCCACACCTTACGTGTCTCAGAAAAAGGTGTCTGTGTTACAGCGATACAGGTGATATGTACGTCATATTTTTCGACAATAACGAAGCGTCTGAGTGTTGGAGATTCAAAATAAGCTGGTCAGAGATACACATCACGCAAGTTCAGCCGGTGGTATTGTAACCATCTGACAATGCGAAGACAGCAATTTAGAAGCAGATTCGAGCTTGCATGATTCAAACGTAAATGGTTATTGCTGAAAGGACGATGGATCGTACATAGATACGCTAAGGTGGGACTCACTGATGACATGCCTGTCCTCAGCGAAAGTGAAGAAGTCATTGCAGGATTTGTCAGATTGCATGAGCACAGAATGAGAATTGTAAATAAACTAGGTAAAGACGAAGGTAAACAGATGCAACAGAACTGAAAACAGCGAGAAACTTAAGATGAAAGTTATTCATGTGGACGAAATTAAGGAATTCTACTACCTGGGGAACAAAGTTACCCATGAAGATTTAAAAAACAAACTAGCACAGGCAAAGAATGTTTTCCTGGCCAAAAGAAGGTTTCTAGTATCAAACATAGGCATTAATATAAGAAAGAAATTTCTGAGAGTGAACGTCTGGAGCGCAACATTGCTTGGAAGTGAAACATGGCCTGTAGGAAACCGGGACAGAAAAGAATCGAAGCCTTTGAGAAGTGGTACTACTGAAAATTGTTGAAAATTAGATGGACGTAAAGTAAGGAATGGGGACATTCTCCTCATAATCGGTGGAGAAAGAAACATATGGAAAACTCTGACAGTAATAAGGGACAGGACAGTAGGACATATATTACAACATCAGGGAATAGCCTCCATCGTACTTAAGGGCGATGTAGAGGCCTAAAATTGTAATAAACCCAACAAATATTGGTGGAAGTGGGGTGCAGGTGTTACTCTGAAATGAAGAGTTTGTTACAGGAGAGGAGTTCCTGGCGAGCCACATCAAACTAGTCATAAGACTGATGATTTAAAAACAAAATATCAAGGCGAAAAGAAAAAAGATAACTGTGGAGGAAGCAAAGCTGTCTGTTGGGATCTGCGTGCGTATTCTGTATCTTTCCGCCATTGTGCCGATCGTTTCGGTTCTCAAAAGCACCGAACGGTCTAGTACTCGAATTAGAGTCCCTGCATTATTCAGTATGCATTTCAGTAACGATACCGTTCGGGTCTAGAGAACCGAAGCGCAGTTGTCGTTTCGTGGCGCCCAAGTCAATCAAATGCAAGCGGCCGCAGATCCGCGCATGTGCACTGGAGAACGCACAGCGCCACGAACACAAAGCGGCTAGCAGACGACACAGGCGCGCTATCCTTCCAAGTACCGAAAATTGCGTTTACGTTGCCATAACGCATGACGGCGCACTCCATCGAGCTGACGTGCCCGCCTTCATCGCCCTTGCCTTCTCCTTAATAGCATCAGGCGCAGTATATCCATTTCCGTGATTCTCAGCTGAAATGCATACAAATTTTTACAGTATCTCTGACCGCATGTTTCCATGCATGCATAATAACGATAGCGTATTTGACTATATTCTGCAGATTGTCGTAAATGCCACATTATGTCATCTTATTCTCATTCACGCTCACATCGTGTTTTGGATTTTACATTTCGGAAAATGAGTTAGGAATAGTGTGTAGTACCACATTGTACTAATACATCTATAAAAGCACCCGAAAAATTGATTCTGCGAGTTTCAAAGGATAAGAAGATAATGATTAAGTAGCCCACTATGATACGTCAACGATTTGGGTCTTAAAAATAAAATTTAAAAAAAAAACGCATTTTCGAGAGCTCCTCATTCATCTCATGAATGAAAATGTTTCGTATATGGTGCTACTGTATAAAAATATTACGGCAGAGAGCTTTCATCTCTGTCTACAGTGGTTGAGGGTTCGATCGCAGATAAATACCTGTGATAAGCAAGATTATGAAGATTACTGCTGCTAGTTACATTCCCAGTAATTTAAGTTGTGCTCTTAGATTCCTGTCTAGCCGCATACTCGGAAATCGCTACATATTCGGAAAAAATGATGAATTATTTCTGACAAGAAAAAATATAAAGGTCACTGTCGGTTGTTTCACTCACAGCAATTTCGTCTCCAACAATTTCATATTTCGTATTTTAAACACACAGATATCACGAAATTATTACTGAGGAAGCGCGCTCTTACATGTAAGTAATAACGAATATTGCAGAAAAATCTTAACTTACACGAATAACAATGTCTCAGAACGTGGTGGTACATGAAGAGGAAAAAAATAAACAAATTTGCATCCACCCACGGGCGAAAGCGTGTTCTCTCGTATCGCATTCCCGCGTGCTAACCACTTGGCCACGCCAAACAATAGACACGCAGTGCTCAATTCTTGTAGTATTGCATAGAGTGACGTAGGCTAACTTCGGTGCTGCGTAAGTCATAAATGCGTGACAGTTTGGAAGGTTTCCAATATGAGGCTTCACATAACTGCTTTCCACTGTTATTTGAAAGTTTTAAACACGTTTCGATAGTTATTAAGAAACCCATTTGTGGGAAAAAGAACACGAAGGCACTAGTAACGTCAGTTCACACTCATGTAATAAACGTAAGCAGAGTCGATGTCTTGAAATTTAATGATTTTTAAACTCTTATTTACTCAAAAATAACACGTATTTTGAGAGAATATTGACCGAAAACTTTTTTTTTCTGGGTGTAATCATTGACATTAACAACCTAACCTAAGCAATTTCTAACAAAGGAAAACAATTATGAACTTACTTTCCAACCGGATGCGTCCTCTGGTGATTCTTTAGTAACACAATCACTAAATCGAAAGCTAAAACAGCTAAATATTTTTAAAATATCAAATTATAGGTTATAGGTGTACATAAACCACAGCTCACCGATCGACAGGGCCAGACCGAAATCCAAAACCTCTCGGTACAATTGTCGTAAAATCTGTGGGAGGACCGTTCGGTAACAAGTCTCAGAAGCTGACTGAATAGTATATTTCGATAAAGAACCGAAAATGACGTCACTACCGAGACTAACCTACTACACCGATCGGTACGAACGATACAGAATTGGGCCCCTGGGCGGAGCCATCTACGGGGAAGTTAGTCTGCGCTGCCGACCTGCACTGGCGGAGTCCACCTGCCACCGCTCGCCACTCCGCCGCAGTGGCAGTCGCCCGCTGCCCCATCGCTCACCCGCTATCGGCCTAAGCAGCCTATCTGCTCCGGCCCACGCGTCGCCAGCAAGACCGCCGCCAGCTCCCCCGCCAGCGCATCTTAAATCCACCGAATGGCCCGATATTTCGCTGCCGCTCGGCTGCCCCGCGAGATACCGCGGAAGCACTCCAGAGCAAGAGGCAAATTTAGCGAGAATGGTAACCGCGGGTGAGGTAATGATGACAATGACGATATTGGTTTTAGAGCGCTGGATAGCTCAGTTGTTAGCGCCCTTGCAAAATATGAACTAACTACAACAGTACACAGGTTAAAACTTTTCAACAACACCCCTTGCGCTGATATTGGCTTCGATCTGGTCACGAAGAGAATCTGGTATTGTTGTTGTTGTTGTGGTCTTCATTCCTGAGACTGGTTTGATGCAGCTCTCCATGCTACTCTAACCTGTACAAACTTCTTCATCTCCCAGTACTTACTGCAACCTATATCCTTCTGAAACTGCTTAGTGTATTCATCTCTTGGTCTCCTTCTACGATTTGATCCCTTGATGCCTCAGAACATGTTCTACTAATCGGTCCCTTCTTCTTGTCAAGTTGTGCCACAAACTCCTCCCCAATTCTATTCAATACTTCCTCATTAGTTATATCATCTACCCATCTAATCCTCAGCATTCTTCTGTATCACCACATTTCGAAAGCTTCTATTCTCTTCTTGTCCAAAATATTTATCATCCATGTTTCACTTCCATACATAGCTACACTCCATACAAATACTTTCAAAAACGACTGCCTTAAATCTATACTCGATGTAAACAAATTTCTATTCTTCAGAAACGCTTTCCTTGCCATTGCCAGTCTACATTTTATATCCTCTCTACTTCGACCATCATCAGTTATTTTGCTCCCCAAATAGCAAAACTCCTTTACTACTTTAAGTGTCTCATTTCCTAACCTAATTCCCTCAGCATCGCACGACTTAATTCGACTACATTCCATTATCCTCGTTTTGCTTTTGTTGAAGTTCGTCTTATATCCTCCTTTCAAGACACTGTCCATTCCGTTCAACTGCTCTTCCAAATCCTTTGCTGTCTCGGACAGAATTACAATGTCATCGGCGAACCTCGAAGTTTTTATTTCTTTTCCATGGATTTTAATTCCTACTCAAAATTTTTCTTTTGTTTCCTTCACTGCTTGCTCAATATACAGATTGAATAACATCGGGGAGAAGCTACAACCCTGTCTCACTCCCTTCCCAACCACTGCTTCTCTTTCACGTCCCTCCACTCTTATAACTGCCATCTGATTTATGTACAAATTGCAAATAGCCTTTCGCTCCCTATATTTTACCCCAGCCACCTTTAGAATTTGAAAGAGAGTATTCCAGTCAACATTGTCAAAAGCTTGCTCTGAATCTACAAATGCTAGAAACGTAGGTTTGCCTTTCCTTAATCTTTCTTCTAAGATAAGTCGTAAGGTCAGTATTGCCTCACGTGTTCCAACATTTCTAGGGAATCCAAACTTATCTTCCCCGAGGTCGGCTTCTACCAATTCTTCCATTCGTCAGTAATGAATTCGTGTTAGTATTTTGCAGCTGTGACTTATTAAACTGATAGTTCGCTAATTTTCACATCTGTCAACACCTGCTTTCTTTGGGATTGGAATTATTATATTCTTCTTGAAGTCTGAGGGTATTTCGCGTGTCTCATACATCTTGCTCACCAGATGGTAGAGTTTTGTCAGGACTGGCTCTCCCAAGGCCGTCAGTAATTCTAATGGAATGTTGTGTACTCCCGGGGCTTTGTTTCGGCTTAGGTCTTTCAGTGCTGTGTCAAACTCCTCACGCAGTATCATATCTCCCATTTCATCTTCATCTACATTTTCTTCCATTTCCAGAATATTGTCCTCAAGTACATCGCCCTTGTATAGACCCTCTATATACTCCTTCCATCTTTCTGCTTTCCATTCTTTGCTTAGAACTCGGTTTCCATCTGAGCTGTTGATGTTCATACAAGTGGCTCTCTTTTCTCCAAAGGTGTCTTTAATTTCCCTGTAGGCAGTGTTAGTTCTCCGATTGGATGGACGTGTAATGAGTTCTTGTCTGAAGCTAATTTGAAGCACTGTTGAGTGTCAGTCAGCTTGTTAAATTTGGAACTCAGAAAGTTCAATCGTTTGCTGAAATCGAGAGTTGTTGCGTGATAAGAATATGTGGAAATACACAGTTTTTTTAATGTGAAAATGTAACTGCAAGTTTTATTTCAAGTGATACAACACGTATTAATCTCCGCGGGTTGCTCATTGGAATAGACTGATGGGCTTCGGTAGCAATCAGAGAGCCTCCGCATCGTCAGAACCTTTCTGAGAGAAAAGTGTTTTCCTCCTTTTTTTAAAGGTTTCCATAGCATGGGTAATACTACCTGAATCCAGTCAATCTTGGCATTGCGTGGACAATTTGCAACCTGTATATTCCGAGTCTAATCTGTTCCTGAATTGCACCTACGACGAACCTAGCAGTGAGATGTCGGGCAGCAGAAGACTCATTTCGCCGATCTGCAGAAATCTTGATATTGACTTCCCACACCAGGAAAGAGTGCTACTTAATAAGCGCGCTACTACATTTAAGTAAAATTACGTGCAAGCGGTTTTCATTTCTTGGTGAATATTTTGGGCATTATCTCTGATCTTGTGAGATTAAATGATTCCAGTTAAACTCCAGGAAAAAAATTCTTATTGACATTGAGGCCGTTGATAGCAGTTTGGAAGCCTCAGTTGTCGTTCTGAAATGTTTTATTCAATTTTTTACATTTTTCCTTCGAAATCGTAGTCATATTTGTCGCTTGCATCATAATTGCTACCAGACGATCGCTGTCGGGTAAGCCGCTGGGAAATTATCCGAAAAGTGAATCTTTACCTGTTCGTCTTTTTCAATTGTCGTTTTCTGAAATTTCGAGAGGAGTGAATCCGAATATCCTAAAGCCGACGGAATATGTCGTACATCGTTTTCTGAAGGGAATGTCAGCGCTTAAAATCATGGTAACGTCGGATGTCGTTATTCCGAGATTCCTTAGCACCTTCGGATAGCCGAAAAATCGACCACGAAATAGCTTCGACTGTGGCTTATCCGAACGTCAAAACTGTGTGGATAGATGTCGACATCGCGCATTATTGCAGTGTATTGTGCATTGTTTTCGTTTGAAAAAGACATTTATAGCTTATTAAATATTTCACATACTGTCTGGAAATTTTGTTGGGCTTGGCATACTTATTCCATGGAAAGGACAAAATTTGAAAATTAAAGACCGACGAGTGGCTATTTATTTTGCTTCGGGTAACGTACCTGAAGGCCACACAGAGCGCCATAACGGCAATTGGACAGCTGAGACTCCACCAGAAGTTCACTAACAAGACAGAGTTCTCATGTGTTTCACTAGTGGTTTCCCGTTCTGCTACTGATGACACCAGTTTTGCGTTCTGCCACTCAGTGTTCATGGAAGCTTATCCGGGAGAATAATCCCAGAAACGGTTCGTCTGACAGTTCACGCGAGCCACTAGCGTACCCCTGCAATCAAAATGCCCGGTAGCTCTTCTAGAACGTGCTAAAGTTTACGCCCCAGAGAAAAGGAGTCGCCTCGGTCAAGACCAGATGCGTGCAATGGGAAGAAACTGCTACAGGAATAAAATGTTAGAGGGACGGGTTACATCCATTGCTACACTCTATCCTCTAGTCACTCATGTAAACAACACGCAGTACAAGTGGAAAGTCCGGAAATAAAACTGGATTTTAAAGTAAATGAAGCAAAGAGTGTCGCATGCAAATTCAGTATGCAAATAGGATAAAATAAGAGGAGAAAGGCCTGAAACGGGCCGTCGCTTCACACGTGCGATATGGTGTTCTGACTGAAATGGCACCGCAGTACTGGACAAGTACGCACCCGTGCAATCTACACAAGATTTTGCGGGACTGAAATCGAAACGCGCACCTTCCTTCATTTCTATTCTGTCCAGGCAGGTTCTGAAATGAGCTGTCTCACCGTGTGTCGGTGCAATCGACGCTTCGCAACGTTCGTAAAGAGGCGAAATCGCGAGTTGTCAGAGCACACTGCACCTCACCAGCTAGACATTGTTTATGTACTATTTTCCTCATTGAAGACATGCAGCATTATGTGGCCCTGCGAGCAACGGCTTGTTCCGAGGTATCTCACTACAAATATCGTTTTTTTTAACAATGACCGCTCGCAATTTAGTTGAGACGGAGTTGCGTTCACTAGCAGGAGCGATGCCCGTCGGATCTGAAACCGATGAGCGTCGACAAAGCGTGACATGCGTCTCCGGTCCCTGTCCTTACACGTTGTTACACGGCTCCGAGTAGCACACAATTCCTTGTAAACATGTTGGACTGTCCACACTATCAATCTGGCATGCCACATCCAGGCACAACAGTTCCCTTCCGCTGTTCTGTCCCGTCTCCACGTCGACCTAGCTTAAAGCGCTGATTCCGTGCACCCGAATGGCACATAGACACCACTTCACTCGAGGCCTATGAGAAAGACAGGTCGGGGCGCGTTCTTCACGAAGGTAATCCTGCTCTCTCTCGCTCGCTCAAATCAGCAGACAAACTACGTTTATACACCTGTTAAATCATAACTACGCGTGTCCGTACAAATGAAAACTCAGTCTTCTGCCGGAATCCCGTATTATGGAATCTTAATGTTATTAGTCATATAGCCGGCCGGTGTGGCCGTGCGGTTCTAGGCGCTTCAGTCTGGAACCGCGTGACCGCTATGGTTGCAGGTTCGAATCCTGCCTCGGGCATGGATGTGTGTGATGTGCTTAGGTTAGCTGGGTTTAAGTAGTTCTAATTTCTAGGGGACTGATGACCACATATGTTTAAGTCCCATAGTGGTCAGAGCCATTTTTTGTGGCCGAGCGGTTCAAGGCGCTTCAGTCTGGAACCGCGCGACCGCTACAATCGCAGGTTCGAATCCTGCTTCGGGCATGGATGTGTGTGATGTCCTTAGGTTAGTTAGGTTTAAGTAATTCTAAGTTCTAGGGGACTGATGACCTCAGAAGTTAAGTCCCACAGTGCTCAGAGGCATTAGTCATATAATGATGGTAAGTCTTTGGGCCTACTTATAATTTGTTACAGCTGTACTGGCGTACAATAAAATAAAATCATACGAAAATGATTATCAGTTGCATAAGAAACCACTTCCAGTATGTAATGAGTACTGTTAAGCAGACGAGACTAAGTGCTATAAACAACCCGTTATAACATTTATATCGAGTGTTGATCTTAAATTAAATTTTGCTGTAGTACTGTTAATCAGTCAGACCTCATAATAGCAGATTCCGGTGGAAGATGCAGTTTTCGTTAGTACTTCCACGCCCTGCTGCGAGTTAGCAGGTTTAGAAACGCATTTGTCTGCTGAGCTGCACGAGCGAGTGAGTTCAGGACTACCTTCGTGACGTATGCGCCGCGGCCTGTCTTTCTCGTGGGCCTCGACTTCACAGCAATGATGTCAGCGTAGGAGAGTCGTAATATCGCGGGGTAACTGTTGTACATCATCTGCAGCGCTACAAACCGACGAGACGACTAACATTTTGCCTGGTAAGCTACGCTTAAAAATTGTCTGTCGGTGTCAAAACATATATCGGCTACTTATAAGTACATTTAAAATGGGGCCGGCCGCGGTGGTCTAGCGGTTCTAGGCGCTCAGTCCGGAACCGCGGGACTGCTACGGTCGCAGGTTCGAATCCTGCCTCGGGCATGGATGTGTGTGATGTCCTTAGGTTAGTTAGATTTAATTAGTTCTAAGTTCTAGGCGACTGATGACCTCAGAATTTAAGTCGCATAGTGCTCAAAGCCATTTAAATTGGGTGGCAAAACTCGCACTAGCGTGTCTACATGCACGATCGTGTCCTTTCCTCAAACTTCAATAAAAGTACACTGACGGAAAAAAATCGCAGGACCACAAAATAACTAATGTAGGAAATAGACCCGTCTAGGTAACATATTTAACTGATTAACATCGCAAGAACACAATAAAGCGCTAGATAAGTCACTTCAGATGTGAAGTGCTGGTACATTAATAACCGGTGTAACCAGAGGAGTACTGAATGCAAACATTTAAATGTTCATGAATTACGTTGACGTACCGGATGCCAGTTTATAGGATGGGACTCCATGCCTGTTGCCCATGATCAGTAAATACAGGGCTGTTTTAATGCTGGATTTGGATGAGGCCGGAGCTGTCGTCCGATGATGTCACATATGTGCTCAATTGGAGACAGATCTGGTGATTGAGAAGGCCAAGGCAGTCGACACTCAGTAGAGCATGTTGGGTTACAACAGCAATATGTGGGCGAGCGTTGTCTTTTTGGAAAACCCCCCGTGCAGTTCTGTTCATGACTGGCAGCAGAACAGATCGAATCGACACAAATTTGCAGTCAGGGAGCGTGGGATGATCACAAGTGTTCTCCTGCTGTCGTACAGAATCGAACCCCAGACCCTAACTACAGTTGTAGGTCCTGTGTGTCTAGCACGCTGACAGTTTGGTGCCAGGCCCTCAACTGACCTCCTCCTCGCCAAAACGCGTCCATCACTAGCATCGAGGCAGGACCAGCGTTCATCAGCAAAGACAATAGACCACCACCCTGCCCTACAATGATTTCTCGCTTGACCCCACTGAGGTTGCAAATGTCGGTGGTTTGGGTCAGTAGAACGCACGCTACAGGTCGTCTGACTCGGATATGTGTTTGAAACAACCGTTTTGTAACACTTCGCTGTGTCACTGTGGTGCCAATTGCTGCTCAGACTGTTGCTGCAGTCGCAGTTCGATGCGGCAGAACCATATGAGGAAAACCATGGTCTTTGTAGTGGAGTGACCCGACAGCCAATCCACTATGACTTGTAGCCGAATAGCACGCGTTTAAGCTCACGCAGGCTGGCTTGAGGTCTGGAACAGGTCAGAGAAACAAGACTAGCCAGTCAAGAGTAACTGGTAGAATACTTAACTTTAATCCACAATTGGTGAACATCGCTCTTGTTGATACATTATATAATCTCAATATAAACTGGTCATGGCGCCTTGCTAGGTCGTAGCAAATGACGTAGCTGAAGGCTATGCTAACTATCGTCTCGGCAAATGAGAGCGTAGTTGTCAGTGTAGCTTCGCTAGCAAAGTCGTCCGTACAACTGGGGCGAGTGCTAGGACGTCTCTCTAGACCTGCCGTGTGGCGGCGCTCGGTCTGCAATCACTGACAGTGGCGTCACGCAGGTCCGACGTATACTAGCGGACCGCGGCCGATTTAAAGGCTACCACCTAGCAAGTGTGGTGTCTGGCGGTGACACCACAGTCTTCCTCTCACTAGTGAAACGTAGCCGCCCGTAACCCTGTCTTCTTCCGACCGTATATTATCGTGACCACCGCTGCCTGCAGTTATGTACAGTATCCTTATTACATGACCTCGTTCAGTCTCAGTGTGATGTTGACAATGGTGTATCTGTCCCCTTAAAGGCGACATCAACTCACCATGTCGATGCTCAGAGGTAAGTAATGCTCAAGGCCGACATAGCGTGTATATAAAGCAAACGTGATTTGCATTCTTTTAATGGCGCTACTTGCCACATCGCGAAATTTCAATGCACTTCATGTTTCAGATGTAGAAAGACACCGACCAGCATTCGTTTATATTCCACATTCCTTCTTGGTGCAGCGCTTTTTTTTCGTTCTTTTCTCAGCCAGTGTATAATATATTCATGAGCTATATCTGCACTAGTGATATAAACGTAAAACTGTCCTGTCTGTCATTTTTAACACACTACTCCCCGAAACTGTTACAGGGTTATTTTAAGGTTTTCATGGATACCTTGAGCGTAACTTGGGGCAACATGCATGCTTCATATCATTAAAATCGGAACACAGAAAATACAGTAATTTCAAATTGCAGGAGTCTGCTCGGCTTAGTAGTTCGGAAGTTTACCCTATCGACGTCGTAGTATATCAGAGAAACAATAGATGGCGCTGTTAGTTTCGTAATACACGAA
This sequence comes from Schistocerca cancellata, assembly GCF_023864275.1. NCBI lineage: Eukaryota > Metazoa > Arthropoda > Insecta > Orthoptera > Acrididae > Schistocerca > Schistocerca cancellata. The sequence goes on along the minus strand of NC_064626.1, from coordinate 189,072,989 downwards.
AGAACCAGTAGATGTTGCTTGCAGTTACCTTTTTTTTTTTTTTTTTTTTTACCTCAGGGGTATTTTTGGAAGCTTAAGTCCGTGACAGAATTAAAGGCAGTAGTGTTATCTTCATGAATACAGATTAACTTTGAACTTACGTGACTGGGGTGTGTGAATTTGCTGATTTCAATTTCTGTATTAAGAACTTAAGGAAACTGCTTTTCTTCTTTTGATAGGTTTCATTTATGTTTCTCTTCTTGGCTAGGAAAAACAAATTTATTGAGAAAGTGGTCCTATAAGGGTTCCGCTTTCACCTATTGAGATACGCAGTGGCTCTTCTTTAATTTACGTTGCGAAGCACAGACGGACAGATAGTACTAAATAAAGCGACAATTTCTAGAAACAAACGCTAGAAATCGAAGGCAGATCGTCTTAATTTACATTATGAATGAGTGTATAAAGTGTGTGTGCTCATGCTGCTTCTGCTGCAGCATGTAAAACATCAACGTCCTATCGTCTCACTTGCCTACTGGACACGAAGGACAACAGCGACACAGCAGCGGCGACATAATGGTATATCGGGTTATCTTTGTACTAACAAACCAGGAAAGCAATAGGTTCTAGGCGCTTCAGTCCGGAACCACGGGGTTGTTACGGTCGCAGGTTCGAATCCTGCCTTGGGCATGCATGTGTGTGATGTCCTTAGGTTAGTTAGGTTTACGCAGTTCGAAGGCTAGGGGACTGATGACCTCAGATGTTAAGTCCCATATAAAAAAAAAACACACACACAAACAAACAAAAAACAAGCTAGGAGCTTGTAATGGAGGTGACGCCTGCTTTTAACGTGCATTTATTTATCGCTTCGTTGAACAAAGTTAATCAAAAGCGATTCCTTTCACAGTATTTCATTTATTCTTAAATGAACCAGAGGTTAATCAAACGTAATCTGCCTTAAACAGAATATCATTTACTCTTAAACGAAACAAAGGTTAATCAGACATAACCTGTCATTAACAGAATATCATTTACTGTTAAATGAAAAAAAAATTAATCGCAAGTTATTAGTGAAACAAAATTAATTGAAATTAGGTTAACAAAAATTGAGACTAACACTGCAGGAGGAACGCTATGGAAGGAAAACTGGATGGAGGCAAAAGCCTGTGCAGCTCGCTGATGCGCGATTAAGGACACCAAATTGAGATGTGTTTAAGTCAGCAATGTAGGTTGTACACTCATAACATACGAGATGCGGATCGCTTAGACTATGGATTGCGCTGCCGCGTACTACAACAGCTTGCCTTTGTCCAAGTCAGAACAGAACACCAAACAGCCGCAGCTGGCCGTGAACTCCCATCATTTGTGATCACCGACCTCATCCGCTGAAAATCCATCCCAAAATCCCTGAAAAATTGCTTCCTCCTGCACAGCTGCAGACCTCCTGAAAAATTGCGGGTCGAGGGGCCGATTATACGCTGCTTCCAACATAACAGATGGCTAAGAAATTTCTCAAAATTTTCGTATAATCGCGAAAAAGACAACAGACTTCCTCCTGTTTGCACAAACGACGCATATTCTACTCTCAGGACGCTGACATTGGGCTGAAGCTATGTTACGCCGATTGGCTGGCTCGTCCGTGCCATGCTCTAGGTAGCATGACGCAGACTCATTGGGTAAATCAAATTTTTGAAACAAACAGAGAGACGACGCTCCCGCACGAGTCAGGTGGCGCCGTGGTGTCAGAGCCTTTAGATGTTAGCACGGACAAGCCAGACTGTCGCACTCGATTTATATTCATAGGGTGGCTCGGGAGGACGACGGTTCAATCCCGTCTCCGGCCATCCTGATTTAGGTTTTCCGTGATTTCCCTAAATCGCTTCAGGCAAATGCCGGGATGGTTCCTTTGAAAGGGCACGGCCGATTTCCTTCCCCATCCTTCCCTCACCTGAGCTTGCGCTCCGTCTCTAATAACCTCGTTGTCGACGGGACGTTAAACACTAATCTCCTCCTCCCTCTTCATAGGGTGGCGATAGGCCCAGTGCCGGCCGTTGTGGCCGTGCGGTTCTAGGCGCTTCGCCCGAAGCTCGTGGTCGTGCGGTAGCGTTCTCGCTTCCCACGCCTGGGTTCCCGGGTTCGATTCCCGGCGGGGTCAGGGATTTTCTCTGCCTCGTGATGGCTGCGTTTTGTGTGATGTCCTTAGGTTAGTTAGGTTTAAGTAGTTCTAAGTTCTAAGGGAATTATGAACATAGATGTTGGGTCCCATAGTGCTCAGAGCCATTTTTTTTCTAGGCGCTTCAGTCTGGAACCGCGTGACCGCTCCGGTCGCAGGTTCGAATCCTGCCTCGGGCATGGATGTGTGTGATGTCCTTAGGTTAGTTAGGTTTAAGTAGTTCTAAGTTCTAGGGGACTGATGACCACAGATGTTAAGTCCCATAGTGCTCAGAGCCATTTGAACCATTTGATAGGCCCAGTCTCCGCCACCGGGACTGGCGCCGCCGCTTGCCTACACACAGTGGTGATGGCGCAGACCACCCTGACTTACGCCAAGATTAGCCCGCCCCCAAGGAGACATAGTTGACAACAACTAGATTTACCGACTCCCCAGCCCAACCTGAGGAGTTGCCATTACAGGAAATTTTCTTTTCCGGAAAACAGTCCAAGAGTCAAAAAAACCCAATGACAAACTACGGACTGAAAAATAAATTGATATATCAAATACTGGTTTTCTGACAGTGACATCACAAGGTTATCCCATGATACATAGTTCTACGGCCAGATCGCCCTTATTAAAATCAGCGAAGTAGCCAGGCAATGTGAAAACAAGTAAAAGTTAATAAATAGCCCTGCACATTGGTGTTAAAAGTGCTTAAATAAAAAACACAAGTTAGATTTAAAAATAGACTGTAAATCTATGATTCAGATAACCAAGACTGTTTTGATCAGTCACTAAAACAGCTTGCACAGCCTCTCTGAATCAAATTGTAATAACCACTTTTTTTAGTCATCAATCTTGACGGGTTCCATGTGGCCCTGCACGTTCTTCTAGTCCTCAATGATTTGTTGCATTTATTCTAATCTCTGGCTTCCTCTACGGTCTTCACCCTCAAGTGTCATGGAAATCATTCCCTGATGTCTTACCATGTCTTACTGTCCTGCCCCTGCTCCTTGTCAGTGTTTTCCACATATTCCTTTCCTCTCCGATTCTGCGGAGAACCTCCTCGTTCTTTACCTTATCAGTGCACCTAATTTTCAAGATTCGTCTGTAGCATCACGTCATCATGAGGGTCACTCGATTCTATTCTGTTCGTGTTTTCCCACAGTCCATGTCTCACAACAATACAGGGCTGTGCTCGAAACATACATTCTCAGAAATTTCTTCCTCAAATTAAGGCCTACCTTTTATACTAGTCGATTTCTCTTGGCTAGGAATGTCCTTTTCACCACTGCTATTCCGCTTTTTACATCCTCCTTGCTCCGTCCATCATTGGTTATTTTGCTTCCTAGGTAGCAGAATTCTTCGTCTTCATCTACTTCGTGTCCATCAATCTTGATATTAAGTTTCTCGTTGTTCTCTTTTCTGCTACTTCTCATTACTTTCGTCTTTCTTCGATTTACTCTCAGTCCATATTCTGTACTCATATGGCTGTTCATTCCATTAACATTGATATCCTTTGACATTGAATTTTTATTCCACTCATGAGCCCTTCTATTATTTCCCTCGCTGAACAGATTGAACAGAAGTGATGAAAGACTACATCCCTGTCTCACACCCTTTTTTATCCGAGAAATTCATTCTTGATCTTTCACTCGTATAGATCGCTCTTGGATCCTGTAAATATTGTATATCATTCGCCTTCTCCTTTAGCTTACCCCTAATTCTCTCAGGTTTTTAAACATCTTGCCCCATTGCACATCGTCGAACGCTTTTTCGAGGTTGAAAACTCCTATGAACGTGTTTTGATTTGTAATTAGTCTTGCTTTGATAATCATCCGCAACGCCAGAAATGCCTCTCTGGCGCCTTTACGTTTCCTAAGCCAAATTCATTACTAATATTTTTTGCAGGAGTTCGAACAACCTACAAAAAACTTGAAACCTTACCCACATTTACTTCATCTCATCGTGATTTAAAATAGCGAACAAACTGTTACGAAGAAAAACTGCTGCCCTGTTGTCAGAAAATAAAATGCAGTGATGTGAGATACGGGGCAGGATCCTCCTGCAGCAGGAAGTCCCTGTGTATAACATGGCGGTGCCATATTCCTGTTCATGTTAAAGCCACTTTTTTCCATCTGTGTGACCGGAACCATTTTCAACATAACAAAACTGGTCATGCCTGGAAATACATTATGTCGGTTGGATGACTGCTTGTACTTTCCATGTTCGGCGGGTTTGCAATTGTAGATCGGCAGAAGATCCAGATATCGAGTTTTTCCCATATGTCAGTATATCTTACCGGATATTTTTTGCATTTGCCTTTGTTTGAATACGATCTTGACACAATTAGCTGGCACATTCCAGTCTATTGTTTTAATATGACAAGCTCGGAAAGTATAAATAGCAAATTTAATCGTTGAAGTTCAGTGGCCTGGTTTAATAAATCAACGATAAAGGTTCTCCATCAGAGTTATATTGCACGTGCAATAACTGCCTAAATGCGCTTAAATTTCTACGGCGGAGACTATGGTCTTTTTGGAAGTAGTCAAGTTTGTGTTTCGAAATCTCTTCTTAAAGATGTTGTTTGAGTCCGTCTCCCCAGAGTGTCCTTAAAAATATACTCTAGTGGAATGGAATAAAACAATCAACCGTTACATATTGGATGTCGTACTGGAACATGTACGCAGTAAACAAAGAATGTGGACGACCTATCTACTGTGGGTGCATTCCAATGCTGGCATCCGCTGTAATGAGAAAGTTGACGCATTAGCTACGTATATAGAAACTTTGCGTTAGTTCATGAGCCACAGTTAACATCAATGGGAAGAGACTGTAGCATATCACAACAAAACAGGTTGTAGCGTACGACAACAAACAAAAGGTGGATCTTTTGAGATATTGCAACTTCAAATTCCTAGAAGGCCGTGGTTTACAAGGATTCATTTGGACCAATCAAATAGAAGTTAATGCTTCTTTCATCATCAGATTCCCTTTTAACCATGCTTCGTTTTCTCCATATCTGTAAAGAACCAATATTTACAGTTATCCTGAACATGTGACTCTGAGTAAGAAACTGAAGTAAACCACAGTTTTCTTTCTTGTCCCAAATTCGACGTGGATATCGGAATTTTGGAACATTAATGAATATGGATTATGGAATATGAATATGGATTACGTCCTTTTTCAATCGATGTCTTTTATTTTGTTCGCTAAAAACATTCGCCATTAAAAATGATTGTTAATTTCCTTAAGAGTACGGAGAAAAACCGTAGACTTTTGTATTGTTCATATTTTCATCTCTCTGTACCACTTATGATTAATTTTAGGAAATAGTGTCAATGAATAAACTAAAACGTCTAATTTATTTCACGCAATCTCTTAAAAATTTACTGTGGAAAAAAGTGACTGTTTGAGGACAATGTGTTGCAGAAACCAAGTAATAATCTAGTCAGTGGAAGACTGCATCAATCACTATGATCAAATAAAGCAAAGCAGTTGAGAAAGAAAATGAAAGCAAAATCGCACCGTGCGCGAGGAGTTTACCACAAATTTGTTCCCCAATGTGCTAAAGTTAAAAAGCATTATTGTCTCGGAGGTTTAATATGATTCCTTGAGGCTCTGCCGTAAAAACCGGACTGCTTCCTGGCACCGGATATATTTGTTCCCGGCAACGTAATTTTTGACCAGAAACAAATTGTAATCAATTTTCTACCAACCCTGGTAACCGGAAATGGCCCACGTTGACTTTTGCTTGTCAAATTAGAGCGGACCGGGACACAGAAAAGATGTGACAAAAATCATCGAACTTGTGAAGCAATGTTTCCGTAAAAAAGCAGTCAGCGATAACTCGAGAGTTGTTGATCAACTGACACAAAACAGTGTGCAGCATAGGCCCTTAGAAGGAGAATATGTCATTACTGCCACTCCACCTTCAAGAAAAGAATTCTAGTAATAAGTGATTTCAACTCGTCCCCTGTCTAATACGTCGTATGCGTTCAGAGTATTTGTTGACGCCAAACGAACCGCATGCTTAAAATCAAAAAAGGAAAACCATTTTGAGATTTTCGCACTGCAGCGGAGTGTACTCTGATATGAAACTTCGTGGAAGATTAAAACTGTATGCCGGACCGAGACTCGAACTCGGAACTTTTGCATTTCGCGACCAAGTGCTCTATCACCTTTTTTTTCTTTTTTTTGCATTTTGTTCGTTGTTGATCGTAGTGTTTGGTCGTTGTGGACGTCATATGACATCCGTTCAAGTTCATTTTGTTGATCCTTCCACGTAGTTTTTTGTTACAGAGGCCAACCAGCTCTCTGCCCGAACACGCTAAGCTACCGTGCGGGCTTCCACCTGAGCTATCCAAGCACGACTCACGACCCGTCCCCACAGCTTCATTTCTAACAGTACCTCGTCTCCTACCTTCCAAACTTCACAGAAGCTCTGCTGCGAATCCTGCAGAACTAGCACTCCTAGAAGAAAGGATATTGCGGAGACAGAACTCAGCCACAGCCTGGGGGATGGTAGAGCACTTGCCCGCGAAAGGCAAAGGTCACGAGTTCGACTATCTGTCCGGCACACAGTTTTAATCTGCCAGAAAGTTTAAGGAAAACCATTGTCGTTAGCCCTCTTTCAGGGCTGTAATATATTCAAGGAGCTGTCATATATAAGGGGATTTGGACGTACCACTCTTATGTCTGCTCCCACAGATATGGGAAGCAATATTCGTATAAACCACAATCCATTATTAGCAATACACTGGTTCTTCGTGCGAGATTTACTAAATAGGAATTAAAAAACATCTTTCATGCAAACATACGTGATGATTATGGATTATAGTCCCTTTGACGATGAGGTCATTAGAAAGAACTCTGGAACTTGGTTTTGGGAGGTCTGGGGAGGGAAATCAACCATGCCTCTTTCATTTAAACGATTTCTTAAGAAATTTAGGAAAACCACAATAAAGCTAATACGGAATGACCAGATTTTAATTTGAAATGGTGTCCTCCCAAATGCGATTCCATTTATATATTAGTATTCCATCTCGCTCGGTTCAAAATTCCCACATATCACTCAAGTTGCTATAAGCTTCATCCGTGATGTCCTGATGTCACGTAGAGTGTGAAACCACTATCCTGTTATTATCCTATGGGCTGCAGACAACACTATATCCCAGGGCTCTCAAATGCCTCCAAGGACATCCTGGAGAAGTATCAAGTATTGTTCGTGGAAGATCCATTCAGCGACGAAACCATCACCTGCGGCACGGCTTTAATGTCAGTCCTCAGCGAGGCACGTGAGAAAAAGTGGATAGCAACCCTAGGAAGAATGGATATGTCCCACAGTAGCAAAATAGCCTGGAACCTGATTAAGAAACTGGATGGTGACCCAAGGCTAAGCAAGGCCCTGGCCAACGTAACTCCAAATCAGGTGGCCAACCAAGTCCTTCTAAACGGCAAGTTCAACTCCAAACGTCAGAAAACTAAAATCACACGCCTACTGCCAACGGAAAACACCAACTTCCAGAAACCATTTACCATGAGAGAGTTGAACAATGCCATAAATACCATGAAGAATGGGAAAGCCGCTGGGTTTGATGATATTTGCGTGGAAAAGATTAAAAACTTCGGCCTTGGCGCCAGGGACTGGATACTGGAACATTTTAACGTGTGCCGTGAAACCTTTCAGATCCCGAAACTGTGGAGGAAGTCAAAAGTGGTGGCTCTCCTTAAACCCGGGAAGGACCCAGTGTCTCAGAAGAGCTATCGACCCATAACCCTTCTCTGCCACCTGTTTAACCTCTATGAAAGATTGATCCTCAACAGAATAGAGAAGATCGTTGACTCGAAGCTAATTCCACACCAAGCAGGTTTTAGATCTGGAAAGTCCTGTACCAGTCAAATTCTGGCATTGACGGAACATATCGAGGATGAGTTTGAGAATAAACTAATCACCGGGTTGGCACTAGTCGACCTAAGTACAGTAGATCACCGGACACTACTGCATAAAACCTACGAGACCCTGAAAGACTACCACCTAGTCAAGATAATCGAATCCCTGCTCCAAAATAGACAGTTCTTCGTAATGCATGAGGGGAAAAACAGTCGATGGCGGAATCAGAAAAATGGACTCGCCCAAGGGAGCGTGTTGGCGCCAATCCTATTCAACATACGAGGTGCATTCAAGTTCTAAGGCCTCCGATCTTTGTTTCTAATTAACTACTCACCCGAAATCGATGAAACTGGCGTTACTTCTCGACGTAATCGCCCTGCAGACGTACACATTTTTTACAACGCTGACGCCATGATTCCATGGCAGTGGCGAAGGCTTCTTTAGGAGTCTGTCTTGACCACTGAAAAATCGCTGAGGCAATAGCAGCACGCCTAGTGAATGTGCGGCCACGGAGAGTGTCTTTCATTGTTGGAAAAAGCCAAAAGTCACTAGGAGCCAGGTCAGGTGAGTAGGGATAATGAGGAATCACTTCAAAGTTATCACGAAGAAACTGTTGCTTAACGTTAGCTCGATGTGCGGGTGCGTTGTCTTGGTTAAACAGTACATGCGCAGCCCTTCCCGGACGTTTTTTTGCAGTGCAGGAAGGAATTTGTTCTTCAAAATATTTTCGTGGGATGCACCTGTTACCGTAGTGCCCTTTGGAACTCAATGGGTAAGGATTACGCCCTCGCTGTCCCAGAACATGGACACCATCATTTTTTCAGCACTGGCGGTTACCCGAAATTTTTTTGGTGGCGGTGAGTCTGTGTGCTTCAATTGAGCTGACTGGCGGTTTGTTTCTGGATTGAAAAATGGCATCCACGTCTCATCCATTGTCACAACCTACGAAAAGAAAGTCTCATTCATGCTGTCGTTGCGCGTCAACATTGCTTGGCAACATGACACACGGGCAGCTATGCGGTCGTCCGTCAGCATTCGTGGCGCCCACCTGGATGACACTTTTCGCATTTTCAGGTCGTTATGCAGGATTGTGTGCACAGAACCCACAGAAATGCCAACTCTGGAGGCGATCTGTTCAACAGTCATCCGGCGATCCCCCAAAACAATTCTCTCCACTTTCTCGATCATGTCGTCAGACCGGCTTGTGCGAGCCCGAGGTTGTTTCGGTTTGTTGTCACACGATGTTCTGTCTTCATTAAACTGTCGCACCCACGAACGCACTTTCGACACATTCATAACTCCATCACCACATGTCTCCTTCAACTGTCGATGAGCCGGCCGCGGTGGTCTAGTGGTTCTAGGCGCGCAGTCCGGAACCGCGGGACTGCTACGGTCCCAGGTTCGAATCCTGCCTTGGGCATGGATGTGTGTGATGTCCTTAGGTTAGTTAGGTTTAAGTAGTTCTAAGTTCTAGGGGACTGATGACCACAGAAGTTAAGTCCCATAGTGCTCAGAGCCATTTGAACCATTTTTTTGAACTGTCGATGAATTTCAATTGGTTTCACACCACGTAAATTCAGAAAACGAATGTTCGCACGCTGTTCAAGTAAGGAAAACGTCGCCATTTTAAATATTTAAAACAGTTGTCATTCTCGCCGCTGGCGGTAAAATTCCATCTGCCGTACGGTGCTGCGATCTCTTGGACGTATTGACAATGAACGCGACCTCATTTTAAAACAATGCGCATGTTTCTATCTCTTTCCAGTCCGGAGAAAAAAAATCAGAGGCCTTAGAACTTGAATGCACCTCGTATATACAAATGACCAACCAACTCCAGACAATACCAAAACTTTTGTATATGCAGACGACCTGGCAATAACAGTTCAAGGTAACAGGTTTGAAGCCATCGAGGAGAATCTAGAAACCGCCCTTTCTACAATGTCAACCTACTACAAAAAGAATTCTCTAAAACCCAATCCCTCCAAAACTCAAGTGAGTGCATTCCATCTGAACTCGAGGCAGGCAGAGTACCGGCTCAGTGTTACACAGATACTCCCACCAACCTTGGCGTCGTGCTGGACAGAACATTGACATACAAATATCATTGCGAAAAACACGCAAAAAAGAAGAAGCACGAAATTCCGTAATAAGAAAGATGTCCAATAGCAAATGGGGTGCCAAACCTACCGTGGTCAGAACTTCAGCCCAAGCTTTGTGCTTCTCAACTGCCGAATGTGCCTGCCCGGTATGGTGCAGATCCGCCCACGCAAAAAAGGTAGATATTAGCTTGAATGAAACATGCAGGATAGTGACAGCCTGCATGAAACCGACCCCCATAGAAAATCTTTACAGGGCCGCAGGTTTCACAAACCATGACTTACGTAGGAAAGCCCATGAACATACCGAGAAGCTAAAACAAACCTTTGTTGCCCGTCACTCAATATTTGGCCTAGAGTGTGGCCCCAGCAGACTCAAATCCAGACGCCGTTTCCTAAGTTGCGCCTTAGATGAGCCCCATCTACCATCCACTAAGAAAGGACCCACCAAGCGGCGTTTCTGGTGATTGGAAAAACTGGAGAATGCTTAACCGCATCAGAACTGGGGTGGCTCCTGTGAAATCTAATCTGATCAAATGGGGTTTGTTGGACGAAAATGACGACAAATGCGACTGCGGCACTCGACAGGGCATGGAACATCTCCTACAATGCCGTGCCTGCCCCCACAGATGCACCCTCGACGATCTATGGCTGGCTAAAGAAGAAGCAGTGGACATTGCCCAATACTGGGCAAACAAATTGTAGTTTCCGGACACGAAAAAGTAAAAGTAAAGTATTAACGCAGAACAGCATAGATTAGGCGCTTACTCAAAATCTGACATGATTAGCACGAACTCCTCGGACTAGGGCATTCATGACCCACATTTTCTCCTGGGTGGCGCCGAGCCAATAAAATTGTGCCCTACAGGCATTCATAGCATCAAACAGCTCATGAAACACACAAAATCAGCTGCTGTCACAACAACCTGTTTTATTCACAGTCTGTAATTCAGTTGACACCGGTGCCGTATCGATTTCAAACGAGACAGAAAGACCCGAATAAAAAAAATTAAAAAAAGGAAACGATGGGAATCGTCAACATTCACAAAATAAAGTAAAAACCGTCAAGTTAATTAATCCGCAGCAGAGCGCGCCAAAAGCCGTCGAACGATATCCGATGCTGTTATTAAACACTGAATGTGGCGTCAAGCTCTCTCACTGGACGATTTTTTTTATATAACGCGAGGATATAAGCTGCATCCTCACTCAGGATATATTAAAATCTGGCTTTCCCACAAATGAATTGTAATTATTGAAACGTAAGGCACTCCCGGATAGTGAAGTGAATAACGTATGGAAAGGCTAAATTCTAAATAACACTGGCAATCCGCGATGTAATGAAATAATCCGTCTAGTGTACAAAGAAGGAAAATGACGGATGCTCATTACTTCCAAGCGCACCAAGTTAATTCATTATGTTGTGGGTTGGCAGGAGAGCCAACACCGTGTTATTAGAGGAAGCCGAAAGGCACGCGTTTTAGCTCACGCAGGCTGGCGTGAGGTCTGGAACAGGACAAGGGAATTAGAATTTAGAAAAACGGACGTAGCTGGTGGAATACTTAACTTTAATCCATTAATGATGAGCGTCGCTCTTGACTGTACATTATTCACAATATCAATAGTAACTGAACATGGTGCCTTGCTAGGTCGCAGCAAATGACGTAGCTGAAGGCTATGATAACTATCGTCTCGGCAAATGAGAGCGTATTTTGTCAGTGAACCATCGCTAGCAAAGTCGGTTGTACAACTGGGCGAGTGCTAGGAAGTCTCTCTAGACCTGCCGTGTGGCGGCGCTCGGTCTGCAATCACTGATAGTGGCGACACGTGGGTCCGACGTATACGAATGGGCCGCGGCCGATTTAAAGGCTACCACCTAGCAAGTGTGGTGTCTGGCGGTGACACCACACACCACATGATTTTCTCCACGCTGTTTCATCATTATAAGGGACTATATGTTATGAAAAATAGCTATATTGTTAAGTTAATGAGATGTAGATAGCGAAAATGATGAAGATTTAATTTTTTAGTTGTGTGCTCTAAAATACATATTCTTGAATCTTGAATTTTATTTTTTTTTCTAAAAATATACCAGCGTAAGTTCGTCGCGACATCATCTCTGAAAAAATGTATAATTCAAAATTTTCAGAAACTGCATAGGAAGTATATCTGTGGAACATTTACCCACAATTCACCTGCATAAAAATAGAGTCAACTGTCTCTGTTTAAGTCGCCGAGTCTCATTAATAACGTGATATCTTTTTTATTGCTTTGTGTCTTGTGGTGCAATTCAGTAAACGAATTTTTAAATGAAGGAACCTCCAGGTAAGTACATAAGTAACAAAATAATGACCGTTTATTGTGTTAATGCGGAACAAGCTACAGAAATAGTGATGTTGTGCGCGAGGAAAAGTCAAATCTGACGTTCTGGATCAGATAATCAGGATTTTACGATCATGAAGAGATTGCTCCAAAAACTCGGAATCAGACACTTCTCTGAGAAGAAATTTTGCTAGATTATGCTTGTGTTCAAGTAGAGAGGACATAAAATGTAGACTGGCAATGGCAAGGAAAGCGTTTCTGAAGAAGAGAAATTTGTTACAACGAGTATATATTTAAGTGTCAGAAAGTCGTTTCTGAAAGTATTTGTATGGAGTGTAGCCATGTATGGAAGTAAAACGTGGACGATAAGTAGTTTAGACAAGAAGAGAATAGAAGCTTTCGAAATGTGGTGCTACAGAAGAATGCTGAAGATTAGATGGGTAGATCACATAACTAATCAGGAGGTTTTCAGAATGAGATTTTCACTCTGCAGCGGAGTGTGCGCTGATATGAAACTTCCTGGCAGATTAAAACTGTGTGCCGGACTGAGACTCGAACTCGGAGGTATTGAATAGGATTGGGGAGAAGATACGTTTGTGGCACAACTTGATTAGAAGAAGGGATCGGTTGGTAGGACACGTTCTAAGGCATCAAGGGATCACCAATTTAGTACTGGAGGGCAGCGTGGAGGGTAAAAATCGTAGAAGGAGACCAAGAGATGAATACACTAAGCAGATTCTGGATGTAGGTTGCAGTAGGTACTGCACAGGATAGAGTAGCATGGAGAGCTGCATGAAACCAGTCTCAGGACTGAACACCACAACAACAACAACAACAACAACAACAATGCTTGTGTGTGAACATGCCATAATGCCACAGTCGTTGGTAATTTACACTGGGTGTCTGGTCCTTTAGGAAGTAATCTCAAGTTTCAAGATCTACGTCCGCTTTGAAGCATATGATGCTGCTTCCACATGCAAGAGAAGGAACTGTGATGATGTGTTATTTAGTCCAGAGAATACGTAATCAGTGCTGTGTCGCATTTAGACAACGAGAGGAAGAAGAATGCAGGGAAGAACAGGGTTTGGAAAAAGATGCTAGGCAAAGGACTCAAGATGCTAAAAGAAGAGCAGATGGAGTCTCCAGTGATTCAGGAAAAAAATTTCTACCTTCCGGTACTTCATTAAACTTCAGACGCTGTTACTTACAGAAGAGTGCCATGTAAAGAACGTTGTCAAGTGAAATATTAAAGACCTACAATTTGCAGTAATGCACAACGTATCAGTTTACGTATTTTATTTTAGGATTTTCATAATATTCTAAAAATTAAATCGTCGAAACTGAGAGAAGACTATTTTTTCAGCTATAAAATTTTTTATTTAAAGGGTAATTACAAATGAATCTAAATCCCTTGCACGAAAGGTGACAGAGCCGGCCAGAGTGGCTGAGCGGTTAAAGGCGCTACAGTCTGGAACCGCACGACCGCTACGGTCGCAGGTTCGAATCCTGCCTCGGGCATGGATGTGTGTGATGTCCTTAGGTTAGTTAGGTTTAAGTAGTTCTAAGTTCTAGGGGACTTATGACCACAGCAGTTGAGTCCCATAGTGCTCAGAGCCATTTGAACCATTTGATTTGAAAGGTGACAGACATACCCAGTATGCCACTCCAATAACATTATCTTTATAGGACACGCTGTGTCACTTGTCAATACACAGTAAGTTAAATACAGTGTAATCCCCATTTTACGTGTCATAAACGATTTAATACTGGTCACTAAAATATAGTAACAATACTCAATCGAAAGATACGACCGATACCAGCGGGCTTCAGCTCTCAGTATACAAGAGTACGCAGAGGCAGCGGCTGCAGGATCGTCATTAAACTAAACGGAATCATTCTTCACATATTTACTGCCACTGGTTGTTTACCAGTGGAAAAAGAGAGAGTATCGGTTGTGACAAGGCGGAATTACTTTCCTCTGGCCACAACCGTGCATTCTTTGTTTTCTCTGAGAGAAGGCTCATCAAACTAGAACAGTTGCACCACAAATTGTTTAAGAAGTTACTGTTGCCGTTGCTGAGAATGCTGGACGCAGTGTGCGATCTTCAAGAAGTGAGGGAGCTGTGTCACTACAATTGAACATTCCATGCTCCGCCCTTCGATAAGTGCTGCGAACTATTGTGAAATGGTATCAGTACAAACTTCACACTACTCACCAACTTTTGCCAAGTAATGCATATCTTAAGGTAGACTTTGCTCTTAGGTTTCTCGCAAGGGCTAATGTTGACGACATGTGTCCTCGGAACATTTTATGGAATGATGAAGCACATCTTATGCTCACTGTGACAGTGAACACTCATAATTGTTGGAGATCGTCACAACGAACTTTTATGAAGTCCCCCTGCATCGTGAAGCCGTCACTGTGTAATGTGCCCACGGCAACGGATCCAAAGGGCCAAGAACGGCACACGTTGGTGCTATCTGCTTCGCCAGCATCTGATCCCTACTCTACGGGACAGAGGTGCTTTGGTAACAGCTGGCCTGATGCACGATGGAACTCCATCTCACACTGATCGAGAGGGCTCTCGGGTACACAGAAAAACGAATCATTGACTGATCGTTCACCGGCCGGAGTGGCCGAGCGGTTCTAGGCGCTACAGTCTGGAACCGCACTACCGGTATGGTCGCAGGTTCGAATCCTGCCTGGGGCATGGATGTGTGTGGTGTCCTTAGGTTAGTTAGGTTTAAGTAGTTCTAAGTTCTAGGGGACTGATGACCTCAGCAGTTAGTGCTCAGAGCCATTTTGAACTGATCGTTCCAAACCGTCTAACCACCAAGATCACCAGTCTTGTGCCTGTCATGTGGAAGTTAAAACGTATTCCCTTCAACGATTTATTGTCCGCCCCTGGTAGCTGAGTGGCCAGCGTGACAGAATGTCAGTCCTAAGGGCCCGGGTTCGATTCCCGGCTGGGTCGGAGATTTTCTCCGCTCAGGGACTGGGTGTTGCGTTGTCCTAATCATCATCATTTCATCCGCATCGACACGCAAGTCTCCGAAGTGGCGTCAAATCGAAAGACTTGCACCCGGCGTACGGTCTACCCGACGGGAGGCCCTAGTCACACGAAAAAAAAGAAAAAAATGAAAGGTTTATTTACTGTTTCTCTTCTGCGTGTCCTCACCAATGTTTTCACGAAGTGTCATTGCCTTACGATCACTCGTTTCTGATGGGCACCCTCTCAAGTAGTGAAAGTTTAATTATAACCACCCTGGATATTAAGAGCTGATCGTGTTACTAAAGTACACAGTGGCAGATATCGACAGAGCTAATATGTGGTTTTGGACATATTCACAGCACTCATTAGAAAAACTGGCACCAAAAATTTACAGGAAGCTATTTTGATTTTCCTGAGGCTAACTACCTTACCGGATAATTAAAGTCAAACTTCGGAAACACATAGCTTTTCCGTGGCAGACTTACAGACTGTACTTGTTAAATTCCAGCTTCCACCTCAGTACTTCTGTTGCCCTAACTTATACGAATTAAGTAACACCCCTGATAAGTAATGAGGGCCTTCAATGGAGAAATTGTATTGTTCATCATAAAGTATTAGATGGCGCCTGTACTCATAAACGGGTTACTCCCAAAGTGGTTACACACAATGGTTCCATTAACTTTTACAGTTTGTTTTGAAAAGTAAATTACTGGCGTACCCTGTAGCTCATCAAAAATAGTAAAATCTGACCACCACGCAGTTTCCAAAAGCACGATATAATTTTACTATAAATTGTCATTATTATTATTCCCCTAAATCGTCTGTCCGCGAACCGCTCTTAACATGTTGACAACTCCGTCTCACTCACACTGTGATTGGCAAGCAATCGCGCAACATCGTGCAGTGGAGCCCACGGTCGGTTTTCGCTACTCTCAAATCTCCGAGGGTGTCAACGCCAGATTAGCGTAGGCGTAACACCTACTTGAAATGGGGGAGACCGTGGCTGTTCTGTAGTACATAAAAGTCGGTTCTGAGACTGCTCTCGATCGGTGCACTTATAGTACTATGTAGAGAAGTCTGTTGCCATCACTCGTACTATCAGTGTAACCGTACAGGTGAACTGCCTGTCTGGTGCCTTTACCTTTCCTAAAGCCAAGCTGATCGTCACCTAACACGATCCTCAGTTTTCTTTTCCATCCTCCTGTACATTATTATTTCCAGCAGTTTTGATGCGTGAGCTGTTAAGCTGCTTGTGTGATAGTTCTCACTCTTCTCGGCTCTCGCTATCTTCAGAAGTGTGTGTGGATGATGCTTTTCCGAAAGTCAGATGTTATATTGTCAGACTTACACATCCAAACACCACTGTGAGTAGTCGTTTTGTTGCCATTTCCACCAATGCTTTTACATGTTCTGATGGAATGTGAAGTGTTGGCAGAAGAGCCAACACTGTGTTGTTAGAGTAGGCCGAAATGCACGCGTTTAATTACACGCTGACTGGCGTGAGGTCTGGAACAGTTAAGGGAATTAATAGTAGCAAATAAAGTACGTAGTTGATATAATACTTAACTTTAGTCCACAATTGGAGAACAGCGGTCTGACGGTACAGGCTTTAATATCTCAATATAAACTGGTAATGGCGCCTTGCTAGGTCGTAGCAATTGACGTAGCTGAAGGCTATGATAACTATCGTCTCGGCAAATGAGAGCGCTATGTGTCAGTTCCATCTCTGGCAAAGTCGGCTGTACAACTGGGGCGAGTGCTAGTACGTCTCTCTAGACCTGCCGTGTGGCGGCGCTCGGTCTGCCATCACTGACAGTGGCGACACGCGGGTCCGATGTATACTAGCGGACCGCGGCCGATTTAAATGCTACCACCTAGCAAGTGTGGTGTCTGGCGGTGACACCACAGAATGTTATCTATCGCTTCTGCTTTATTCCATATTATGTCTTCCAACGCTGTTTTCAGTTCTGATTCCGATACTGGATCACCTCTTCAATAACGACTCGCTTTCGATTTCTCCATGTTTTCCATTCAGCCATTTCGCCTTGAACATTTTTGTACTTCCTTCTTTCGTCGATTTACTGAAATATTTTTTCTGTTTTCCATGGTTTGTTTGCAGCTACCTTCTTTGTACCAGTGGCCGCACGGAGTAGCCGCGCGGTCTAGGGCGTTTTGTCACGGTCTGTGCGGCTGCTCCCGTCTGAGGTTCGAGTCCTCCCTCGGGCATGCGTGTGTGTGTGTGTCGTCCTTAGCGTAAGTTAGTTTAAGTTAGATTGAATACTGTGTAAGCTTAGAGACCGATGGCTTGAGCAGTTTGGTCCCTGTGACTCCCCATTTTATAGATGTGCATCACTCAACGGACCTACCTACTACGGTATTCATTATCGACGTATCTATGGACTCGGAGAAATTCAAGCATATCTCTTCATTCCACTCCGTGACGACGATTACACTTTCGCAAGAGCAGCGTAAATTTCTTTCATATACTCCGAAACGAAACAGCTATCACTAGCATACGAGATCAGCAAAGCTTTGCTTTTTTTTAAACATACTGGTTAAATAGAACAAGCACTCGTCATATGATCAGTGCGGGTTGCGAATGTGCAAAGCCATGTGGTTGCGAGGACAAACAAAGAGAATTTGAACATAGTAAGCAGATTAATGCGTATAGTGTTGAAAAATCAATCTACTGATTGAGATACATAACAAGGCGACTACGAGTAATCTCAGATATTATACAAAGGACCATTATTCAATAATGACAAAATAATCTCACAGAGGAAGTTTGACTGCATGCCACGAATGCCCATCAAATATAAGGAACTAGTTGATATAGTCGTCTGCGTGTACACTCTATTCTGAAATAATCACAAAAAATAGTCTTACTTTGAACAAGCACGCCAAACGAGAATTTACTCTGCTAACTACGGCTCCGTAAATAGACAAAATGTACACGGATGTAGTCAGATAGGTGCGAAAAACATTTTTTAGTCAAATAGGGAGTTGCGATCTCACTTAGCAAGTACGATGCAGCATGAGGGAAACCGCAGGTAGCGTCCAACACCTCACACTATGCAATCCGGCCACAGACAGATCCAAACGAAACGGTATTCAGCGTTAGAGTGAAGCTTCCGGTTGACGATGCTTTCACACAGCCGGAAATCGGTGGCAGTCGGTGTAATTGGCTGACGCTAGCCAAAGTGCCTAACCGCGCTAGATACGTCAAGTGCTCACTATACAGAGATACGAGAGACGGGCAGAGTATGTCGTACCTCTTTCGAAAGCAGTGGAGTGACAAGTTTCTACTTATGAAACAATATAATGCAAATAGCAACAACGAAAAATTGAAGAAAAAAATGTTAAAATGTGTGTGAATGCTTAAGGAACCGAACTGCTGAGGTCATCGGTCTCTAGACTTACACACTACTTAAACTAACTTAAACTTTTGCTCTGAACAACACACACACCCATGGCCGAAGGAGGACTCGAACCTCCGGCGGTAGTGGTCACGCAATCCGTGACGTGGCGCCTCTAACCACATTTGTTTACAAATTATCCATAAATTCTATAGGCGGCGTATCTGTAAGCATCAAATGTTATCCTTTATAAAAAATCAGTGTTACTGTACTCCCAACGGTTCAAGGAACTGCTGCTCCTTGTGCCAAGCCATTGTCAACCCAATGCACGTTTTTCCAACCCAGCCGCTTCTAAAGAGCGTGTCCCTGCTTCTATTTGCTGTTCTTGCAAAGATTCCACAATTGTTGCAATTCGTGTCAGAGTGTATTCGGGCCGCAGAACTCAGCGGGAATTGTGAGGAGAGTAAGAAGGCAATAACTGCGCGAGCGCGGTGGGGCGGATTGCCGGGTGAGCGAGAAATAAATTAGGCGGAATAATCCCCGCGGCTGATGGATACGGGCCTAAGCCGGCCGCAGTCCGGCTCGCCTTCGCGCTGGGCTGCGCCCGGCCGCACAGTTGCCCACACGGTAGGGTGCGGCTACTTCTGCAGGTTCCACAAACCCCTCCTGCTCATGCTTTCCAGTTCCCTCCCGGAAATGGACTGCACTGTCCATGTAGCTAACATGGCCTGTCACTCTAAGAGATTGTTTTTACAGATGTGTCAAGCCCTTGATTTTAGGGATCTTAACGTTCACATATGCACATACAGACCGTTGTCGATAAATGTAACGTGTGAACTGTTAATATGAAGTTGTCTGTCCTCCCGGAAAAGACAGGTTTATATCCGTCGAAACCATGGTCAAGGTTATTTTAAAACCACCACATCCTGGTAACAGTTAGCAATCCTTTTCTCCTGCTGCTTTGCCCCACACGTTCACAGTGAGATCATAGTCGTCATCCGTCGTAAAAAGCAAAATGTTGCTGCAATTTGTTGAAGATTATTAATTACTGAGTTCCTGGTACTGTCCGGCTATGTATTAGCAATCGTCTATTCCATCTTCTCATCCCCCCCCCCCTCTTTCCTCTCTGTTCATCTCCTCGTTCCATCCCCCTGTGTTAACTTCTTCCTGTCCCTCTCCTTGGAACCTTCCCACCGTCCGTCCATTTTTGCTCCTCTCCTCTCTCACTCTCCACGTCCAGCTGCTTCTCCGTCTTCTGTCCAACACCTCATCCCACCTCTAATTATCCTCCCACCCCTTCTCTGTCCAACACCTTCTCCACCCTCTCTCGCTGTATCTCCTCCTCCCCACTCTCCATCTGCTCTTTCCTGTCTCTGTCCATCTCCTCATCTCCCTTCCTTCTGTCCATAGCCCCCTCCCCCTCTCTGTCCGTATCTGCCCATCCCCTCATTGCTTGCCCTTCTGTTTTAGTCCCTCATCCTCCCCCTTCCCTCTCCATGTTATCACCCTCATTTCAATAGGAGGCTGGTAGTTTTTACTACTTACCTTTGCAGTATTTGTTTCCAGATCGTAAGTAATATCTGTACCAAATTTGATTCAAATTCTTCCAGGGCTGTAGGATGAGCTTTTTACCGTGACTTAACCCTTGTACCCATATGTGTAATATATTTCACGTATGTTGCACATACTTCTCACGTATTTGTGAATACATCTCATCTCTCTAGCGAATTTCCCCTATAGTTTGGTGTTCACGCAGCTCAATGTTTATGACGTCGTATCTCCTTATCTATGTGTCGTAAACTGACACAATTTTGCAAGTACACCCAATTATATATGCGACTATTTTCCGTGCAATACTCGTATATTGCGAATAGAATTAGTAGTTCTTCTTCTTCTTGAGCCATCAGCCTTCTGAGTGACGTGATTCGGCCCACCATGAATTCTTCTCCTGTGCCAACCTCCTCTTCGCAGACTAGTATTTGCAATCTATATCCTCAATTATTTACTGGATGTATCCAAATCTATGTCTTCACCTACAGTTTCTGCCCTCCACAGCCCTCTAGTACCATGGAAGTTATTGCCTGATGTCTTAAGACATGTCCTATCATCCTGTCCCATCTCTTTGTCAGTGTTTTCCACACATTAATTTCCTCTCCGATTCTACACAGAACCTCCTCATTCCCTACCTTATCAGTCCACTTATTTTCAACATTCATCCGTAGCACCACATCTCAAATGCTTCGATTCCATTCTGCTCTGGGTTTCCCACAGTCCATGTCTCACATCCATACAATGCTGTGCTCCAAACGTATATTCTCAGAATTAAGGCCTATGTTTGATACTAGCAGATTTCTGTTGGCCAGAAATGCCCTTTTTGCCAGTACTAGTCTGCTTTTGATGTGCTTCTTGCTCCGTCTGTCATTGGTCATTTTGCTGCCTATGTATCAGAACTCCTTTACTTCATCTCCTCCGTGATCGTCAATCCACAAGTTAGGTTTGTCGCTGTACACATTTCTGCTTCTTCTCATTACTTTCACCTTCCTTACTCTCAATCCATATGCTGTACCCATTAGACTGTTCATGCCATTCAGCAGATCATGTAGCCGCGTCGGGTAGCCACCCGGTCTGGGGCACCTTGTCACGGTCCGTGCGGCTCCCCCCTTCGGAAGTTCGAGTCCTCACTCGGGAATGGGTGTGAGTGTTGTCCATAGCGTAAGTTAATTTTAGACTAAGTAGTGTGCAGGCTTAGGGACCGATGACCTCTACAGTTTGGTCCCGTAAGACCGTACCACAATTTTTTTTTAATCAAAGAAGATCATGTAATTCTTCTGCACCTTCACTCAGAATAGCAATGGCATCAGCGAATCGTAAAATTGATATCCTTTCACCTTGATTTTTAATTCCACTCTTGGAACTTTCTTTTATTTCCCTCATTGCTTCTTCGACGTACAGATTTAACAGTAGGGGGGAAACAATACATCCCTGTCTTATGGACTTTGTAATCCGAGCACTTCCTTTTTGGTCGTCGACACTTATTATCCCCTCTTGACTGTTGTACATATCGTGCATTACCCGGCTCTCCCTATCATTATCCCTATTTTTCTCAGAACTTCGAAAATCTTGCAGCATTTTACATTGTCAAACACTTTTAACGGGTCGATTTTCTTTAGTCTTGCTTCAATTATCAACCGCAATGACAGAATTCCGTCTTTGCTGCCTTTACCTTTCCTGAAGCCAAACTAGTCGTCGTGTAACACATCCTGAGTCTTGTTTTCCATTCTTCTGTATGTTATTTTTGTCAGCAACTTGGATACATGAGCTGTTAAGCTGATTGTGCATAATCCTCGCACTTCTCAGCTCTTGGCGTCTTCGGAATTGTGTGGATGATGCTTTTCCGAAAGTCAGATGGTATGTCGCCAGACTCATACATTCTACACACCAACGTGAATTGTTGTTTTGTAGCCACTTCCCCCAACGATTTTAGAAATTCTGATGGATTTTTATCTATCCCTTTCGCCTTATTTGATCTTAAATACTCCAAACCTCTCTTAAATTCTGATTCTAATGCTGGATCAGCTATCTCTTCTAAAGCGACTCCTCTTTCTTCGCCTATCGCATCAGAGAAATATTCCCAATCAAAGAGGCCTTCTGTGTATTATTCCATCGATCCGCTCTCTCCTCTCCACTTAACAGTGGAAACGGTTAACTTTTCGTTGCACTCTTAATGTTAGCACCCTTGCTTTTAATTTCACCGAAGAGTGTTTTTGTCCTTCCATTTCTTTTTCGATCTCTTCACATTTTTCAGGCAACCGTTTCGTCTTAACTTCCCTCCACTTACTGCATGTTTCATTCCTCAGCTACTTGTATTTTTGTATTCCTGAATTTGCCTGAACATTTTTGTAGTTCCTTCTCTCATTGATCAGCTGAAGTACATCTTCTGTTACCCGTGGTTTCTTCGCAGTTACCTTCTTTGTACCTATGTTTTTCTTTCCAACTTCTGTTATTACCCTTTCCAGAGATGTTTATTCCTTTTCAACTGAGCTGCTTCTCAGCTCTTCGCTATCGTAGTATCTATGGCCTCTTCAAGCGTATCTCTTAATTCATTAATATTTAAAATCCCACTTCTTTGAGCATTGATTCTTGTTGACTAATCTCGTAAACTTCAGTCTACACTTCATCCCTCTTACATTGTGATCTGGGTCTATATCTGCTCCTAGGTACCCCTGATTTCGGAATCTCTGTCTGATCGTGATGTAATCTAACTGAAATCTTCCCGTATCACCCGGCCTTTTCCAAGTATACCTGCTATTCTTGTGATTCTTGAACAGAGTATTCGCTATTAAAAACTGAAATTTATTACAGATTCAGTTTTTCTTCCTGCTCTCTCATTCCTTGTCCCAAGCTCCTATTCACCTGTAACCTTTCTTCTACTCCTTCCTCTACAACTCCATGACTATTAGATTTTCATCTCCCCTTACGTACTGTATTACCCTTTCAACATCCTATTATACTTTTTCTTTCTTTCCATCTTCAGCTTGCGACGTCGGCATATATACCTATACTAATGCTCTCGATATTGGTTTGCTGACGATTCTGATAATAACAACCGTATCACTGAACTGTACACAGTAACACACTCTCTGCCCTGACTTCCTATTCATAACGAATCCTACTGCAGTCATACCATTTCCTGTTACTTTTGATTTTACCCTATACTCATCTGACCAGAAATCCTTGTCTTCTTTCCATTTCATTTCACTGACACCTACTGTAAGTAAATTGAACCTTTGCATTTCTCTTTTCAGATTTTCTAGCCTTCCTACCAAGTTTGATGCCCTGACATTCCTCGCCCCGAACCGTAGAACGTCGTCCTTTCTTTACTTATTCATTCTTTTTCTCATGGTTACCTCCCCCTTGGCAGTCCCCCCCCCCCCCCCCGAAAATCCGAACGGGGGGCTATTAAGGAATGACACTTTTTTCTGTTAGTGCTACTTGTCCCGTAGATACACATTATGTTTCTCTGATGCAGAGCTTTCCATTACCTTCTGCATCGTCATGCCGTTGAACATTGTTGTAGTTCAGAAGTAATAAATTAAAAGCTCATGCATCATGGTGCAATTTTTGACACATTTCAGTATTTGATGTCGTACGTCCTGAGTTCTGTGTTGTACAATAAAATAATTTTGCTGGTTCACTCAGCAATATATGTAAGTACTGCCTACAAAATGTGTCGCTGATGCATTTGGTAGTGAAGAAGTAATAAATTAAAACGTGGTGCTTCATGAGACAATTTTACTATATGAACAGCGAATATGTAGTTAGGTAAGTGATAAACTTTCTTCCTTTCATCATTTTGTGGGGACTATCAGCGAGAAAAAGTTTCGTAAACGTTTGAAATTACTGCACTAAGTGCTTTCATATTGAAATATTGGATGACTAAAGTAAGGATATTAACATGTCGTTGCCTACGCTGCTATTTCTCCGCCGTCCATTTGATAGGTATGTGGTTCTCACCTCTACAGCGATTCTTTCCAAACAGTAAGAGATGTGCACGAAGTATGGTTGAATCGGTCCAGTGGTTCAGGAGGAAATGTTGAATGTGCATATAAACGTACAACTATTTTCGTAATTTGTGTGGAATTCGGAGTAGGTATTAAAATCCATGGAAAAGAAATAAAAACTTTGAGGTTCGCCGATGACATTGTAATTCTGTCAGAGACAGCAAAGGACTTGGAAGAGCAGTTGAACGGAATGGATGGTGTCTTGAAGGGAGGATATAAGATGAACATCAACAAAAGCAAAACGAGGATAATGGAATGTAGTCGAATTAAGTTGGGTGATGTTGAGGGTATTAGATTAGGAAATGAGACACTTAAAGTAGTAAAGGAATTTTGCTATTTGGGGAGCAAAATAACTGATGATGGTCGAAGTAGAGAGGATATAAAATGTAGACTGGCGATGGCAAGGAAAGCGTTTCTGAAGAAGAGAAATTTGTTAACATCGAGTATAGATTTAAGTGTCAGGAAGTCATTTCCGAAAGTATTTGTATGGAGTGTAGCCATGTACGGAAGTGAAACATGGACGGTAAATATTTTGGACAAGAAGAGAGTAGAAGCTTTCGAAATGTGGTGCTACAGAAGAATGCTGAAGATTAGATGGGTAGATCACATAACTATCACATAACTAATGAGGAAGTATTGAATAGGATGAGGAGAAGAGAAGTTTGTGGCACGACTTGACCAGAAGAAGGGATCGGTTGGTAGGACATGTTCTGAGGCATCAAGGGATCACCAATTTAGTATTGGAGGGCAGCGTGGAGGATAAAAATCGTAGGGGGAGACCAAGAGATGAATACACTAAGCAGATTCAGAAGGATGTAGGTTGCAGTAGGTACTGGGAGATGAAGAAGCTTGCACAGGATAGAGTAGCATGGAGAGCTGCATCAAACCAGTCTCAGGACTGAAGACCACAACAACAACAACGTAATTTGTACTTGAGTGCTGTATTAACTTACAGATGTCAGTACGTGACCTCTACTGTGGTTTACGGATTGGATTCTGGTGCATCAGGATAAAGCGGCGTTTCCCTCTCGTCGACGTGGGTGAAATGGTGGTGGTGAGCTGGAGGAGCTGGAGGAGCTCGAGTTGAACGGCGAACCGTCAGAATCCGCCAGGAGGCGGCTCGTGCTGTGAGTAGCGGGCGACAGAGGGCAGCCCTGGCTTCTGTGCCACTGATGTAGTGACAGCATAAAAAGCACACTGGATTGTGCGAGACTTATCCGCGACTTCCAGCATGTCTGAGTACGGAGGCATTCGCCTGCTCTGGGCGTTAGATAGCAACGATATATGCCAGCAAGGCCAGTGGACATCCATGGAGCAGACAGCTAGATGTCTCAGGTTCGAACACCCAGCAGTGGGTGACTCGATGGTGTCATGCGTTCTGCGTGCAGACTTCAGCTCAGAGAGAGGCTTGGAGTTATGGACAGCTGGCTGCTTCATCTTGAACTACAAGATGTCTTTTTCTCGTTGTTATCGGCTGCTGCTGTGTCCCTCAGCATACTGTGCATTATTGGGTAACAATGGGCCCAGTCTGAGAATTTGAGAAAGAGAAATTTTAGTGGTACATATTTATGAGATTTACTGGCTAGTGTTTCTCCCTTTGGCAGCACGGTTATCCAAGAAATTGTATCAGGGTAGACTGACGTGGGTTCGCTATTGCTCAACGGAGTCCTGCTGGAGCGGCAAGTTTTCACAACTCTGGCTTTCCAAAGTGCTGTCTGGACTCTTCTGAATCGTCACTGTCCTGAATGATTCTTATTGCGTACTGTATTAGCGCTGTTGTTCCATACAACGTGGTCATCAGGCTGACAGTCACTTCTCCCCCTATCGTCGATGCAATAACAGTTCATTCCTCCATCATGATGGAACACAAATTAAATAAAAAGAAATAGTAATTTACGACATGCAGCGTGCAAAGGATAATTGTTTATATCACAGTGGTGCAGAGGAATTCGAGAACAATAATTTTACTTGAAGTCTGTCAAGTGAGGAATGTCCCATGTAAGCTACAGCTCATTCTGTCACTATCTAGATACAAACTGTGAGTCGTAGAGAAAAATTAATAAGACCTTTTTTTTGCAGAAAATGTAGTTTTTTTATGGCATATGTTTTCGGTAGAGATTGCAGTTTCGAGTTATTCACGAAAAACGTTCAAAAGTGACTTTCAAACGCACCCTCATCCCTGCACACCGGTCAGGATTTTGTGGCTACATCAATAATTTTGAAGGGAAACAGCTGATGCATAACACAAGCCCATATTATGTAGGGTCACACTTGGCAGGACATTCAGCCTTAAAGAGCACTTGCTGAGGACAAGAAACAACACCTTGCAGAAACTTTGTGGTACGACATGGGGTTCATCGGTACTCTGTGACACGATATTGATCTCCAGTCTGTAACAACAGTCGACACACCATATTCGTCGACAGTCAGCTCAACCAGACTATGCACATCATCCCAGGAACAGTCAGAAACGCTCCGACATCCTGGATGCCTGTCCTCAAATACACAGACACCATACTTTTGCGTCGAGAATCCCCTCTACAGCAGGTTTTTTGAAACATAGCTTGTGATCCTTATCGCCCTGCACATGAGAACATTCTTGCTTTCAATAAAATCAGACATTGCTTCCGCCACACACGTCTAATAACTGGACAACGGGGCAACAATAAAAGACCGACGGGTAGATATGTGGCAGAACAACGCTAGCCGAGAAAAGCCTAAGCTGCCCTGCATCTCGTGCAGACCATCAGAGTTTGACGAGCACGACAAGAACTGGTTTCGCTTAAAGGAATAAGGACCAATAGCGGAAATTGTGCTGATTGAATATATAGATGGGGGTAACACCATCGTCCAACTGTGGCTGTAGTGCAGAACGACAAACTATTCAACATATCGTACCTGCGCGCCTAAAACGATAATTTCCTGGCGATGGGTATGAATTCCTCATGGAAACAAACACGTCCAGCAGATATATATATGAAGGGCTTATTTCAATAGTGGTACAAGTCCATTTTTGTTCATTCTGAGATACAAAGTCCTAAAGTTAAAAGAGCGCTGAAAAATCTGCAGGCCATCAAGATCCAACTAATGTTGAATTGAGAATATAAAAAAAAATTGTATTTTGGAGACAAAAATTAAATTTTTTAAAAAGTGTTGGAAGTGACTGTTCTGTTATACGGTGAGGATTGGTCAGCAAACAGAACGGAGAAGAGAGCTTAGATGGGTGCGATTATACCCTAAAATACTAAATGGATACATCAAGCAGAAATTAATTGTATTTACTGTAACTGAAAAGGCATAAGAACAAATATGTAAATTGAATTAATAGATCTTAGGAATGGAAGACAAATAGCTAGTGAGCTAGACTGACCTAAACACTGGCTGTTCCGAGAGGTGCTGCACTCTTGGGAAAAAAATGAAAGGATGACCTTGAACTCGAACGGTACTGGATGCATCCTTCAACATGAAGATGGTGAAAATGATGATGGTATTTTTTATAGCAGCTGGTAGTGGTACAACATGGTCTTTGATACGTTCTGCATCCTCTCCCTATCCCCTCCCCCCAGCCCTCCCCCGATTCTATAATGCACCGAACTCCCGCTTGTAAAGCAGAGTAGCTGCTTCTTCACGTATCTCAATGTCTACGACGTCACATTTCCTGAACTATAAGGCAGTTACGTTCTGTGGTGTACGAGGATACTGCCTAGAAAATGTTACAAATAGAAATAGTGGTAAGGAAATAATACATTAAACCCTCATGCCTAATGCTGAATTTTTACCGCATCAGCAATGAGAATCTAGTAATCGATGAACGTCTTTCTCTTCCTTATTTCGTACTGAGTGTCAGCGATAAAAGTTTGAAAAAAGCTTTACGTTGGATTTAAAGTCTGTTGGAAGTCGCTAAGTGCTCTCACTCTCAAACACTGGATAAATCCATTCTTTGTCATTTGCGTGCCGTGACTTACATTGTCTCAGTACAGCTTCTAAATTTGATAGTGTACTTGACTTATTGTGTTACTCCTTTAATGAGTGGATTATGACAGCATTTTAAATTTTTAAATTACATCAGTAATCACTGAGGATTTCTCAGGAGGGATTGTAAGTCATCAGGGATATCACATGAAAGTTCATTCGGAGAAAAAAGTCTAACAAACATAGGCTCAAAAACGCAAGCAAGATCTATTTGCACTACTTATCCAATGCTCTGAAACAAATCTCACCTACTGCAAGCTATCTGCTTTCGATATTTTGGGAGGGAGTGGTATGGACCGAAACAAGAAAAACTTTTCTATTGGTCATGGGCTCTAAACTGCATATTTTAAAGAGTTTTGAGCAGAACATAGGTGTTCCACAGTAGCAAAGATTAACGGGTCGCAGTTCTTAAGATATGCACCTAAGAGCCCGTTCAGTAGAAATGTCTTTGTTGTTATGATTCATGTAACCACTTCTCAAAATATGGATGGCAAAGAGCTTACCGTAGATTTGTCTCACAGTACCAAAGATGAAAATATACTCTTAGGTATTAAGGAATGCATTTTATAATCCATGTTTTATGGACTTTTTTGCTTCGGATGATGGTTTCTGTCATATCCCTTAAAACTGATCACTCCTCCCGAGACACACTGTACGAAATGCTCAAATTCAAATTTTTGTTGCTCTTAGGAACTGTTATACAGGCAACCTGTAACTGACATAGGGTGGCCGTAGCAGATAGTGACATTGATGTGTAACCTGTGGGGCACTATCTAATGAAAATATTTGAAAAGAATACGCAACTAAAAATATTACAATTACAAAATAAATGCCACGTGTGAAGACATACTAGGTATGTTCAGAAAGTATGTGTACAAGATTTTGGTATTTATTAAAAAAAGTTTATTTGCAAAAAATTACAGGATACTGTTGATGCACATGTCGATTATTTTTCCACATAATCGCCATTCCGCTCAGTGCATGTGGGGAGTTATGGCGCTAGCTTCTTTGTGCCCTCTTCGAGGAACTCCCCCGCCAACTCCTTCCCCACCTCAGAACCTCTTTCTGCAGTTGTTCGTCTGTTGAAAATTTAATTGCACTCGTGTGTGCCTTCAGTGAAAAGAGAAGATGATAATCTGAAGGCGCCATGCCAGAGGAAAACAGGATCTGGTGCAAAACATACCAACAAAAAGAGTTCAAGACCACCTTTTAGTCTAAGGCTGTGTGGAACGGCCGTTGTTGTGCGGCAGGCACGCTCCTTTCGTCAGCTTTCCACTTATTTTGTTGTTCTTTTAGGGTCTCGCAATATCGTTGTGCATTGATGGTCTCCCCCTGCGGTAGAAATTCGACCAAAAATATGCCTTTTGGACCGAAAGCAATGGGGCCATGATCTTTTTTGCCGAAAATTGTGGTTCTGAATTCTTTGGCGTATGGGAAAGTGGTGTGACGCTACCGTGACCTCTGTCTTTTTTTGTCTCGGACGTGTAATGAGCCACCTACGTTTCATCTCCAGTCATATTAGAGCTCAGAAAATCCTCACCTTCCGCTTTAAGTTGCTCTAGAAACACACGGGCACTACTGACCCGATTTTTCTTGTGCTGCTCGGTCAGCTGTTTTGGGACACATCTTGCTCGCAGTTTCCGGTATCCCTATGAGTGTTGGAGGATTGTGGAAAAATCGGAGGAATTTCATTCAGCGTCAGTCGGTGGTCTTCACGAACAATTTCCTCAGTTTTTTACACCAACGTATCAGTCAAAATTGGAAGCTCTTCCACTCAGCCGGCCGTAGTGGCCGAGCGGTTCTAGGCGCTACAGCCTGGAACCGAGCGACCGCTCCGGTCGCAGGTTCGAATCCTGCCTCGGGCATGGATGTGTGTGATGTCCTTAGGGTAGTTAGGTTTAAGTAGTTCTAAGTTCTAGGGGACTGATTACCTCAGAAGTTAAGTCCCATAGTGCTCAGAGCCATTTGAATCTTCCACTCACGAACATTTGTGCTGCCCCCATTGAATTCCCTACATCACTTAAACACTCGTTTTGCTCATAACACTCTTCCCGTAAACTGTTTTGATTCCTGAAAAAATTTCTGTAGGTATTATTCCTTTTGTGAGTAGGAACTACGGATTGCGTTTACCGCTGATACAAACAGTTCACGGTTACATCGGTTTTTTACACGCCATTTTAATCTGGGTGTTAAAACTGCGTCGACTATTAGGTCTTTTAAATAACCGTTACGATAAACATAGAAAACGAACAAAGGGGGAAAAATTTTTACTCTCTCTTTTTCAAGATACACATATTCAGAATATTAAATACGCAAATAAAAGAAAACTTAGTCCCTCAACCGTTCGCTGCTGTTCCCGGAAAGTGAGAAGTGGTTGAACAAAACAAAAACTCACCAGTATTCACCTACTGATTCTAATTTTTTGAAACTCCGTGTATAATGATGGTGTAATCAGGGATAGGACCAGTTTCTGGGCGTTATGAGTAGTGAAAACTGGAAGGTGAAAACTGAATTTGAAGAAATTTTTCGGGTTTATTTTCCGTTTTCAAGGGCTACAGGCAAATAAAGACACATTATGTAGACAGAAACAGTATATTAACTTCCTACTGTTTTTATTGTGTATTATGATCGAATTGGTATTAAGTTTTTAGTTTATTATTGCTACCATGATTTTTTTCCTCTTCTGTTGTTACAGAAATGGCACATATTTCTTTAATCTTTTCAGGCATATGAAGCACAGTACTTTATTGCTATGTCACTTTGTGAAAGTATTTCCAGACGAAGGTTGGTGCCATTCTGGAATACAACGGATGTCCCGTGACGAGAGCGAGAAACTAAGGTATAGACCAGTCTCGCACACTGCACGCACACACATAACTTAAGCCGCGAGCGCGGCAACAGGGATATTATTATTGTCTCAGCACTACTCTACCAATTCTTGTGCCATGTGTTTGTTGCTCGTTCCTTTCGGCATTCTTATGAAAATAACACTGATCGCTTTTCCCATTTCCTACAGTGACGCAGTATTTCAGACCAAGGCAAATTGTAAGAATAAAAATACTCCCTTTTTTTAAAAGAAGAAAGGTGTATGTGGAAACGTGAGCCAGCTGCTGTGACCAAGCGGTTCTAGGCGCTTCAGTCTGGAACCGCGCGACCGCTACGGTCGCAGGTTCGAATCCTGCTTCGGGCATGGATGTGTTTGATGTCGTTAGTTAGGTGTTAGTAGTTCTAAGTTCTCGGGGACTCATGGCCTCAGATGTTAAGTCCCATAGTGCTCAGAACCATTTGAACCATCTGAAAATGTAAACTATTAACACTGCTGTTATGGCTAATTGGTATTTCGGTTTTTTACTCGGTTATTAATAAAAATTAACAACACTTGCCGCGCAGAATTAGCCGAGCGGTCTAAGAAGCTGCAGTCATGGACTGTGTGGCTGGTCCCGGCGGAGGTTCGAGTCCTCCCTCGGGCATGGGTGTGTGTGTTTGTCCTTATGATAATTTAGGTTAAATAGTGTGTAAGCTTAGGGACTGATGACCTTAGCAGTTAAGTCCCATAAAATTTCACACACATTTTAACAAATTCAAACAACACTTGTGGTAACCGAGAGGAAACAAATAACGTTATTCAGAACTAAAATACCGGCATAGGTTTTTTTCCAACCCTAGTAAGAAGCGGATCACGGCATGTGCCTCGCCATTGTCAGCATTTCTTACCACCAAATTTCATGCAGCTCGACACAACAACGTTAGTTTACGAACTACCGTGTTCCTGCGCTGCTCGCTTTGAGCGGGGGTCTCCCTCTACCACTAATTGCTGCCAGCCCTCAAGAAATGAACAAAACAAGAAAAAGATACAGTGGTTCATGGTCGTAGTACACATACAGTAGGAGACAAGGGTGCCCAGGCAGCGCGGCGCCCGCAGCATGGCAGAGGTGTACATATCCCGCTTTTAACCTGCTCGTGCCTGCACGTCAGCCAGACAGGCAAGCTGACGCACACTGCCAGCCGAAGGGGCATGCTGCTTTCCTCCCATACAAGCCAAACTATACACAACCCAAGCAAGCTAAAGTAATCCTCCTCGCCTGCCCGTCTCATCCCAGAGCTGCGCTACATAGCAGGTTATTCTGTACGCTTTCACCGTTGTTCTATGGGTAGGATTCGGAAGTTGATGAAAAGCCTTTTTCTTTACCCGCTTATCACATGACGTGGCTCGCACTTAAAGGGATTTCTGGCCGGCACCTTTCACGCAGCCGGACACAACAACGTGAGTTTACGTACTATCATGTTCCTGCGCTGTTCGCTCGGGGCAGGGGATCCCCCTTTACCAGTCGTTGTTGCCAACCGTAAAAAACAAAAAAACAAAACAGCCCGTTATGGTCATTGTAGGCCAAAAAAACTGGATTTTATTTGTCGTGCTCTCTCCTTTTGGGCGAATTGGCTGCTTATTTATTTATTTCGACTGAATAGTATGTTTCTGCAGCTTCACCTTTTTCTACTAGTGCTGACTATTTTCAGTCTGAAACTTCCTGGCAGATGAAAACTGTGTGCCAGACCGGGACTCTAACTCGGGTCCTATGCCTCTCGTGGAAAGTGCTCCACCAACAGCACCCAAGCACAACTCACGACTCGTCCTCACAGCTGTACTTCTGCCAGTACGTCGTCTTTCAGATGGTAGAGCACTTGCCCGCGAAAGACAAAGGTCCCGAGTTCGAGTCTCGGTACGGCACACCGTTTTAATCTGCCAGGTAGCTTCAGAACAGCGCACAATCCGCTTCAGAGTGAAAATTTCATTCTGGATTCTCAATCTGAGCCATCATCACGTCGCCTGTAATGCATGTTTTCAGAAGTAAGCAGAAATTCTGTAAGTCGAGATCCTTTCCACTTAACAATCTGAAGATGTCTGTTACACAAGGCCAATTAAAGTAAGTGTTTAGAAGTCTAATTTCTGTTACCTTAATGTGTTTGAGGTAAATATGATGCCAGATATACCAATTTTAATTATTCTTTCGTGGATGTATCTTGTGTGTTCACTGAATTCATTTCAAGTGCCCAGTATAATTCATTCTAAATTCTATAAATACAATTTAGGAGGGACGAAGTTCGTTTTTCCATATTGTGGTGAGCACTTCCCTGAAACAAGAAGCTTTTCTTTCATGTTAAACTTCCTTCACAGTACGTTAAATACCACCAACATTTTGCTCTTAATATCCACTGAGCCATATTTTTTCCTATTTCAGTCAATGTTTGCCTAAATTTAGAGAGCCTATACATTGCCGAATGGTCTCAAGTCCTTGGCGTACATTTCCCCACTCTTGTCAGCCACCAAGTCTTTGTCCTCTTTGAAATTATTTATGCAGTGAGTAAACTGATGGTCAAATTTACAAACTTGTCGTGGCATACTCGAAGTCCCGGAATTAGGTTTTAGTAACTTTTTAGTCAATTTTCGTTGCGAGACACCTACCGATTTATTTGAAACTGCTTCACAACCACACGAACACTTTTCCCGTCCTGGACTTGGGCTCTGTTTCGAGAGTGATATATATATCTCACTTCTTACTTTCTGCTCATTATCCTTTAAGTCTGGTTTTTCATTCTGCTGCGTCCACCGTTACGATAAATGAGCTGCATTGCAAATCCTACGCAAACATGTTCTGATGAACCAAAACATTATGGCCACCTGTATAATGCTTGTTTGTCCATTCTTGGAGAGAAATACATTATCGATTCTGTGTATCAGGAATCTGACGGTTTGTTGGTAGCGAGCCGCTGTTTTGCGTGCGCGATGATGGTGATCAATAGCGAACCAGATGCGTTCATCAGGATTTACACGAGGTAAATTTGCCCCTCACATACGTGTGGCACGGTCCGGGCTCCGAGACATGGTGAAAGATGAAATCGCCGACGGGGAAGACATCAAGCGTGAAGGAATGCAGGACGTTCGTAGCTGTGAGCGTGTCTTCGATTACTACCACAGGTGTCATGCAATCACAGGAGAATGTCTCCCATAGCATAATGCTGCTCCCATCCGCTGTGTACTGACGTTCACCTCGATGACGCCGTTTCTGGAGACGACCATTGACCTGGAGGAGCTGCATTCATGGACTGTGCGGCTGGTCCCGTCGGAGGTTCGAATCCTCCCTCGAGCTTGGGTTTTTGTGTTTGTCCTTAGGATAATTTAGGTTAAGTAGTGTGTAAGCTTACGGACTGATGACTTTAGCAGTTAAGTCCCATAAGATTTCACACAGATTTGAACGTTTGCAAGACAACAACCATGTGCACGAACAGTTCGACGACGTTTGCAAATGGTTCAAATGGCTCTGAGCACTATGGGACTTAACTTCTGACGTCATCAGTCCCCTATAACTTAGAAATACTTAAACCTAACTAACCTAAGGACATCACACACATCCATTCCCGAGGCAGGATTCGAACCTGTGACCTTAGCGGTCGCGTGGTTCCAGATTGTAGCGCCTAGAACCGCTCGGGCACTGCGGTCGGCGACGACGTTTGCAGCAGCATGGACTATCAGCTCGGATACCATGGCTGCATCACAGACAGGAGCGCCTGCGATGGTGTACTCAACGACGAACCTGGGCGCACGAAAGGCAAAACGTCATTTTTATAGGATGTATCCAGGTTTGTTTACTGCATCATGATGGTCGCATCCGTGTTTGGCGACATCGCAGTGAATGCACATTGGAAGTGTGTATTCGTTATCGCCATACTGGCGTATCACCTGGCGTGATGGTATGAGGTGCCATTGGTTACACGTCTCGTTCAGCTCTTGTCCGCATTGACGGCACTTTGAAAAGTGGATGTTACATTTCAGATGTGTTACGACCCGTGACTCTACCCTTAATTTGATCCCTGTGAAACCCTACATTTCAGCAGGATAATGCACGACCGCATGTTGCTGGTCCTGTACGAGCCTTTCTAGATACAGAACATGTTCGACTGCTGCCCTGGCCAGCACATTCTGCAGATCTCTCACCAACTGAAAACGTCTGGTCAATGGTGGCCGAGCAACTGGTTCGTCACAATACGCCAGTCACTACCCTTGATGAATTGTGGTGTCGAGTTGAAGCTGCATGGGCATCCGTACCTGTACACGTCATCCAAGCTCTGTTTGACTCAATGCCCAGGCGTGTCAAGGCCGTTATTACGGCCAGAGGTGGTTGTTCTGAGTACTGATTTCTCAGGATCTGTTTATATAAATGACCTTGTACATAGTGTCGGAAGTTCCATGCGGCTTTTCGCTGATGATGCTGTAGTATACAGAGAAGTTGCAGCATAGAAAATTGTAGCGAAATGCAGGAAGATCTGCAGCGGATAGGCACTTGGTGCAGGGAGTGGCAACAGACCCTTAACATAGACAAATGTGATGTATTGCGAATACATAGAAAGAAGTGTTGTGAATTGGCAGGAGCCAATTCACGGGGTTTGGAAGAAGCCGAAAGGCACGCGTTTAAGCTCACGCAGGCTGGCGTGAGGTCTGGAACAGGTCAGAGAAATAAGACTGGCAAAACAGGAGGTAACTGGTAAAATACTTAACTTTAATCCACAATTGGTGAACATCTCTCTTGACTGTACATGCTTCATAAGATAAATATCAATTGAATACGGCGCCTTGCTAGGTCGTAGCAAATGACGTAGCTTAAGGCTATGCTAACTATCGTCTCGGCAAATGAGAGCGTAATTTGTCAGTGAACCATTGCTATTAACGTCGGCTGTACAACTGGGGCGAGTGCTAGGAAGTCTCTCTAGACCTGCCGTGTGGCGGCGCTCGGTCTGCAATCACTAACAGTGGCGACACGCGGGTCCGTCGTATACTAGCGGACCGCGGCCGATTTAAAGGCTACCACCTAGCAAGTGTGGTGTCTGGCGGTGACACCACATTCCTCCCCCGCAAATCGGCGAACGGTTGTGTTATAAGGCTTCCGCCCGCCGTGGGGAGGACCCCATGTTGACGTATGTGACGAGGTGGGGAGCCTAACGACAGGCGAGGCTGTGCCACCCGCACCCTGCCATTCGGTCCGAGGGGAGCTAGGAAACGCCTGAAAACCTAGTCCAGGGTGCACGCCAACATGCGGTGTACGCGCCCGTAGAGAGACAGGAGGGGCCGAAGGGTCGACCTCCATCGGATCGGAGCACCCGACGGGCGAAGACGACTGATGGTCCGGAGCGAGCAAGAGTTGCATGGCGGAGGACAACTGGTCACGGGAAGCGATCGGCGGCGCGTGACCCAGGGAGGCGCCCGGCGGTTGCAGCGACGCGTCCACTGCGGGCGTCGCCGGCGAGAGAACAGGCGGCGGCGGCGCTTCGCCATGGGGCAAAATGGAAGGCAGCGTCGGTAACACCTGGGGATGAGGCGAGCCAGTAGATGGGTCCCCAGGGCGCTGACCGGACGGCACCGTCGCTGAAAGCAGACGGGGAGCGGCAGATCCCGTGCGACGACAGAGGCGCAGCTGAATGAGATGCCGTCGCACCTCACCTAAGGCTCCCAAAACCAAATACATCGCGCGGCCGAGGCAGCGAAGAATGCGCCCTGCGAGCCAACGCCGTGAACCTCGATAGTTGCGATAGTATACAACGTCGCCTGTGGCAAAAGCAGGTGTCTGCCGCTGCACAGGAACCTGATGCGGCGGATGTAGCAAAGACATCAAGTTGCGATGAGGGCGACCATGAAGCAACTCAGCCGGCGAGCGACCATCGCGGGGCTGAGAGCGATTCGAGGACAAAAAAAAGCAACAACGCGTCCTCCCAAGAATGCGACTCTTTCAACTTCAACATCTGTGACTTGAAAGTCCTGACCAATCGTTCAGCGGCACCGTTTGACTGTGGCGAAAACGGCGCGGACGTCAGATGTTGAATACCATTGGCCTTGCAGAAGGACTGAAATTCTGCGGACATCAATTGTGGGTCATTGTCGGAAACAATAGTCTGTGGAAGACCTTCAATGCAAAAGATAGCGGACAACGCTTGGTTGGTGGCAGAAGACGTCGTGGAAGACATCTGGACAACAAAAGGAAAATTATTGAATGAATCGACCAGAACCAACCATCGAGCATTCCAGAAGGGACCAGCAAATTCGATGTGTAAGCGTTGCCAAGGGGAAGTGGCTTTTGGCCATGTAAAGAATTTCCGCGGTGGTGCGGATTGGTGTTCGGCACACGCTATGCAAGAAGAGCACATATTCGTATTCGCAGCATCGATTCCGAACCAAGTACAGTGCTGACGAGCAAGTTGTTTCGTTCTCACTATACCCCAATGGCCTTGGTGGAGAAGCCGTAAGACAGAGGACTGTAACGAACGTGGGACCACGACCCTGGACTGATCATTATCAGAACGCAACAGCAAAACACCACGTCGTACAAAAAGTCTCTCCTTGTGAGCAAAAAATCTGCGAACCAACGGATCCTCGATCCGTGACTTTGACAAGGGCCATTGCGTAGCAACAAAACGCAGAACGGTAGCAAGGACAGGGTCTGCGGCTGTGGCTGTACCTACACGACGAAAATCAATCGGAAACGATTCGACCACGTCATGGGTTGCCGAATCAATGAACATGCAAGCAAGTTCGGAGGAATCGAATGCTCTATCCTCAGCAACAGGCAAACGGGACAACGCATCGGCGTTTCCGCGCTGAGCAGTGGACCAATACAAGATATCGTAGCGGTACTGCGAGAGGAAAATAGACCAGCGAATGAATTTCTGCGCTGTACGTGGAGGTACAGGCTTGTTCGAATGATAAAGCGATGTCAAAGGTTTGTGGTCTGTGATGATGGTAAAGTGACGACCATACAAGAAATCATGAAACTTTGTAACACCAAATACGAGAGCCAAAGCTTCTTTCTCGATCTGTGAATAATTTCTTTGCGCAGACGAGAGCAATTTGGACGCAAAGGCAATAGGGCGATCGTGCGAACCATCTTTGTGCGCAAGCACAGCACCGATCCCGAAATCCGATGCATCCACCATCAACAAAAGGGGTTTCTGGGGCTCAAAGGGCGTAAGGCAAGTATTGGAAAGCAACGCCGATTTCAACTGGCGAAAGGCGCGTTCGCATTCCGTCGTCCAAACGAACGGAACACCCTTACGGTGTAAGCGATGAAGCGGAGCTGAAATGGAAGAGGCGTGGCGCACATATTTATGATAATAATTAATTTTTCCCAGCACACTCTGTAGCTGCTGCAAATTCTGCGGCGAAGGCAAGTCATGTATGGCACGGAGGTGCTCTGGACTGGGATGTATGCCTTGGGCATTGAGTACATGTCCCAGATATGGCAATTCACGAGCAAAAACACACATTTGTCCTTCCGCAAGCGAAGAACATTTTGTCGCAAGACCTGAAATGTTCGGAGATTTTGTAAATGTTCTGCTTCTGTCTTTCCGGAGATCACAATATCGTCCAGATCGTTTGCTGCAGTAGGGACCGACGCACAAACAGTTTGTAAATATTGCTGAAACAATGCAGGGGCAGATGCACACCCGAATGGCAGTCGTTTGAATCGGTACAAACCAAGATGCGTGTTAACCACCAAAACGCGCTGGGATTCTTCGTCCACCGGTATTTGCAAGTACGCATCTGCTAGGTCCAACTTCGAAAAATATTTACCCGGGCAAAGTTTGTCAAAAAGATCTTCCGGGCGGGGCAAAGGAAAAGTCGCAGTCACTAGTTGTGGATTCACTGTTGCCTTGAAGTCCAAGCAAAGTCTCAATTTTTTGGAAGGGTTTTGCAAAATGACTAAGGGTGATGCCCTGAGAGAAGCCTGCACACGTTCAATTACACCTTGTGTTTCCAAATCGTTGAATTTTCTTGCGACCTCATCACGCAATGCGTGGGGAACATTGGGCGCTCTGACAAATTTCGGTTGCGCGTTGACTTTCAGTTCCAAATGTGCTTCATAGTTCTTAGCGCAACCAAGGCCCGGTGCAAAAATGTCTGCAAACTCTTCACATAGACGAGAAACACTGGCTGAAGGCACAGTTTGGTTCACTAATAGGACCTGATTGACTATAGACAAGTTAAACAACTGAAATACACTCCTGGAAATGGAAAAAAGAACACATTGACACCGGTGTGTCAGACCCACCATACTTGCTCCGGACACTGCGAGAGGGCTGTACAAGCAATGATCACACGGACAGCACAGCGGACACACCAGGAACCGCGGTGTTGGCCGTCGAATGGCGCTAGCTGCGCAGCATTTGTGCACCGCCGCCGTCAGTGTCAGCCAGTTTGCCGTGGCATACGGAGCTCCATCGCAGTCTTTAACACTGATAGCATGCCGCGACAGCGTGGACGTGAACCGTATGTGCAGTTGACGGACTTTGAGCGAGGGCGTATAGTGGGCATGCGGGAGGCCGGGTGGACGTACCGCCGAATTGCTCAACACGTGGGGCGTGAGGTCTCCACAGTACATCGATGTTGTCGCCAGTGGTCGGCGGAAGGTGCACGTGCCCGTCGACCTGGGACCGGACCGCAGCGACGCACGGATGCACGCCAAGACCGTAGGATCCTACGCAGTGCCGTAGAGGACCGCACCGCCACTTCCCAGCAAATTAGGGACACTGTTGCTCCTGGGGTATCGGCGAGGACCATTCGCAACCGTCTCATGAAGCTGGGCTACGGTCCCGCACATCGTTAGGCCGTCTTCCGCTCACGCCCCAACATCGTGCAGCCCGCCTCCAGTGGTGTCGCGACAGGCGTGAATGGAGGGACGAATGGAGACGTGTCGTCTTCAGCGATGAGAGTCGCTTCTGCCTTGGTGCCAATGATGGTATGCGTGATTGGCGCCGTGCAGGTGAGCGCCACAATCAGGACTGCATATGACCGAGGCACACAGGGCCAACACACGGCATCATGGTGTGGGGAGCGATCTCCTACACTGCCCGTACACCACTGGTGATCGTCGAGGGGACACTGAATAGTGCACGGTACATCCAAACCGTCATCGAACCCATCGTTCTACCATTCCTATACCGGCAAGGGAACTTGCTGTTTCAACAGGACAATGCACGTCCGCATGTATCCCGTGCCACCCAACGTGCTCTAGAAAGTGTAAGTTAACTACCCTGGCCAGCAAGATCTCCGGATCTGTCCCCCATTGAGCATGTTTGGGACTGGATGAAGCGTCGTCTCACGCGGTGTGCACGTCCAGCACGAACGCTGGTCCAGCTGAGGCGCCAGGTGGAAATGGCATGGCAAGCCGTTCCACAGGACTACATCCAGCATCTCTACGATCGTCTCCATGGGAGAATAGCAGCCTGCATTGCTGCGAAAGGTGGATATACACTGTACTAGTGCCGACATTGTGCATGCTCTGTTGCCTGTGTCTATGTGCCTGTGGTTCTGTCAGTGTGATCATGTGATGTATCTGACCCCAGGAATGTGTCAATAAAGTTTCCCCTTCCTGGGACAATGAATTCACGGTGTTCTTATTTCAATTTCCAGGAGTGTAAATCTAAACCATACAAGTTCACAGCAGAAGAAGAACGCAGGACGTAAAAAGACACAAGTTTTATTTGTCCCTTGTATGTTGCAAGAAGGCTGCGCTGTCCTAACACAGGAATCTTGTGACCTGAATATGTAGTTAGCTTAACATTTGCGGCACGCAACGGAGGTTTGCCCAGCTGTTGGTACGTGTCGTAATTGATTAGTGAAACTGCAGCTCCGGTATCGAGCTGGAACGGTATTACTTTGCCGTGAATGTCCAAGTCCACAAAAAGTTTATTGTCCTGCTGATGACAAGAGTGACTGTCCTGTGCAACGTGAACTGACACTGACACAGAATCACTTGCGATTGGATGGGATTTCCGTCGATTCGACGCACACTTTTTGTGGGACGAACACAATCACTGTTAGAGAGAGTGGCACTGGGCGGAGTGGAATGAACTACATGAATGTCCATGGGCGAAGGTTCACGAGCCCGAGTATCCTTGGTTCGATTTCGGCGCGAAGCAAAGGGCTTGGAATGGTTGTGAGTGTCCGATCTGAGCTTTTTCTGGCAAACACTATGAACATGTCCTTTTTTATTACAGAAAAAGCAAATAGCCTGGCGTGATGGGCAATTCTCACGTGAATGTCTAGTAGCACACCGCGGGCATGATTTCACTGCATGTGCTTGCTGGCGTGGGAAAGGTGGCTGAGGGCCAGACGGCATTTGCGCGGCCAGGCGCAAGGACTGTTTACTCTTCCGTGCAGCTCGCCCGGCGGGCCGGTTAACGTGACACACAGGTGGCGAAGTTTCAAATTATTCCTGAGCAAAGTCAAGTGTGTCCTGCCAATCCAGTATGTCCCTTGTTGAAGGGAGGGATTGACTAGTTTCAAAATCTGTTCCCTTATGCGAACATCAGAAACGATCTGTGCAATTGCATCACGCACCATAGTATCTGAATAAGGGAGTCCACATTCACACTCAAAAGCACAATCCCTAGTAAGGCCTTGCAAGGTTGCAACCCACTCCCGATTAGTCTGACCGGCCGTACGTTTTGTACGAAAGAAGGGATACCTTTTTGCAACTACATTGACTGATTCTTTGAAATAGGCATCTAATGCAGACAATATTTCGTCGTAGGACAGAGTTGCTACGTCGCGTCGGGGAAATAATTTCACTATCACATGGTATGTGGACACGCCGACACACACTAATAAAAAAGGCTGCCGCTCGTTACCTTGAATTCTGTAGGCGGCGAGATGAAATCCAAATTGGCGTGACCACTCCGTCCAGCTTTCAAGTGCAGCATCAAAAGAACGAAGAGGTAGTGCAACTACGTGTTGTGGCTGCGGTAGCGGTGAAGCGGCGGCTGCCGCATCGGTTTGCTGTACACGTTGACCCTGGACGAGCTGTCCAAGGGCATCCAATAAGGCCTGCGACTGCTGATTCTGCAAGCGATAAAATTCGGACAGTACATGGAGATTGTGGCGAAGCCATGACACAAGTAAATTAGGGCAATACGAACGCTAAATCCTCGTTGCCATTTGTTGTGAATTGGCAGGAGCCAATTCACGGGGTTTGGAGGAAGCCGAAAGGCACGCGTTTAAGCTCACGCAGGCTGGCGTGAGGTCTGGAACAGGTCAGAGAAATAAGACAAGCAAAACAGGAGGTAACTGGTAAAATACTTAACTTTAATCCACAATTGGTGAA
The DNA here is from genome assembly GCF_023864275.1 of Schistocerca cancellata. Classification (NCBI taxonomy): domain Eukaryota; kingdom Metazoa; phylum Arthropoda; class Insecta; order Orthoptera; family Acrididae; genus Schistocerca; species Schistocerca cancellata. Next base: position 189,030,521 of record NC_064626.1, on the reverse strand, counting down.
CATCTCTCTTGACTGTACATGCTTCATGAATACGGCGCCTTGCTAGGTCGTAGCAAATGACGTGGCTGAAGGCTATGCTGACTATCGTCTCGGCAAATGAGAGCGTAATTTGTCAGTGAACCATTGCTATTAACGTCGGCTGTACAACTGGGGCGAGTGCTAGGAAGTCTCTCTAGACCTGCCGTGTGGCGGCGCTCGGTCTGCAATCACTGACAGTGGCGACACGCGGGTCCGTCGTATACTAGCGGACCGCGGCCGATTTAAAGGCTACCACCTAGCAAGTGTGGTGTCTGGCGGTGACACCACAAGAAGGATCCTTTATTGCATGATTATATGATAGCGGAACAAACACTGGTAGCAGTTACCTCTGTAAAATATCTGGGAGTATGCGTGTGGAACGATTTGAAGTGGAATGATCATATAATATTAATTGTTCGTAAGGCGGGTACCAGGTTGAGATTCATTGGGAGAGTCCTTACAAAATGTAGTCCATCAACAAAGGAGGTGGCTTACAAAACACTTGTTCGACCTATACTTGAGTATTGCTCATCAGTGTGGGATCTGTACCAGATGGGGTTGACGGAGGAGATAGAGAAGATCCAAAGATAAACGGCGCGTTTCGTCACAGGGTTATTTGGTAACCGTGATAGCGTTACGGAGATGTTTAGCAAACTCAAGTGGCAGACTCTGCAAGAGAGGCGCTCTGCATCGCGGTGTAGCTTGCTGTCCAGGTTTCGAGAGGGTGCGTTTCTGGATGAGGTATCGAATATATTGCTTCCCCCTACTTATACCTCCCGAGGAGATCACGAATGTAAAATTAGAGAGATTCGTGCGCGCACGGAGGCTTTCAGACAGTCGTTCTTCCCGCGAACCATACGCGACTGGAACAGAAAAGGGAGGTAATGACAGTGGCACGTAAAGTGCCCTCCGCCACACACCGTTGGGTGGCTTGCGGAGTATAAAAGTAGATGTAGATCTATGTAACCAAATTGCTTGAAAATGTAATCACATGTCAGTTGTAGTATAATATATTTGTGCAACGCATACCCGTTTATCATCTGCATTTCTTCTTGGTGTAGCAATTTTAAAGTCCAGTTGTGTAGATGTTGGTCAGCAGAGGATATCAGCAGTTATTAACCGCTTAGTGTGGTTCAACTGGACGTCGATCAAGGTGGTGTGGCAGCATTTTCACATGCAGCGAGTTGAAAGGGACCCCTGGAGGTTCCCAGGTTTGTAGGTACCCAGACTGGCGCGCTTGAAGAACGGTGCTTCAGTGCACATGTACTCGTGCGTCTCCGGTGGCAAGTTGACCTGCTGTAATGGTTGTGCCGGAGATAGAGGCAGGCCGGCTGGAGGAGGAATTCGTGCACCTCTGCGGCACGGCGGGGCAGCGCGCCTTCGGCACGTGCGCCTCGCGGGGCTGGGTGGCGCGGCGCGCGAGGAGTGACCACTTGTGGGGGACGTGCTGGAGGGCCGCTATTGTGCCACCTGGCGGCCGGCGCAGCCTCGAGACGGGCTGACGGCGCAGCCTCATTGTTCGCGGCTACTGTGCGCCGAGGCGGCGCTGGCGGCGGCGGCGGCGCCGCGGCTTGCGCCTTGGCGCTATTCACGCGTCGGGATTAGCGCCTTCATTAACGCGCGCCGGACCCCTCTCGGCGGGCCGCTGCCCCGCCTGAATGGAGCGCGTGTAGGCCTCCGGGGCTGCCGGAAGTGCCCCAGCTTTGCTTTCTCAGCGCCGTTAATGCGAGCGTGGGGGGAAAACGTGCGACGGCAGGACCAGAGAGTTGACTTGCTGCTGGAACCGCCGGCGCGAGGGAGAATACTGGGCTCAACAATTTCGTGCGGGGACTGTGGCAAGCTGACGAGCTTCGCAGGACCACTAAACAGTCAGGTGAAGTTCAAATTACTAGGTGCCAGTATTTTACCTACAGTAAAACTGCTGCGCGACAGAATGTCAACCCTCAGGGCAGGGGTTCGATTCCCGGCTCGGTCGGAGATTTTCTCCGCTCAGGCACTAGGTGTTGTGTTGTCCCAATCATCATCATCATCATTTCATTCCCATCGACGCGCAAGTCGCCGAAGTGGCGTCAAATCGAAAGACTTGCACCAGGCGAACGGACTACCCGACGAGAGGCCCTAGTCACACGACATTTACATTTTTTACTGCTCCACATTAGAAACTCGCATGAAGCCGGCGCTACCACTTCAGTGCAAGGCGATTACCTTATGAATATAAACGATTTTGGAGACAATCTGAGCAGCCGCCTTCGGTTGTTAGCGGATGACGCTGTCGTTTATCGATTAATAAAAACATCAGAAGATTAAAGCAAACTCCAAAACGATTTAGCAAAGATATCTGAATGATGCGAAAAGTGGCAATTGACCCTAAATAACGAAAAGTGTAAGGTCATCCACATGAGTGCTAAAAGTAATTCGTTTAACTTCGCTTACACGATAAATCAGTCTAATGTAAAACCCGTAATTTCTACTAAATACCTAGGTATTACAATTACGAACAACTTAAATTGGAAGGAACACATAGAAAATGTTGTGGGGAAGGCTAACCAAAGTCTGTGTTTCATTGGCAGGACACTTAGAAAATGTAAGAGACCTACTAAAGAGACTGCCTACACCACGCTTGTGCGTCCTCTTTTAGAATACTGCTGCGCGGTGTGGGATCCTTACCAGGTAGGACTGACGGAGTACATCGAAAAAGTTCAAAGAAAGGCAGCACGTTTGGTATTATCGCGAAAAATGGGAGAGGGTGTCACAGAAATGATACAGGATTTTGGCTGCAAATTATTAAAAGAAAGGCGTTTTTCGTTGCGACGGAATCTTCTCACGAAATTCCAATTACCTATGATACGCGAGTTGGGGTGGCAGCCACTGAAACAAAATCTGTTTTCTTTGCGGCGAGATCTATTTGCGAAATTTCAATAACCAAATTTCTCTTCCGAATGCGAAAATATTTTGTTCACACCCACCTACGTAGGGACAAATGATCATCATAATAAAATAAGAGAAATCAGAGCTCGCACGGAAAGATTTACGTGTTCCTTTTTCCCACGCGTCATTCGAGAGTGGAATGGTGGAGAAGTAATATGAAAACGGTTCGACGAACCCTTTGCCAGGCGCTTAAGTGTGAATTGCAGAGTAACCATGTAGATGTAGATGTAGATGTAGACAGTTTCACATTTATACCTCAATCACGGCGTATGCGAACAGTTAACAAATTTAGACGTTTCGGAAATGCGTCCACCCTTGGCCCGAAGACCAATGATCATGCACTTTTGGACGCCAGATAAATCGCTCCATTTCCTCAACATGACAACGACTGCACTGTATTTTGCGTCCTCCCTGAATACTATTTATATACCCTTCACTACTGCTTCTGTCACCCGCCATCTGTGACTTAACGTCGATCATAGACACAGGACGCATTAATCTGACTTGACCACTTTTTCACGAAGCATTACATGAAAATTAGTGACTGGTACATTGAATGAAAAAGCAGCTATTAAAGTTTCTTGCAGATCATTAGGAATGTTCCATGTACCCTCCTACTGTTTCATGACAAAAATCTGTGCGGTATTCAAGTGCGTCGCATGTATGTCTCCTCCTAAACCACTGGATCAGTTACAACCAAACTCTATTTACATACCATATCCTATCTGAAAAGAATGTTAATCATCGTCAGACATATATTCCGAAATCAAATGTAAGACTGTAAGGCGTACCCATAAGTATTCACTAACGGTGAGGATTATGCTGAAGTTGATAGGACAGACTGGAAGACTATGTGGAAAGAAGTGGGATACTGATGCACTGAGGAATGATACTGGAGGTTCTCCAGGGATACAGATACACCGGTAATGAATGCCTCAGTAGACAGAGCAATTGAAGAGGAATGGACATCTCTAAAGAGGGCAATAACGTTAGCTGGACAGACAAACATTGTTGCAAACAAGGTAACTGTGAGGAAACCTTCTGAAGGAGATGCAATATTTCACTTGATTGACGGAAGAAGAAAGTAAAATAAATGTTCAGGGAATTTCAAGAATACTGAAATACAACTCACTCGGAAATGAAATACATAGGAAGTGCAAGGGACTCAGAACTAAATGCCTATAAGAAAAATGGGAAGAAATTTAAAAATTAGTAGTCGTCGAAAGGACTGATTCAGCATGTAGAAAGCATGTCAAGATTAAGAAATCAATGGGAACTCCACTGACAGGCACAGAGAAGAGAGCGAATAAGAAGAAAGTGCATTGAAGACCTCTACGAAGTGGAGGGCATATCTGATGTTGTGACTGACGAAGCACTGGCTCTCGATATGAAAGGCTTAAGGTGTCCAGTATTAGTCAGCGTTTAATCGAGTAATATCTTACTGAAGTGACTTCCTAAAGCCGTCAGGTACTTGAGAACTGTATTTTTAACCATCAGCAATAGAAACAAACCTTTATTCTCTACCAGTCTCGTCCACTCAGCTTATCATCACTGGAATAAAAGCCAAATACATTAAACAGAAAAGCAGGTCGAAACTTACTGGCAGATTAAAACTGTGTGCCCGACCGAGACTCGAACTCGGGACCTTTGCCTTTCGCGGGCAAGTGCTCTACCACTTTTTTTTTTTTTTTTTTTTTTACATATACACATATTTACACATACATACACATATGAAGGAAGGTAGGAGAAACAGAAACCTTTATTATTCACAAAATAAACATAGTACGTCCTGACACATGATAACTGTTCTGGAAGGAACCTCGCTGCCGTCCTACCATGCAGCATGAAATAACAACAAAATCAAAATGGGGCCACCTCCGGCACCCTAAAGAAAAGTATTTATGGATATGAAAACAAAATTTGAAGTACATCCATTTGCTAACTGTTCAAGCGTGAGTTTTTCGTAGGTCGCATACTCGCATAGTGTTCTTAGTCGATCACATTATTGGGTCGGTTTCACAACGAAAGCACCGCCGCTCATCTTTGCGCACCCGGCACACCCCAAGGATATGGCGGGTCCGCAAAAACCGTTACCAGGAAATTGGCATACCAATCCTTGTACTTTTGTAGCCGTAATAGTTTTGTGTGGCCATCTTGCAAGTATTGCCAGTAATCCAGGACGTTCAGTAAGTTCGTACGTGTGTCTCTATAGATGTAATGGACCGTCATACCTGTGATCCACGCCACTGCGTTCGTCTTATGACGCGGGAAATACGTTTCTTCTGGAAAAAATACTATGTCAGAACAGACTGCTGTATAGATAGTGCGCCGCATGAACGCTATTATTTTTCTTGCGAGAGTCCAGACAGCCAATGCCTCGCCGCAGACCAGCCGATGGTCGTCCGTATCCAGCACGCCGCATCCTTGACACAAGGGCGAATCCGCCAAATGTATTGCGTACTTTTTCTCATTTGTAGGGTATTTTCGGTTGACGACAATGTACCATGTTGACCTGACTGATGTAGGTAGGTGGGGGTGGTGGACCGTGCGCCACACCACGTGCCAATTAACATCTGGACGTGTGCGTTCCACCCTATTCCGGGCGACCTGTCGAAGAAGCAGATGGTATACGTCCTTCGATGTCGACTGTCGGGTCGTCGGTAAACGCTCTCGAACGTAACTGTGTTCCACGAGGAACGTGCGCACATACGTTAAAGGGGGTGATATATGGCCGACACTGACTGGAGGAAGATGCGATGTGGGTACGAGTTCTTCGATGATCGTCCCCGTAAGCGAGTGATTCCTGTTGCGCCACCGTTTGAGCATAGTATTAATATACATGGCACGCGCCTTCTCGTGCACGTTCACTAAACCAACGCCCCCCTCTCGCGCTGGGAGGGTAAGCGTGTTGTACTGTACCTTAAAGAGTTGTCCCAGGCACACATAGTACCCAAAAGCCGCCTGAATCCTCATAGCCATCGTGCGCGTCAAGGGAAGAAGGTGTGTCAGGTGGCACATCATGGGCACGAGATAAAGGTTGACGAGTAACACTCGCTGCAGCATATCCATCGACCGTAGGGCGTTTAGTCGTACTGTCGTGCGGACTCTGAGTAACAGCCTTCGGTAGTTGTCCGCAGCCGTTCTCGCTGTCTCTTTATGAAAGGTGATACCCAAACAGCGGAGGGTTTCCACGGCAGGTAAGGGTCCTTCCGTTCCTGGTTCTAGTCCACGCCCCACATGCATGAATTGTGATTTTCGGTAGTTGACCACACTTCCAGCAGCCATCCCATACGTCTGTAGCCAATCCAGTGCTGTTTGAGTCTCCCTCTCATTGCGTACGAGGAACACAATATCATCCGCGTATGCTCTGCATTTGAATGATAATTGCCGTAGGGAGATCCCGGTAAGACGGCGGCGAAGGCCTGCGAGGCACGGTTCTAAGGCGATCGCATAAAGGAGGATCGACGAGGGGCAACCCTGTCTCACTGATCTTAAGATCTTAAAATACTCAGTTCTCCCTCCGTTGACCACCATCGCTGATCTGGCGCCGTGCAACAACCGCATCACAGCATTGGTCAATAATGGCGAGACACCCATCCTGTTCATCACCGCCGCGAGGTACACATGATCCACGCGATCAAAAGCATGATCGAAATCTACTGCAACCATCGCCCCCCGGAGGCGGCATGCAGCCGCGAGGGCGACGACGTCACGATAGTCTCCCAAGGCTGTGTGGATATTACTGCTGCCGCCAAGACAAGTATGATCGGCATGTATTCGATTCTCCAGCGACTTTTTGATACGACTTCCCAGGATGCGCATGAAGATCTTGTAGTCACTATTAAGGAGGGTCAAGGGGCGATAATCACAAGGCCGTTTGCCACCACGGGGCTTCGGTATTGGTATCGTGAACTGAATGTGAACCGGTACTTCTTGCCGCAGAAGCTCATTAAACATACATAGCCACATCGGTGTCATAATGGTCATAAAGGCACGGTAAAATTCCAACGGGAATCCGTCTGGACCTGGGGACTTGTTGCAAGCACCTCGTGTAATCGCTTCCTCCAGCTCTTCACACGTAATTTCAGATAACCCGTCCGCTTCCCCGTTCACACTCGTCGCGTCTGGGATCTCTTCCAGGACGTTCCCCAGCTCCCTCTGACCCTCCCCGTTGCTCGCATAGAATCTGCTAAAATGATCCGTGAACGCCTGTGCTATGCCCCTCTGTGTTGTAAAACGACGGCCATCGCCGAGATCGATCTCATGTATTAAATTCCTGCGTCTTCTTCGTCTTTCCTTGATCACATAATGCATCGAGGGAACCTCGTTGGGCAGGAAATCCTGCGACCTCGCGCGTATTATCGTACCTGCCATCCTCTGCGTCGCAAGTTGTACCAGCTTCGCCTTAACTCGGTGGACGGCCGTCTGGCGTTCTGGTGTAGGTGGTTGAGCTAACAGTTCCCGGAGAGCCGTAAAGTAAAACTCAGTGGTCGTGCGCTGCCATTGAGAAACCTCCTTCCCGTAACCTATTAACGTCCTCCGTAAAGCTGGCTTCGCGCACTCGATCCACCACTGCAGGACAGAACCGAAAGAATTTCGTCGACGGAGGCAGCCATGCCACGCGTCCTCCACCATGCGTCGGCATTCTGCATCTCGCAGGTGGGAGACGTTCATCTTCCAATTACCCCTCCGTCTCCACACCTGCTGTCTATTAAGGTTAACCGTACAAATATATGCCTCGTGGTCCGTAAACGCCGTCGGCCATATTTCTGCGTCCACCGTCGACATTGCTAACGCCCGTGAAACGTAGATCCGGTCCAAACGGCCCGCGGAGTGGCTAGTAAAAAATGTATATCCTGGTTGGTTGCGATACTTCAGGTCCCATGTATCGACTAATTCCATCCCGTTGACCAGCTCCCTAAGTTCTTGGCTAGTAGTATAGTTAGGTTGTTGGTCTTTTCTATTGAGCACACAATTAAAATCTCCGCCGAGTATGCAACCATCGTATCGTCCCTGGAACAACGGTGTAACCTCATGGGCGTAAAAATCTGCTCTGTCCCTTCTCTTATCCGAGCCTGACGGTGCGTATATGTTGATCAAACGTATTCCACCTATGGTCACGGCCGTACCACGTGCAGAAGGCAAATAGTCTACTTCGTCTGCACGTATCCCTTCCTTTAATAGTATAGCTGTGCCAACGCCCCTCTCGTCACACGGGGAACAGTAAATGTCGTAACCGTAAAAGTCCGAGGGGGGAAGTATCCGAACTTCTTGTAATAGTGCTATGTCTAAATCCGCAGCCTTTATCATGTCACTGAGCATCTTGATTTTTACCGGCGTCCCAATGCTATTGATGTTAACAGACCCTATCCGATAAGCTTGTTGCATGGCTGTCAACGTAGATAGGGCACCGTACGGTCGCTAAGTCTTCCGTACATAGGCTGCTGCCGTACTAACGTCCCCCGCCGTCCTCTCATATGGTCAGCCGTTATTCCGTGCACTCTGCCGGTCTTACACCGGGAGGGTGCGTTGGAGCAGTTCCTCCGGCATCATCTGTTCCCCACGGGGGTGGGTCTTCTGACCAGTCCCCTAGTGTCCCATCGTTGTCGTGCGGTGCAGGTGCCGTAGCCTCCTCAGTAGCCTGTTGCCGTCGATCGAGCGCCTTCGCTGTGTCTGGAGCATCGTCAGCGGTAGGTCGTGCCGCCGTCCCGCTGGCCACCGTTGCATCCACGCTAGGCAGTTCTTCTGTATCCATGGTCGTCTGTTCTGTACCCGTAAACGTCTCAGAATTGTCTGCTAGATCAGAGTGGTCGTTCTCCACCGTGAGTCGGCGCTTCTTCCGGCGTTTTGGTGATCGCTGTTTACGTTGCCGGGCCTCGGAATCAGAGGTCAGCATGGTCTCCAGTTGTTCGTGGGGGACGTCGGAATCATGCGCCGTCGTATGATCGACGTCTCCAAGTGCGTTATCTGAAGGGGCCGCAAGCGGAACCGAAGAGAGGGCGTCCTGTGACTGCTGCAGGCGGTCCACCGCAACGTCGTCTTTCTGTGGCTCGCCACGATCCGCCGCTGTCTGTGTGTTCAGGTAGGCGTCTGTCTCGCGGCCCACGTCATCGCGTAATGCGGCGACGTAAGTCATGGGGAGCACAGTCGGATGCGGCGTGAGGGGTGGATCATCCCGTGGCAGCTGTAATAACCTTCGTTGAGCACACTCAGAACGTATGTGTCCCTCCTTCCCACATCCAGAGCACGTCCTTGGTTGCCCGTCATAAATGACAATCGCCCGACAACCGGCGATGTACAAGTATGACGGGACGTGTTTTCGGAGTTCGATCCGTATTTGTCTGACGCCATTGAGAACAGGATACGTCTTGAAACTCGCCCATTTTTCAGCCACGTGGGATAGGACCGTTCCGTAAGGACGCAGGGCGTCTGTCACCAATTCTTCTGGCACTTCGAATGGAAGCTCAAAGACGCGGATCGTGCGGAGGCCCATGCCGGCGTGTTCAACTGTTACCTCTCCAACATTCCCGTCCGAATGACAGAAACGAAGTCCTTGTCGGTGTCGAAGTAGTAGTTCGTCACATGCCGCTTCATTTATGAGCTTGACATAGACCACACTGCTGACTATAGATAAGTGTATTCCAACTAGAACGTCAGGTTCGATTTTCACCTCGTCCCGTAAATAACGTTCGATCTCGTAAGCCTTCGGTCGAGCATATTCGTTAGCAAAACTAAATTTCAGTGTCGATTTGCGGAACGACAAGGCCATGATTCGTTCTATGCATACCGCCACACACCGCTACACACGTAACGTAAACACCTCTCGCGCAGACGTGCGGCAGGGACGTAAACACCGTCCGAACCGCTGCGCCGCCGAAGGCTGACTGGTTCTTTGGGGGTGGAGACCAGACAACGAGGTCATCGGTCTCATCGGATTAGGGAAGATTGGTGAAGGAAGTCGGCCGTGCCCTTTCAAAGGGACCATCCCGGCATTTACCTGGAGCGATTTAGGGAAATCACGGAAAATCTAAATCAGGATGGCCGGACGCGGGATTGAACCGTCGTCCTCCCGAATACGAGTCCAGTGTGCTAACCACTGCGCCACCTCGCTCGGTGTAAAAATGGCTCAAATGGCTCTAATCACTATGGGACTTAACATTTGAGGTCATCAGTCCCCTAGACTTCGAACTACTTAAACCTAACTAACCTAAGGACATCACACACATCCATGCCCGAGGCAGGATTCGAACCTGCGACCGTAGCAGCAGCGCGGCTCCGAACTGAAGCGCCTAGAACCGCTCGGCCACAGCGGCCGGCTCAAGAGCTACCGAAGCACGACTCACGCCCGGTACTCACAGCTTTACTTCTGCCATTATCTCGTCTCCTACCTTCCAATCTGCTAGGAAGTTTCATATCAGCGCACACTCCGCTGAAGAGTGAAAATCTCATTCTGGAAACATCCCCCAGGCTGTGGCTAAGCCATGTCTCCGCTATATCCTTTCTTTCAGGAGTGCTAGTTCTGCAAGGTTCGCAGGAGAGCTTCTGTAAAGTTTGGAAGGTAGGAGACGAGATACTGGCAGAAGTAAAGCTGTGAGTACCGGGCGTGAGTCGTGCTTCGGTAGCTCAGATGGTAGAGCACTTGCCCGCGAAAGGCAAAGGTCCCGAGTTCGAATCTCGGTCGGGCACACAGTTTTAATCTGCCAGGAAGTTTCATATCAGCGCACACTCCGCTGCAGAGTGAAAATCTCATTCTAGAAAAGCAGGTCATCTTTCTGCTAGATATTTCGAATGTCCTCGACTTTATAATGATTGTGCTCGACAATCTGCTATGTATCATGAACTTAAATAGCTATAAATTGGCCTTACAAAACCACACGACAAAATTTAAAGTAACTATCATCAAGAATGTCCATCTGCTAACAGCTTACGAGAGGGTGGATAAGTGGAAAGCCTAATAACATGACCGAAGACGAAACGGGAGTTAGTATGGAAGACATAAGGGAACCATTATCAGAATCAGAGTTTAATAAAGCTTTGGAAGCCTTGCGATCTATTATGTCTGAAGGTGTATATAATATTCCTTCGGAATTTCTATTATCAGTAGGGAAATTGACAACCAAACAGCTATTAAAGCTGTTGTTTAGAATCTATGAGACTAAAGTCATCCAATCAAACTCTCGGAAAAATATCATCCAGTCCTTACCGGAGATAGTAAGGGCTGATAAGAGCAAGACTAGCTCAAAATTAGCTTAACTACTTATCTATCCAACCGCGGAGCCTTGGAGCTAATCGATTGAAAGCAGTGCTCTCCCTTAACGTCGTCAGTGTTATGCTTCAACTGTAGTGAGCTGTTAGGCACTTGCTTTCTTGTAAAGTTAACGCATCGTGTTGTGTCGCTTGTGTAGCGTAGCTGATTCGCAGCTGTGGCTACTTGTAATTTGGGTGAGAACAGAGCGGCTAAAAGTTAGTGTAGCTTTTTAAAATTTCACATGAGAGCCATTAATTTTAATTGCTGTACTAGCCGCTTTGATTTACTGTTTTATTTTGTTCTACAGATATTTTTTAAGTTCGTGCTAATCTCTGGACATTTGGGCAACCCATGTGTTTCATTGGGTTTAAGTGATGTTAATTATTATCCATTTGTGGGTAAAAGTAACATATAACTCAAAACTCCTTTTTTAAAGGGTTTGTTAACTCAGTGTTTAATTGAAATATTTTATATGGTAACTGTTTTATCGCATGTGTGTTATAGAAAATTCTGTCCATACTGTTGTAAGGTGTTATGTAAAGCAAATCTCAGGAGACCGGTGTTGGTGTTCAGTGAGGGCCTGTAACTGACTGCTTCCGTAACTAAAATCGTTAGTTGAAAGCGTTGTTGTAATGATTTAATTTCGTGTCACCATTTTAAATTAATTATGTAAATATTTTATGTAACAAATTTTTGATTCATGGTTCACCTCCTCTGGGTTCTCTTCCTAAGCACCTTCCACTACCGAACCTGGGGGTTTATTTTTGTAGTACTTTTCCGATTAATTCTGTGTCTCCATTTATGTGTTTTGAAATGCGTGGGCTAGCAGAACAGAGCGGATTAGGATGTGGAAAGGGGCCAAAACAAGATGCTGTCAGTTGCACTCAACATACAAACTTTATTCATCAACACACAAATTTACAACAAGGATGCAAAACACTCAATACTTTAATCGACCTCCTTTGATTAACTATAGATCGGTTGAAGGCCACACTCAAAATCCAAGACACAAGGCCCGAACAAGAAATTGTTGTACAAGGTTCTTCTGGAGGCTCCACCGAAGAATATTTTCTAAATCTTCAATCTAAACAGGCTGAAGGCCTCAGCAATTTAATTTTAATGGAACGTGTCTGGAGGCCGCATATTAAGCAATAAGAGGAGTTTCAATCAAAAGGCGGAAGGCCTTATCTTAAAACATTTCATATAAAATTCAGCTGAAGGCCCCTATAAAGAATAACAATGTCATGCCTTAAGGGCAAGATAAAAACATTAATTTAGGAGATATTAATACTCAGCTGAAGGCCACATATCAACAAAATACGTTTAGCGGCTTAAGGCCTAGAGAAAGAGTTGCAATTTAAAAGGCAGAAGGCCTTATCTTAAAACATCTTATGTAAAATTCAGCTGAAGGCCCCATATAAAAGAATAACAATCTCATGCCTTATGGGCAAGACAAGAACATTAATTTAAGAGATATTGATACTTGGGCTAAAGGCCACACATCAACCGTATAACTAAAACCCAAACAGGGAAATTACTGTAACGCACAAGGGACGGCGTTCAGAAGTTTCCAAGGGTCGGCCTGGGATTGTAACACTAAAGCTCGTTTAAGTTACAGTCAGCCTGTCCAACGACTTCTTAATCTGACTGCAACCCAATCGACAGACAGTCGCCCGACCAATCAAAAATCAGTCCCACTCCACGCAATCAGCAAAAGACCACAAGATTTCAATACAACTACACACAGAACATTGGCACCCACAACGACCAACAACACCTCAGCTGTCGAACTACACGCCGCAATGGACAGCAACAACACGACGAGGAAAATTCACTGCCGAAAATTAAGTTAAACTCCACAGGGAGACGGCTGGAATCTTAGCTGACATGATACACACAAGTTGTTACTCGCGGGAATGTCCCTAAAGCAACTACCAGGATCAAACGAAGAAATGTAAGTTGAGGCTTGATAGTAGGTTACGTGAGGATTCAACTTTCATGTCCAAGATCGGTGGGCGATGAACTTCGTAGCAATCGCAAGCAGCACCTCACACACCAACCACCGCCAGTGGCCCCGGCCAGAGTACCCGCGACGGAGACTTCCTTGCTGCTCCACGCCAACCGACCGACTGCTCACACACCGCCCAGCTGGAAACTATATCCGCCACACCAAAGATAGTACAGCAGTACCAGTGTCGAAACACGCTGCTGCTGCCACTATTGGTGAGGATAGCAACATTATTGCGACAAACGCAGGAGAAATAAAACCACAGGACTGCAACCAGGGTTTGCCGGCCGGAGTGGCCGTGCGGTTCTAGGCGCTACAGTCTGGAGCCGAGCGACCGCTACGGTCGCAGGTTCGAATCCTGCCTCGGGCATGGATGTGTGTGATGTCCTTAGGTTAGTTCGGTTTAATTAGTTCTAAGTTCTAGGCGACTGATGACCTCAGAAGTTAAGTCGCATAGTGCTCAGAGCCATTTTTTTTGCAACCACGGTTTAACCCAAGACAAACATGACTCTAGCCAGCCGCGGCTCATGTTTGTTCAGTATATTAAGTAATTTTGTAGCGCTTGCGATAAATTGATGATAATAAGCAGTTTGAGAGTAGCAACGTCGTTAAAACACAACGGAAGGTGATTCTAACAGTTTTCTGCTGCTGTCTTGCTCTTCTAAACAGCATATAAGCAAATCAGTCGCGTCTTTAGCTGTGATTACTTGGGGTATTGACGGTTCGGTTCTGTTTAAAACGCGTATCTCGATAGTCATAGGGGCCGAGCCGCGCATGTCTGATTTCATGTCACTTTTAAGCGTTCTGGAAAGACGCATACCTCCTGTGATAACGAGTGATATTCGATAGTGGAGAGTGGGAACTTTATATTTCGAAAGGTCTGAATGTGCTCCAAAGTACTCCTCTTAACTTTTTACACTTACAATGAAAAGTCACACCTGCCTAATATCGTGCAGCCCCCCCCCCCCCCCCCCCGATCATGTACAACTGCCGCAACACGACGTGGAATGGACTCGACTTATGACTGAAATAGTGCTGGAGGGAACTGACATCGTGAATCCTGCAAGACTGTCCATAAGTCCGTAAGAGCAGGAGGGATTGGATGTCTCTTCTGAACAGCACGTTGCAAGGCATCTCAGATATGCTCAATAATGTTCGCGTCTGGGGAGTTTGGTGGCCAGCGGAAGTGTTTAAACTCATAACAGTGTTCATGGAACCACTCTGTAGCAATTCTGGACGTGTGGGGTGTCGCATTGTCTTGCTGGAATTGCCCAAGTCTGTCGTAAAGCACAATGGACATAAATGGATGTAGCCGGTGGTAGGGGACTGATGACCTCAGCTGTTAAGTCCAATAGTGCTTGGAGCCATAAATGGATGCAGCTGACTAGACAGAATGCTTACATACGTGGCACCTGTCAGAGTAGTATCTAGAGGTATAATGGGTCCCATGTCACTCCAGCTGCACACGCCCCACACCATTATAGAGCCTACACCATCTTGAACAGTCCCCTGCTGATATGAAGGATCCATGGATTCATGATGTTGTCTCCATACCCGTACACGTCCATCCGCTCGATACAATTTGAAACGAGACCCATCCGACCAGGCAACAGGTTTCCAGTCCTCAACATATGTCGGTGATTACGGGCCCAGGCGAGGCGTAAAACTTTATGTCGTGCAGGTATCAACGGTACACGAGTAGGCCTTCTGCTCCGAAGGCCCATATCGATGATGTTTCGTTGAATGGTTCGCACGCTGATGCTTGTTGATGTCCCAGCTTTGAAATCTGCAGTAATTTGCGGAAGGGTTGCATTTCTGTCACGTTGAAGGATGGCTTTAGTCGTCGTTGGTCCCATTTTTGCAGGATCTTTTTCCGATCGCAGCGATGTCGGAGATTTGATGTTTTACAGGATTCCTGATATTCACGGTATACTCGTGAAATCGCCGTACGGAAAATCCCCACTTCTTCGCTACCTCGGAGATGCTGTGCCCCATCGCTCGTGCGCCGTCTATAACACCACATTAAAACTCACTTAAATCTTGATAACCTGCCAATGTAGCAGCAGTAACCGATCTAACAACCGCGTCAGACACTTGTCGTCTTATACAGGCGTTGCCGACTACAGCGCCGTATTCTGCCTGTTTATATGTCTCTGTAATTGAAAACACATGCCTCTACCTGTTTCTTTGGCGCTGAGAATTGAGGACAGACGGAAATAAGTAAATACTTATTCATTGTAACGCGTGTGATAATTTGTAAATCTTCATGTTGAACTCTGAACTGTTTCCAGCTAGTGAATATTACGTGTATAGTGAATACGAAATCGACTTTTATTTTGGGAATTTTCCTATCATTCTCGCAACGCTCTCAACGTAACTTTACTGCATCTGATAATGGTATTTTCTTTCTGTATTTTAAGTGACTATCGTAGCACCGCATGCCGTTAATTTGAGATGTCCTTTCTTGAATAAACATCATTCAAGATAATACTATATCAATTACGGCCTCGGAACTGAACCCTTGTCATTAAATTATTCATTATCTTTTATTTTTATTTTTTATTTATTTTTATTTTATTAACTCGCATTTCTAGGCAATGGATAGACTATGTGAGTGCAGAATAATATTTATAGGCTATTATTCGTAGCAAATTAGTTGCGGGGTATGGATGCGTATGTGAGCGGCTCGACTCGCGCAGCCCATGTACCTAACTTACAGACGCAACTGGTTTGATAGTATGGGGTGCTGATTAAAAGAGCAACTACACTAACAGAAAGCTGTTAGCTACAGTCGCAAAGTAAATCGATCACAGCCCAACAAGTTCTTCGTAGATTTCACGAAGCATGTTTCATGAGATGTCTACGCACAGAAGATGCAGTTCACGCAAATTACGGGCTAGGGGTTTGTGAGCGCGGTGCTGGCGCGCGAAAGAGTAAAGGATGTGCTCCATTGGGTCCAGAATAGGCCAATTTTGGGATCAAGATGTCAACGTGAGTTCACTACCATGCTTCTCAGACCATTGCAGCTCGTTTCTGGCCGTGTAACATGCACGGTTATCCCGTTGGAAGATGCGAACGCCGTCAGGAATTATATGAATTATGAAAGGATGCAGACGGTCTGTAATGTTCGCATGTGTCATAGGGTCTTCGTCTGCTACCTAAGGCCAACAGGAGCACTGTAATACAGCCCCCCACCGACCTATGGATGTTTTGGGGACCCTTTTGTCTTGACGTCGGTAGAACTGGACGCGGGAATGGGCGTGGTGTAGCGAGAAACGCAATTCGTTCCGTAGGGCGATACGTTTCCAACGTTCCACGGTGCAATCTCGATGGTAGAGCACCCATTGCAACCGTAACTGACGTGCTTCTAGGTCAACATGGGAACGTGACGGACTCGTCTCCAGCAGAGTTATAACAACGCGCGCTGAACGGTATGCTAGTAAATACGCTGCAGGAAAAATAAATAGTATCCCTGGAAAGAGGACTACTGAGTATCGTACCTATTGGATAGTAGATGCATGCACTGAAAATGGTTTCAACCTCGTCCGCCAATAGACAATGTAGTGGCATAGTTACCAGAGCGCCGTCGTGTCTGTCCTTTAACATGTAATGCTCACAGCCAGAAGGCAAACTTGTAAAACAAACAGGCAACCATGTCACGGAGACGCACTCGGGTTTTCTACAGGCAACTGAGCATGTTTCAAAGGTGTCACATTGTGGCTTTCCGAGGGCCGTGTTGGTCCTTTCGGAGAATTGCCACGTACGTTCGACGCACTGCGTCAGTTGTGCAACGAAACATACACACAGCACAGAGGCCCACCTGAATCGTCGTATTGTGAGAGCAGCAGTAGTAAACGGTGCAGCTATCACAACACAGTTAAGAGGGCTTGAAGCCCAGACATGCGAACAGGAACTGTTGCGAATCATTAATTAACAGTGGGCACCCATACTTCCAGCCCGTCTTCCACTTAGACCACAGCATCGACGTACATGAATTGACTCGTGCCGTCAGAGGATCACTTGGAAGATGGAATGGCTCACCGTGGCCTTCAGCTCTGAAAGCAGATTCTGCTTGCTCGTGCATACGACGTCGACCCGGTAAGCGCTGTTTCGCAGTGTGAATTCGTCCAAGACACACTTGCCCCACACAGATCTTATGGTTTCCCTTGTTCACCTTTGTTGTTTCTGAAGCGGACGCTAACCAGCCCTCGGTATCTGCAGAATGTTGCTAGACCCGCATTTTGCTATACTTGCAACAGCAAAGCAGTGGGTTGTTACACATTCTGTCCATTAAACTCAATGTGTTCTGCAAGACGTGTAACAATTTCTCAGGCCAGTATGTTCTCCGAACTTGTCTCCAGCCGTGCACGTGTGGGATATGATAGAATCTTACAGAAATTCCTGAAGAGGTAGAGCAGGTGAGGTATAACGTATCACAGGATGGTATTCGCCATTTGTTCGATCGACTGGATGCTTGAGTCAGTGCCCGCCTTGTCGACTATGGAGACCCCACCACGTACTAATTTGGGAGTTTCAGCATGGGTCGATACCTGGTTCCTCAGAACCACCTGTGCTATTGTTCTATAAATGTAATCAATAATCATTTAATGTACTCAATATCCACTACTGTAACAATAAATCTTTAGTGAATTGGAAACCTCTAAAAGGGTGGGCCAATTTTTGTCCGCCAGTGTATTTGTGCTTGCACTGGCATTATATCATATTGTCATGTCCGCAGATATCCCCGTCTATCCTGCTTTATAGAGAGGGCATGACGACGTCCCTATTACGTGATGATGCATGGGCGACCGATATCTTGTTGTTCCACCGTCCTTAAATCACTTTCCATAACTTTCATACAGCAACCGACCAGCTTCAGCGAGATGCTCTTCCCAGCAGACTGGCTATAGCGGTCTGCTGTTTGTCAAAGCCGCTAATGTCAGCGAATTTTCCCCATTTGCAGCCCACATATTTCCTAGAATTATTCCTCAATCCCCCCTTCATTTATACAATCGGGTGACAAAATTCATGGGATAGCGGCATGCGCACATACAGTTGGCGGTGGCATCGCTTACACCAGGTGTAAAAGGGCAGTGCATTGACGGAGCTGTCATTCGTACTCAGCTGATTCGTGTGAAAACGTTTCCGACGTGATAATGGTCGCTCGACAGGAATTAACAGACTTTGTACAGGGAATGATAGTTGGAGCTAAATACATGTGACATTCCATTTCGGTAATACTTCGGGAATCCACTACTCCTGGATCCAAAGCGTCAATAGTGTGCAGTGGCCGATGGCCTGTAATACCACTTCTTCGGACGAAAAGTGAAAAAAGAAAAAAATAGCAACCAATATCCCAAAAATTTCCCCAAAACAAGTTCCAAATTCCATGAAAAGTGAACAACTAACCAAAGTTCCATTTAACACTATTATTTGGATAATAACCAGTAATTGAAACAAGAAACTTATACTTAGTAATTTATCAAGTTACAAAAGAAATATAGAATCTCAGTAAACTCAAACTCTAAATTATAGTAAATCGCAAAATCATTATAATTAAAATTAGCAAAGTAGAATCAACGATTTCAAAGAATATTTCTTGTGAGTACTCTTTGAGAATCGTGAGTAATGGCTAAGGAAAATTTGATCCATTGTCACTCCGTTACGAGAGTTAGCCGGAGCTGGTCCAGACTTGTTTGAATACTCGTATACGTAGGCGCGGTTAGATTGGACTGATAATTGCGATCTACTATGACGCAGTGAAACGAAACATTGGCTTCAACTATAACATCGTTCAGATAGAGGACTACCTCATATTAGACTGAACTGAACTTTTTAATTAGATAACTCGAACTCAACCCCAGTTAGGCTTGAACAGTGATAGACAATTACCTTCATTCGTAATTGCAAATGGACTCTGGAACTTGGCAATAGCATTAAAGCAGATAATTTATAAATCCCCCCCTCCACCCACCACCACCAGGGAAAGCTTCCTCCTCACGGCCTTTAAAGCAGATAATTTATAACTCCCCCCCCACCACCACCACCACCGCCGCCACCTGGGAAAGCTTCTTCCTCACGGCCTTGTTATTGTGAAATAAACCACCCTTTCGTGCCAATTTACGCATTTGTGATTCCAAATTACAAAATTGTTTAAAGACATAAGTGTGATCTTTCGCGTGCTGCGATAATATTTGACGGAAGCGCTCGGCGCATATATAGAAACTCTTTGACGTTAGGAAGCAATCGCAATGTTACGACTTATTAGAGATTTGAAATCACAACCAAACTATGGGGAATTTGGTGTCGGTGGAACTGAATTGAACTTATCATTAATATTTTAATAGCAACTGTTAAACCATCGAATATGAACGAGTTAATTACGACGAGTAGCGTAATATTGGTCACAATTGGTGAAGTGAATATCACGAACACATCGAGAGTTCAGTTCAGCACTGTTTTTTGTAACGTCGTCTTTAGCTAATAACAGTATCATCGCCCTACCGACTATCGCCGAGATTAAGCCACGGCCGATCAATACTAATCTATCAACTACTAACTAGAAAAACCGTTGACGTTACAGGCCTTTACTGAACGACCAACAGCAGCCACGTTTGCCTGGACTTGTCAGTACTAACAGACAAGCAACACTGCAAAACGCACTAATCAATGTGGGACGTACAATAGACGTGTCCATTAGGACACTGCGGCGAAATATGGCTTTAATGGGCTATGGTAGCAGACCGCCGACGCCGATGCCTTTGCTAACAGCACGACATTGCCTGCAGCGCCTCTCCTGGACCACATCGGTTGTACCCTAGACGTCTGTAAAACCGTGACCTGGTATGAGGTGGTGGCAGGGTTTGACTGTGGCGCAGGTCAAACGAAGTCAAGGACCGAAGTTGTCAACAAGGCTCTGTACAAGATAGTGGTGGCTCTGTAATGGTTTGGTCCTTTTTTTTTTTACGTGGAATGGACGGGGTCCTTTAGTTCAACTGAACCGATCATTGACTGGAAATGGCTATATTCGGCTGCTATGAATCCATCTGCAACCATTCATGGACTTCATGTTCCCAAAGAACGATGTCATGTCGTCGAGCTACAATTATTCGCGACTGGTTTGAAGAACGTTGTGGACAATTCGAGCGAATGATTTTGCCGCTCATATCGCTCTGCATAAATCCCATCGAACAGTTCTGGGCCTTATCGGAGAGGTCATTCCGTGCACAACATGTTGCATCGGTAACACTTCCGCAATTATGGACGGCTGTAGAGTCAGCACGGCTCAATATTTGCCCAGGGGACTTTCAACGACTTGTTGAGCCCGTGATACATCGAGCTGATGCGGTACGCTTTGCAAAAGGAGATCCGATTCGTTATTGGGAGACATCCCACGACTTTCGTCACCTCAGTGTACAGTATTGATTGAAACAATAACTTAAAAGATCAGTTCACAGAAAAAAATTTGCTATACTTTCTTTTACTTTCACTGCAATAGGTCCTGACATAACAGTAACCGCTTTCAAAATTATTTTTTAATTATATATTTTCCGAATATTGTGGAGAGAATCAGAGAGTGTATGGAGGGCATACGTAAAATGTGAATGTTTTATTTTACTAAAAACTATGTAAAATGTATGCGAAACGATGTTCTTGCGCTTTCGTGAATCATCTGACATGCGTCCTAGTGTGTGTGCTTTTGTATAGAAGCAGCCAGAAGAGAAGTTTGGAACAGCGGTTCGGCTCAGAAAAGCAGGAGAATAATGTACTTCGCAGTATACCCACTACCTGGCGCTGCAGTCCGGAACCGCGGGACTGCTACGGTCGCAGGTTCGAATCCTGCCTCGGGCATGGGTGTGTGTGATGTCCTTAGGTTAGTTAGGTTTAAGTACTTCTAAGTTCTAGGGGACTTATGACCTAAGATGTTGAGTCCCATAGTGCTCAGAGCCATTTGAACCATACCCACTACCGGATGCCAAATGGTACACTTTTCCAGTGCTTCTGAAAAGAAGGCGCACTATCTACGGAAGCCTGGGAGAAGGACCAACGTTTTCGCAGCTTGCTTAACTAGATACACCTCACGATGCTGTAAAAGTCATGATATTCCATTCGACAAAGCAATTGTTTGCTACAGCACGGTGCAGACCACGTCAACACTCCCACAAAGATAACGTGGCTCGTTCCCGCATTTCGCGTCGGAGCTGGAGCTCCGTTGGCAGCCTGCTACCTGCTGATAAGCTCAACTACAGTTGCCTGTCGCCTCCCAAACAACGCAAGCGAGCAGCGCCCAGCGCTCAGCAGCGATGGCGTCCTATGTGGTCCCCTGCTGGACCAAAAGCTTACTGTCACATCGTGTCACACTACAGCAGAGATTTTTTCCATCTGTGTGTGTGTGTGGCGCATAGTGATCGGTACAAACGAATGATGTAAACAATCGACTCATTCGAATACTGGGAAACAATCAGCTCATACGGTTTGACGTACCAGCTGAATTATTCGCCCGTACTTTCAAGTTGTCTGTCGGAGCAACCGAATGAAAACCGTCTATTCTGAAACCTGTAGTATTATGTGTCTGTGGGATTATTATTCATACATTTCTCTCTACTGTGACCAGCCTGTGAGAACAACCGAATGGTAACAGTCGACGCAGCCACGCGCACTCAGTTCCGAGCGGAAAAATTTGACCGTTTCGATATTCTCACTACTTTTTACTATCGTCTTCGTCACTGTTACTGTCATTCCGATTTTTCTTATTATTGAGCACCAACAGGTAGCTTTCAATACAGTTTCTCTTTCACGTTTACGAATAGGGGTTTTCTTAATAATGTCCGCAGCTCGTGGTCGTGCGGTAGCGTTCTCGCTTCCCGCGCCCGGGTTCCCGGGTTCGATTCCCGGCGGGGTCAGGGATTTTCTCTGCCTCGTGATGACTGGGTGTTGTGTGATGTCCTTAGGTTAGTTAGGTTTAAGTAGTTCTAAATTCTAGTGGACTGATGACCATAGATGTTAAGTCCCATAGTGCTCAGAGCCATTTGAACCATTTTTTTCTTAATAATGAACTTCGCGTCTGGATCAGAATGCCGCAACCCTCAGTGGCGAGGGAATGAAAAAAGTTGTATGACTGGTTAAAAAGTCACACTCAGTATAAATTCAGTGCTATGTACAGCAACTGAAAGAATCCCTCATTTTTTGAAAATACTGACTGACAAACCCAGTATTGTCAATTTTCTGTTCGAAATGAAAACAGAAAATGAACTGCGTTTTTAGTGTAATATCGAAAAAATTTCATTTCCATGTATTGGTGAAAACACCTTTGAAGTTATGAAACAGTCGTACAAA
The DNA here is from genome assembly GCF_023864275.1 of Schistocerca cancellata. NCBI lineage: Eukaryota > Metazoa > Arthropoda > Insecta > Orthoptera > Acrididae > Schistocerca > Schistocerca cancellata. The sequence continues at coordinate 189,007,983 of NC_064626.1, read as the reverse complement.
GGAATATACATCATTTACAGATGTATAAGTGTAATAACCCGGACAGTTTCCGCACGCTGGACGAAACTGCATGGTGTGTCTAGTACGCGACTATTAAAACGCTTCTATTTCAACGCTTCTCCATAGTTATTTTTCCCCCTCTAGCCGTTTGCGCTTCACAGTTGAAAGCTGTCAAAAGCGCTGCCAGGTGTCAGGTATCTCGACTGCAGGTTTGTCTTAGCAGTAAAGAATAAATGTCATGCATCGTGCGGTTTTTTTACACGCATCTCAGTGCTGATGACAACATATCTGTTGAATTATAGTGATACATTTTTGTAGGTACACTGAGCGGAATACTTGGATATTGTCTGCTCGAACTGAGTTAAAGACGTCATAAATATAATTGTGATGCATGATGCGTCGTGGTTTCGCGTACCTCATTGTTTATGACATATGTGTTGAACTATATTCCGTTCAATGATATAATTTTATAGATACATTTGGAGGCCTGTGTGGGCACCATAAGCGAAACTGATTGCGAATACAGTTAGTAGTACAGAAGTAATAAATTTTCACGTCATGCAGGATGCGGCAGTTTTTCATGAACCTCATTGTTTATCACGTCATATATCGTCACCTATGATAGGTAGGTGGTTCCTAACCCTCCACTGATTGTTGCCTAAAAATAAGCGATAAATCTACCAATTTAGGTGTCAATAGGTCCAATGGTTTAGTGGGAGATGTGGAACATACACACATATACACATACGTACACCCAGTTAGGTATTAGCTAAATAAATTTAAAGAAAATTGGAGGACGAGGACAAAAATTTTTTGAAGGACATCATCTTCACGCCAATCACAAAATTTATAACAGTCACTGACGAGAAGATGTTGTCCTTCAAAAAAATTGTTATGACTGTGATTCCCAGCTATAATAAGTTTATTTATGATGACAAAAATGTCTCTTAGAAAGCAATTCTTCCCGGAAGTGACATAACATGCTTAAAAAGCAAGTTATTAAGTCACGACACAATAAAAAACAAGGAACCTTGCATGCTTTCGGTTCGCGCCACCTCAGGAACTGCCGAAGTAGAGTTAGAGATCGTGGATGCAACTTCAATAAATTTAAATAAAAAGTAACACATTATAATGTAGTACCACTTATAAACATTTTAAAACCAACCAAAAATCGATATTTAATGCCAAAAGTACGAAAAAGAAATAGACTTTTTATTCACCTCTCCTGGTAATAAGAAATATTATTTCTCTCCAAGAAGTTGGAAACAATAATCATGGTTCGCGGATAAGAGAAAAGTCCGAAAAACTATGTCAGTGAAATCAGACAAACTCTGACGGTGAGTGAAAACATTCATGTAACTGACGTAACTATCAGAGATTTATGTCAGTTCGTTCTCACACATTACACCAAGTGTTTAAACTCAGAAGAGTGTCCCTCGAGCCACTCTGTAGCAATTCTGGGCGTGTGGGACGTCACATTGTCCTGCTGGAATTGCCCAAGTCCGTCGGAATGAACAAGGGACATGAATGTATGGCGGTGATCATACAGCATGTTTACGTACGTGTCACCTGTCAGAGTTTCTTCTAGATGTACCAGAGGTCCAATTCAGACCAAATGCACACCATTACAGAGCCTCCACCAGCTTGACATGCAGGGTCCAATTGATTCATGAGGTTGTCTCCATATCCGTACACGTCTATCCGCTCGATACAATTTGAAACGAGACTAATCGGACCAGACAACTCGTTTCCAGTCATCAACAGTCCAATGTCGGTTCTGACGGTCCCAGGCGAGGCGCAAAGCCTTGTGTCGTGCGATCATCAAGATTATGCGAGTGGGCCTCCGGCTCCGAAGGCCCGTCGATGACATTTCGTTGAATGATTCACACTCAGACTCTTTTTGATGACCCATCATTAAAATCTGCAGCAATCTGTGGAAGGGTTGCACGTCTGTCACGCTGAACGAGGCTCTTCAGTCGTCGTTGGTTGATGTCGGAGATTTGAAGTTTTACCGGATTCCTGATATTCACGATACACTCGTGAAATGGCCGCACGGAAAAATTCCCACTTCATCGCTACCTCGAAGATGCTATGTCCCATCGCTCGTGCGCCGACTGTAACACCACGTTCAAACTCACTTAAATCTTGATACTCTGCCAGTGTACCAGCAGTAACCGACCTAACAGCAGCGGAGGTACATATAGGCGTTGTCGACCACAGCACCGTATTCTGCATGTTCTCATATTTCTGTATTTGAATACGCATGCCTGTACCATTTTTTGTTTTTTTTTTTTTTTGGCTCTTCAGTGTATACACTATTCAAATAGGGACAACACTAGCGTTTAATAAGCAATAGCTTTCGCTGACAGTTAATAATTTAGTACTGTTCTCGCTTACCTGCAACTGAAGTCATCCTCATCATATTTCTGCAGAATATTGGTCATAAATATTGGTGTAATATGAATGGCTCTAGTAGCGACATATTATGCGTGTAGGCAACGCCTATTGGAAATTTATGTTTCGAAAATCGAACAACTCTTTACTGCAAGATAGCTTTCCAGCCTCTGCAACAAGCTGATATGTTATTATTATTATTCAAGTATGTGCTTAGTCGTTTGTCGTCATAGACTAAACCATCATTTATGAAAGGTCTGATATTATTAGTAAAATATGAGCATAGTTATTGATATGCAATCAAACGTGATATTAAACTTTCTGGGACACCAATGCTAGTTCTGTGTTTTTAGATGTCTCCACTGTGCATAACGCGCTGATTTTTACTCATCAAGTTTTCAGTACAATCGCAAACATGGTTGTGAAAATATTTCCTTTCGTAGACTTGTTACTTTACTGGCTCGAAGGCTGTTCGAATACTTACAAACACCGGACCAACCTAGTTACTTCCATCCATATCTGTAGAGCGTGAACGGGATTTCGTGTGACTTGTCGGGGCCTGTACGGGGACGTTTTATGCTTTCGGAGTACATACTGAAGCTCATTTGGATCTACGTTTACATGCATACTCCGCAGACGTTCGAGTACCGATAAGAGGAAATTTTTGTTAATGTGTCACAGCTCTCCGAGGATCGTAGCAGCGTCATCGCTCAGAGCAGGCGATAATAGCGTCGAATCCTAATGGTGCCACACATTATAATTGCGAGTAATTTTTGAGAACATTTCTCGTGGAGAAGAGCGGTTTTTCTTGTTATTACTTTCAAATGAACAAATACGAACTCCACGAACGTGAATTGCTGAGCACCATGGTGTGAGGTCTGAAGATTGTCATTACCACTTACCATGTTGAGTGTTTATTCAAGCAAATAGGTAACACGTTATTGCTGTTGAAGTACACACGGCATCAAAACTGAACTGAGTTCAATGTTAACCGTTCGAATACTGCCATACCAATAACGTCAACTGAAGAGTATAGTTGTGGCAACTGAAACCAGTTATGCACTGAATAATTATTATATTTAGTCAGTTTACTAAACATTTTGAAAATTAACCAGTCACGATAGTTGTTCCCATTGAGATATTGCCGTCACTGTTTCTTCGATGTATAGACTGAAGAGTAGGAGCCAAAGAATACGTCCCTGTTTTACACCGTTTTTAATTCGAGCACTTCGTTCTTCATTTTCCAGTCTCATTGTTCCCTCTTGGTTGTTGCACATGTTGTATCCTACCCGTCTTTCCGTATAAATTACCCAGACTTTTCTCACAATTTCGAAAACCTTGCTCCATTTGACATTGTCCAGGTCGACAAATCCTTTGAATGTGTCTCGATTTTCTTCAGTCTTGCTTCCATTATCAAGCGCAATGTCAGAACTGCCTCCCTGGTGCCTTCACCTGTCCTAAAGCCAACTGCTCGTCTTCTAAAACATTTTCAGTTTTCTTTTACATACTCCTGAATATTATTCCTTTCAGGAGCTTGGACACATGAGCTGTTAGCCTGATTGTACGATAATTCTCGCGTTTGTCAGCACTTGTTATTTTACGTATTGTGTCGATGACGTTTTTGCGGGAGTCTGATGGTATATCGCCAGTCTCATGCATGCCACTCACCCCCATGTACAGTCGTGTCGTTGCCAATTTCCCTAGTGATTTTAGACATTTTGGTGCAATGTTATCCATCCCTTCTGCCTTATTTTATCTCAAGTCGTCCAAAAGTCTTTTAAATATTGATTCTAATAGTGGATCTTCTGTCTCTTCGCTGTCGAGTCTTCTGCATACAGAAGGTTCCAGAATCCGTCAGATAGTTCCGACCTCGACGAATAGCGCACCGGACGCAAGCTGAAGCAGAGGCAGTGACGCAGCGGAAGCCAGCACGGTGTCGTGTCCGCGTGACAGTGTTGCTGTCGGCAGACAATTGGACGGATTTATGCGTTCCAGATAATGCGGCAATGCAGGAGAAGTCATGCGTGCTCACGCACGCGCTGCACAACCGTCAGACACGAACGTCCCACTCCCGTGTAATGAGCGCACTGCTCTCAGCGATGACAAATGCCGATGGAGAGACTCACCCGTCATACCTGCTGCGCGCTCAGTTTCACTCTTCCTCTAGCACTGTCTGCTTTTAATTTTACCGAATGTTGTTTTGATATTTTTGGACGCCAAATCAGTTTTCCGAATATCATTAGTTCTTCTTTTTCCACCAGCCATTTCGCCTTGTCTTACGTGACTTAAATCTCTATAATATATGCTATTTCTCGCTTTACGGAAATGTCACAGTTCGTAATAATTGACGGAAAATTATCGAGTAAAACAGAAGTAACATCTGGCGTTCCTCAAGAAGCTTTATAGGCCCCCTGCTGTTCCTAATCTACGTAAATGTTTTAGGAGACAACCTGAGCAGTCCTCTTAGATTGTTTGTACACGAAGCTGTAGTTTGTCGTCTTGTAAAGTCACCAGATGATCAAAACGAATTGCAAAATGTTTTGGACAATATGTACGTATGCTGTAAAAAGTGACAATTAACTCTAAATAATAAAATGTGTGAAGTTACCCACATGAATACTAAAAAGGAAACCGCTAAGTTTCAGTTACGCGATAATGCACGTAAATCTAAAGGTTATAAACTCTAAATGCTTAGGGATTACGATTACTTAAATTGGAACGATCACACAAATAATGTTGTGGAGAAAGCAAGTGAGGGACTGATTTATTGGAAGAACACTTTAAAAAATGTAACAGGTCTACTGAAGCGACTGCTGACACTAGGCTTTCTTCCCTCTTTTTGCGTACTGTTGCGCAGTGTGGGACAGGATTCATGGATGACATCGAAAAAGTTAAAAGAAGGGCAGTTCGTTTTGTGCCGTCGAGAAATGAGGGAGAGAGTGCCACGGACGTCACTCACAAACTGGGTTAGCAGTCATTGAAACAAAGGCGTTTTTCGCTGCGGCAGGAGCTTCTCACGAAGTTTCAATCATCAGTTTTCACCTCAGAGTGGCAAAATATTTTGTTAATGTCCAACTGCATAGGGAGAAATTGTCGGCATAATAAAATGAGAGAAATGAGAGTTCATAGGGAAAGACCGAAGTGTTCCTTTTTCCCAGGAGCTGTTCGAGAGAGGAACGGTAGAGAAGAGGCTTAAGGGTAGTTTGATTAAGCACTTAATTGTGAATTGCCGAGCGATCATGTAGATGTAGATGTATGTGTCTGTTTCTTTGTTAGTTTGCCATTTGGTAACTAAACTGTATCTGTCTATAACAAAGTACATGTGACGCGTAAGGCTAAGTGTTTTGGGCAGCAAGTGGTGTAATCTAACGAGTTAAGGCTACGCAGCCCGCTCAGCATTTAGTGCTGAGAAAATTATGAAGTTCGAAGTAGGTGGTTATTTCAGTTCTTAAATTAATAGATCACTAACTGGTACCGCCAGTTAACATATTTGGCCTTTAAAATAGCTCTTAAATATGAACTCGTCCGTCTCGGTAGCTGAGCGGACACACGGCAGACTACCAAGATCCCCGGGATCGATTCCCAATCACGTCGGAGATTTCCTCCGCTTGAGGACTGAGTGTTGTATTAGCCCTAAATTCGTATCGTCATAATTCTCGTTCCACTGTTGGGCTGGTTGGATGAGCACCTCCTGAAAGCCAACAAATTAAAAAAAGTGTGAACTTTTAAGTGATTGTAGTCATTGCCATAAATAAAGAATAGTTACAACGAATGTTCAAAGGTAAAATTCTGAACTGATATACAGATTTAATTATCAATCTTTTATTCTGAACGAAAAAATTATTTAATTGCACAATCTACCGATATAGCTTTAACTCTTGATCACTCAGACAACACCATTTTCAGTTACTTGTCGGTCTTTTACCTTCCACATTGATCTCAGTAAGCTGCTGGTCCCCTTAAATTCTTTAGTACGATACATACAGAAATAGTTTCTATGCCGTGAAGTGAGATCACGGACTCACCTGTATACAGTGGACGAGTTCCTGAAACAGAGAAAGTACGATGTGCAAGTTAAATTGGCCGATGATGGCAGGAAGAGTATTACGACTGGGTAGAAATTGCAGATTCTTCCACGCAACCGCATTTACACAACGCCTATGTATAGCACAGCAGTCAATTTGTGACAATGATAATTGTTAGTCAAAAATTAATTTTGAAGAGGTATCTTAACTGCATGCACATATTGAGTATTCTTCTTACAGCACTCTCCATACATTGGGTATCATACTTCGATTTCTGTTTAACTTCAAATATGAAATTTCTGTTAGGTGCCTAAGACGACGCACGAGAACTGGCTCTGAATGGCTCTGAGCACTATGGGACTCAACTGCTGAGGTCATTAGTCCTCTAGAACATAGAACTAGTTAAACCTAACTAACCTAAGGTCATCACAAACATCCATGCCCGAGGCAGGATTCGAACCTGCGACCGTAGCGGTCTTGCGGTTCCAGACTGCAGCGCCTTTAACCGCACGGCCACTTCGGCCGGCCGCACGAGAACTAACAAGAAATATTCCAATGTCGAACACGTCTACCATCACGAAGGATTAAAGACAGAGCAGCTCCTTTTAAGTCTTATTACACTTTGCTGTTACATAAAACCAAGAAAAGTAAAGAAGGCAGCGACAATGTTCCACTGAGGGACGCATGCGTAAGTATGTCGCCTCTGGAGCTTGCGGTTACACCTGCCCCAAACAACTGCTCTCGCGCGCGTTAGACAAAGAGCGCGAACCCCACTACTCTGCGCCCACAGATCGCACATCAATACAGCGTTATTTGCACTTGTTATGAGTCTACACATGAAAAAAAGGAGAGTGCAAAATTTTTACTTCTCTGAACATTTATGTACTCCCTTGTTTTGTCGATCAGTTCAATCGTTGAATAAAATGTTTTCGGGTATCCAACGGCGTCAATTGCTTAAAACTACACGAGCTTTCGGCCAAGCACTCCTTGGCCATTGTCAAGTGATATGACTTCCAGTGGGTTGTTGGTGCGCCCTTATATATGCTAACTGCCGGCTGTGACGTCATTGGTGCCCGTGACATTGCCACATATGGGCATGTTTTGAGTCGGCGTTCGATGTGCCCTCTTCAACCGCGCGATCGTTGCATCCCACGCAGCGCTGAGCTGCAAGCCACCGTCTCTATTCAGGGTGTGTGCACACCAGCAGCCATCATCATCCAGCACAGAAGTGCACAGTATTACAAACATTGGCGCATCGTGCAAGAGTAATATCAGACGACGATAACCTGCCCCATGAACTGAGCCACCTACGCAAGGTTTTAAGGAATAACGGCTACAGTGCCCATCAAGTGAAAGAAGTGATTTCTGGGAAATATAAGAATAAGACCACCGACGAAGAGCAGGAAAATAAACTTGCTTTGCCGCCATTCTGTGGCTCTGTGTCGGGCAAGATAAGCCACCTGTTGAAAAGACATAAGATCAAATCAATCTTCAGGTTTTCACCGAAAATCCGTCAATTACTGAGACCAGTTAAAAACGCGGTAGGTCTCAGAACATCTGGAGTCTACGAAATACCTTGTGAGTGTGGCCAGAAGTACATCGGACAAATAGTGCGCACTGTGGAACAACGCAGGAAAGAACATGAGAGGTATTATAGCCTACGCTATCCAGAGAAATCTGCGTTAGCTGAGCATGCGTTAGAAAACGGTCACCACATAAAATTTGACGATACCACTGTCGCGGCTCGCACTAACGGCTTCTGGGACAGTTTAATAAAGCAAGCTGTTGAAATAAAAACTACCGCAAACAGCCTAAATAGAGACGGTGGCTTGCAGCTCAGCGCTGCGTGGGATCCAGCGATCGCTTGGTTGAAGAGGACACATTGAACGCCGACTCAAAACATGCCCATATATGGCAATGTCACGGTCACCAGTGACGTCACAGCCGGCAGCTAGCGTATATAAGGGCGCACCAACAGCCCACTGGCAGTCAAACCACTTCACAATGGCCAAGGAATGCCTGCCCGCATCTCGTGGTCGTGCGGTAGCGTTCTCGCTTCCCACGCCCGGGTTCCCGGGTTCGATTCCCGGCGGGGTTAGGGATTTTCTCTGCCTCGTGATGGCTGGGTGTTGTGTGCTGTCCTTAGGTTAGTTAGGTTTAAGTAGTTCTAAGTTCTAGGGGACTGATGTTAAGTCCCATAGTGCTCAGAGCCATTTGAACCAAGGAATGCCTGGCCGAAAGCTCGTGTAGTTTTAAGCAATTAACGCCGTTGGATACCCGAGAACATTTTATTCAATGTTATCGCCGCGAGGCTCTGTATTCATATAGTTGAAGCATTTCCTCTGAAACCCAAGTTCTCTTCGTAGTTATCTCTCATCTGTTGATCTGTCCACCTTCTGTGATTGCCATGTCCGTTTTTCTTCAATTGAACTGCCTACTGTATTGATTATCGCAATATCTACTATCTTAGAGAATTCGATCGAATCTCATCACTCCACCGTACTTCAGTACCCCACTTTTTCCCAGACTGATTCGTCTATTTTTCATTATTCCTAAATTGTGATCTGAGTCTGTAACTGCTCCTGGATAGGCGGAGAATTCAAAAACTGATTTAGAAATGCCATGCCATCGTGCAGTCCCCCAGGAATCTTCCCGTGTCTCATGGCCTCCACCTCTTGCAAATTTTGAGCAGTGTATTCGCTATTACTAGGTTGGTGCATAAGTTCTCAGCGTTTTTATTTCTCATGTTGCTATTCCGGTTGGTATGGGTTTATTTATCGACTGTCATTTTTTATTTGTAGTTCACTGTCGTTGAATGAGTTTAGGTATTGTCATTTTTTCATTTGGGGTTAGTGGGTGGAGCTGTGGACGCCAGGAAATGGAGTGCCAAATGAAGAAATCGGAACATTTGAGACATATTCTTCTGTTTGAATTCAGTACAGGCGTGACAAATCGGAGGCAATCAGAAAGGAGAATCGTTTTGACATTAGGAACGTCTTTAGAGAGTTACGGAAGTATCTGTTCCCGAAAGAACAGTTACCGTGGATGACCATGCACCTTTGCTAGAAATGAAATGATAATTAAATGGCCACACTAACAGGCGTTGATGTACTTCATTGGGGACATGTTGTAAATGTGTGACCCGACCGGGACTCGAACCCGGGATCTCCTGCTTACATGGCAGACGCTCTGTCCATCTTTTTTTTTTTTTTAATAATGAAAATATTAAGCACCGCACAAAGTTTGAACTCACAACCTTTCGCGTAGCAGCCCAACAACTTTTTTTCACTTTTTTTTTTTCAAAAGAAAACAAAGACTCCAATTATACTGGTATCTCCTTCCAGTAAACAAAAATGAGTCTCCTTCGTCTTGTTGGCAAAGAAGCAATCTTTTGGACCAAAAAAAAGTTTCTCAAAGCCAAAATCAAAGTCCAGTTCTTACAGGAGCTCCTGATGTGTATCCGCCTACAGCATGCCAGCTCGTCCAAACGTGTCTTCTCATGGCGTAGGCGTGGGTTCTGGGTAGCAGATCTATTCAGTTCGGTTCGGTTTATACAGTTTTCAACTTCTCAGGGCTTGGACGTTCCAGCTACTAGGTGGGTCATCGAAAGTGCTCCGTAAGAAATTGGAAAAATATTGTTTATAGCGTGGGTTGCATATCAGGACGCAGTGTCGTTCGTTGAGATAAGTCCAATATCCTAGCGTAGACTTGTCGCTAGAAGTAAAAAGATAGCGGATCGTGTGGCCACAGATCCAATTCACAGAGTTAGTTTTGGCGGAGGGGTAGAAAGTCTTATCGGGGTACAAAAGCATGTGGACGTCGATCTGAGCCGGTGTCTGGCGAGTAATAAACGCCAAAATTCGCCGCGCAAGTGTCCAGACGTCTAGCGCTGTGACACAGTGGAACCGGTGGACATCCGTGTCATCCACTCCACAGTGGGTGCAGAGGGATGAATCGGCGAGATGGATGCAGTGCAGACGATCTCGGTTAACTTGTTTGCCATTCACGGTGACGTACCACGCTGATTGAACGTCTGATGGGAGGAAACGCGCATGGATCGCCTTCCATATGTGTCGCCACACGTACTGTGGATACTTACGTTCGATGCGGTTGGACGGGCGGCACTGTTGTAACAATTCGGAGACTGTTTTCGTGAGGTACAAACGTGTAAGTGGTAAGGACCGGTAGATATAACTGAACTCCAGGAAAAATCGTTGGATGTAATAAATGGGGGTTGGAATGGTCGATACCAGTACTGGGGCGGACAAGGAGGCCGGTGCAAAGTTGTGAAGCAGGAGGCTAGTAAGGCCCTGCGGGCAACGATGCCAAAGTTTCAGTTGGGAGCTGACGTATAGTGCCTTGACACGAGTCGGCACGTGGATGAGTCCCACCCCGCCACGATCTCGTGGCAGTGCAAGGGATTCATACTGCACCTTGAATAACATCCGCGAGCTGACGAAGGAGCCGAAAGCCGTCGCGCCAGGAGATTTGGGATTGGTAGTACTTGAGCCACGTGTGGTATACGGGAAGCATGATACATGTTCACGTATTGCGCGCGTTGGATAACGTCGAGAGCTCGTAGCCGGTGATCTGCGAGATTTGCTCTGATTGTCTGTAGCAAGCGTCTACCATTGATAATCGCTGAGCGGCGCAGGTCTGCTGTGAAATCAAGTCCAAGACACCGTATGCTGGCGGCGACACTAAGGGGGGCAGCGCATCTCTCCGGCAAGCCCTCACCAATGAGCAGGACCTTGGATTTTGACACGTTGAGGCAGCTCCCCGACGCTTCGCCGTAAGTCGCCACCCATGTCAGTGCTGCTCGTACTTCATCTTCACTGCGCAGATATAGTACTATGTCGTCTGCGTAGGCCGTACAACAAAAACGGTGGCCTTGCACAGCCATGCCTTCCAAACGTTGGCGCATGCCCTGGAGCAGGGGTTCCAAGGCGAAAGCATACAAAATCGTGGAAAGAGGGTATCCTTGTCGTACAGATCGTGCGATGACCAGGGACGGTGTAAGACGACCATTGTACATGATATTAGAGGTTGCACTACTCAACAGGCGCATAACCACTGTGACAATACCGCCAGGAAAACCCATATGCTGAAGAACTGTCCGTAAATAGAAGTGGTCAACACGGTCGAAAGCCTGGCTAAAGTCCAGTGAAGCCAAGGCGCCAGGGAGACGCTGATGATGCGCTAATGCTATCATGTCTCTGTAACGGCAAAGGGCCGTACGGATGTTGTTGTCGCCTCCTAGGGAAGTCTGGTCGCAGGATGTGACGTAACGTGCGACCTTCTTGAGTCGCGATGCCAGTAGCCGTGTGAATATTTCCATGTCGCTGTTGAGCAAAGTAATTGGTCGATAGTCCTGGACTCTCGATAACCCGCGCGGTTTATGTACGGGGATAATAATTCCTTCTAGAAAGGCGCTCGGGACCACTATCATCGGTGACATTAGCTCTTGTGCGATTGCCGTCCACGTGGAAGCCAATAAATAGTGAAAACTTTTATAAAATTCGATGGGTATACCGTCAGGTCCAGGAGATCTGTTATCGGAACCCGCCTTGATAGCGTCTACCACTTCATCTGTGGTTACGTCGTCTTGGAGGTCATGCACTGCATCCTCCGGAAGAGTGTTCGTAGTAAGTTGAGCGACTTCTGTGATCAGTACCGCAGAATGCGGTACGTCTGAGTATAGCCCGGCAAAATGAGTATGGAGAGCACGACCGATGCTTTGTTGGGTCTCGTGCCGGCGCCCTTCCACATCAGTGAGAACTTGGATACGAGCTCGTCGTCATCGTTGTCTTTCCTGAAGAAGGTGGTACATCGACGGACGTTCTTGAGGGATTCGATTAGAAGCTCGAGAACAGACTACAGTGCCTTCCAAGTTACGCCGCATGATTAAGGAGATCTGCGCCTTCGTGCGATGGACCATCGACTGCCGGGCTGGCGAGAAAGGCATCGTCGTACAGTCACGTAGAATGGTGTAGTAGAAGTGCAGGGTATTAGTTTGCCACGCCTTTAATTCCTTCCCATAGCTCATCAGAGTCTTCCTGAGAGTCGGCTTTGCACAGGAGAGCCACCATGATAAGGTGGAGTCATAGGCTTCTCGACGATGGTGGCAGCGTGCTCACGCTTCTTCGACCATACGGCGACAGTCTGAGGAGGTCAGGTGAGCGACATTGAGTTTCCACAGACCACGACTATGCCACACATGCTGTCGGGCGAGAGTGACGTCACGCATCATGGTCTGAAAAGGCCAAGGGCCAGACTTCCGCATGACGTGTGCCATCAGCAAGGGAGCGGGTAACGTAGATGCAATCTATGCGGCTTGACGAATGAGAGGTGTAGAATGTATAGCCCGGTTGAATTCCGTGGAGCTTCTTCCATGTGTCAACAAATCGTAGACGGTCGATGACCACTGAGAGAGATGCACAAGGGGAATGTCGCGGGAGTTGGTCCGCGGGCTCTTGTGTCGAGTTAAAATCCCCACCGAGTACCAAATCGTCCTGCGGACCGGTGAAGAGGGGTGTGACGCTTTCGGCAAAAAAAGTTTGTCGGTCATGACGGCGGCCAGTGCCGGACGGAGCGTAGATATTAATAATACGCACGCCGAACAGTGTGAGGGCCATACCTTGCGCAGTGGGGAGGTAGATGACGTCCTCTGCAGGGAGTCCGTCGCGTAGCAGGATGGCGACGCCGCTACCGGTATCGGATGAGGGGGATACATGGGCGTTGTATCCGGTGGGAACTAGGAAGTCAGCCACAAACACCTCTTATAAGAGTGCTATATCCACATCCGCAAAGTAAATAGTGTCTCAGAACATGGCCAGTTTATGGGGGGCACGAATGGTGGCAAGATTCATCGTGGCGATACGATATTGCTGTGTACGGCCATCTTCAGTATTTGCAGAACGTGCGGTAGAAGTAGCCGGCAGGTGGAGACCCGCCGGTGGTGCCGCAGTGGTGATAATTACTGGCGGGGCGCGAGCCCCTGTGTCGCCGAGGTGGACTCCTGTGCAGACACGCTGGCAGTCTGTTCCACTTCTTCTTCAACGTCATCGGCCCAGAAAGCTGACGACGTGGACATGTGACGGTCACGTACTTCCGGAACGGGTGTTGTGGATTCCGCAACATGAGTGGCAGGGGGACTGCCGTCATCATTCGTTGACAACGGCGAGGACACGTCCCTGGCTGGGAGAGTAGGCGTCACAGAAGGGGCGCCTGTTGCTGCCACATCGCGTGACTGGACGCAATGTGGGAGATCACCGTCAGACATCAGGTCGACATCTCGCGGGGCCGTCTGAGAAAGGTCGTCATCGGAAGGCGTTCGTCGTCGTTTCCTGTGTTTGCGAGGCGACCGCTGTTTTCTGATGTGGCCTTCTGAATCAGAATGTGGTCGCCCGTCGTCTGACGCCGAACCCGTCTGGACAAAGGCAGACGTCGGCACGACACCGAGGTCGACGTCCATGGTTCCAACAGGAACATCGGTTTCGGTCTGCAAACCGGACGGTCCTGAAGCGAGCACTGGAGGCGACGCCGTGCTTGTGTCCTCGGCGCGTTGTGGTACGGCGGGTGGCGTTGACGATGCTGCTGGCGCAATCGAGATTGGTACGACGGGGTTCTGTGCAACCTTGGCGTAGGTGATGGGTAAAGACGGGACCCTCGAAGCCTGGGCCTCTTCACGTAACGGCGTCTGTATTAAACGGCGGTGTAAGCATTCGGAACGTACATGTCCCTCCTGGCCACATCCTGCGCACGTTCGTGGCTGCCCATCGTACATGACGATGCCCTCACACCGCCAATCAGCAGGTACGATGGGACATGTTTCGTCAGGTCAATTTTTATTTGTCGGACGCCATTTAATACGGGGTAGGTCGTAAATGTTTGCCACTTCTCCGCGACGTGACCCAAGACGGTGCCATATGGTTGGAAAGCGGCAATGACCACATCCTGAGGCACCTCGAACGGGAGCTCAAACACCCGCAATGTCCGGAGACCGAATCCAGCATGGGCGACTGTCACGGCACCCATTGTCCATCAGAGTGTTTAAATTTCAGTCCGGTGGCATGACGGTGAATTATGTCATTGCAAATTTCCTCCGTCGACATCTTGATGTAGACAACACTTCCAGTGATGGAAAAATGTATGCCGATTACGTCCTGGGGGTTCAAACGTAGATCCTCACGTATGAACTGTTCGACTTCGAAAGCTCTGGGTCGTGGATGTTCGGCCTGAAACGTTACTTTGATCTTTGCACGGCGGTACGAGTGTGCCATGGTGTACGTTAGTACTGGACTGGATAGACACAAACACCGCGACGCGGAAGTAAACACCGCCGAGAGCGGAGCGTCGGACGGCGCGCGGAGCAGCTCCGCACGCTAGCACGGCTGCGAGCCGACTCGTCCATCCGAGCAACCGTGGGCATAGAGGATAGTGCGTCTGCAGGGACTTATCCCTTGCACACTCCCCGTGAGCTCCCCGTGGCTCAGATGGATAGAGCGTCTGCCATGTAAGCAGGAGATCCCGGGTTCGAGTCCCGGTCGGGGCACACATTTTCAACATGTGCCCAATGAAGTACATCAACGCCAGTTTGCAGCTAGTGTCCATTTAATTATCATTTCATTTCTAGCAAAGGTGCATGGTCATCCACGGTAACGGTTCTTTCGGGAACAGATACTACCGTCATATATAGTTAAAATATGGCTTCCCGGCCATTGACCTTCTTGTGCGAACGCACACGCTATGCCCGAACTCGTACGGGACTTGGTAGATTAATCTGCCACGAGTAATGAGTATAATGGGCAAACATCTATTAGGCGCACTACGAATGTAGTGGTGTGGACATGTTCGGATTGTGGATCTCACGGGGAGCATGGAAGGGATAAGTCCCTGCAGACCCACTATTCTCTGTGCTCACGGTGGCTCAGACGGATAGAGCGTCTGCCATGTAAGCAGGAGATCCCGGTCGGGGCACACATTTTCAACATGTCCCCAATGAAGTACATCAACGCCTGTCTGCAGCTAGGGTGTTCATTTAATTATCATTTCAATACAGAGGTTTGCCGACAGTCTTTCTTCCCACGCACTATTTCCGAATGAAACGGGGAAGACGGAATAAGACACTAGTACCAGAAGTAACCTCTGCCACACATCGTCAGGGGGCCTGCGGAATATAAATATAGACTTCCACAGCCGTCTTCATCCTCTAGCCGTTGATCAGTGTTGATTCTTCCACCTTACAGGGGCAATTTTAAACCGCATGGGTCAGAAGGTCCCCCGTATCTCTGTCCACTCCTCCGCCCACTTTGAGAAGGCCGTTAGCAGAACGAGGGTTAGTCTGTGTGCTGGATGCCTTCAGCCGCAATTGCTGATCATTTTTATAAGAAATTTATGCAATGTCTGAGTTCCAACGTGAGACGCAGGACTTTTTGACTAACTGTTAGTCTCATGCTGTCCCTATAACACGGTATCTTTCCAGCATCAATATATTCTAGTTACTCACACGAACTGAATTTACATCTAGTTACGGAGTCGTATACTATGAATTCCGACGGAAAAAGGCGCCAGAACGTGGAAAGAAGTTTGTCAGTCTTGACTAAATTCGAACACCAGTGAAACAGATATAGTGTCAGTGGTGTTGAGAAACAGATAATATCGTTAAAAGTGAACAAAGCCCAAGTGCCCGATAGAATCCCTATCAGATTCTGTATCCAATTGGCAGTTGAGTTATTCCCTCTGTTGTTGTTGTTGTGGTCTTCAGTCCTGAGACTGGTTTGATGCAGCTCTCCATGCTACTCTATCCTGTGCAAGTTTCTTCATCTCCCAGTATCTACTGCAGCCTACATCCTTCTGAATCTGCTTAGTGTATTAATCTCTTGGTCTCCCTCTACGATTTTTACCCTCCACGCTGCCCTCCAATACTAAATTGGTGATCCCTCGATATCTCAGAACCTGTCCTACCAACCGATACCTTCTTCTAGTCAAGTTGTGCCACAAGCTCGTCTTCTCCCCAATTCTATTCAATACCTCCTCATTAGTTATGTAATCTCCCATCTGATCTTCAGCATTCTTCTGTAGCACCACATTTCGAAAGTTTCTATTCTCTTCTTGTCTATTTATCGTCCACGTTTCACTTCCATACATGGCTACACTCCATACAAATACTTTCAGAAACGACTTCCTGGCATTTAAATCTATACTCGATGTTAACAAATTTTTCTTCTTCAGAAACATTTTCCTTGCCATTGCCAGTCTACATTTTATATCCTCTCTACTTCGACCATCATCAGTTATTTTGCTCCCCAAACTATAAACAATCGTAGATCCCTCGAACAAAAAAACGTGCCCAGTAATGGGAGGAAAGCACAGGTCATTCCTGTCTACAAGAAGGGTAACCGAAGTGGTCCGTAAAATCTTAGAACATATTCTGAGCTCAAACATAAAGAGGTATCTCAAACCGATCGACTTCCTCCATGCCAACCAGGACGGACTTGGAAACATAGATGATGTGAAATCCAATATACACTATTCTCACATGGCAACCTGAATGCCTTGAATCAAGGCAATGAAGTAAGTGCAGTATTTCTCTCTTTCCATAAAAGCATTTGAGCCAGCACCACATCTACGCTGATAATCAAATATACGATCACATCGGGTATGAGGCAAAAAATGTGGCTGGTCTGAGAATTTATTGCCGGCCGGGTGGCCGAGCGGTTCTAGGCGCTTCAGTCTAGAACCGCGCGACCCCTAAGGTCGCAAGTTCGAATCCTGCCTCGGGCATGGATGCGTGTGATGTCCTTAGGTTAGTTAGGTTAAGTAGTTCTAAGTTCTAGGGGACTGATGACCTCAGATGTTAAGTCCCATAGTGCTCAGAGCCATTTGAACCATTTGAGAATTTCTTGGCCGAGATGACGCAGCATGTTATCTTGGACGGAGAGTCATCGACAGGTGCTGAAGTAACTTCGGGTGTACCCCGCGAAAGCGTGTTGTTTCTCTTCATGTTCAAGTTGCATATTAATGATCTTGCGGACAGTATTAAGAATAATCTCAGACTTTTCGTAGATGATGCAAAATAGTCTGTACTAAGCTGTAAAAATATTCAGTCAAGCATTGATAAGATTTCATAGTGGTGCAATGATTGGCAGCTAGCTTTAAATGTTAAATGGAAAATTCTGCACTTTACAGAAAAATAGTATCCTATCAGTACAATATTAGTTAGTGACAGTTGGAATTCGTGCACTCAAATGAATACTTATGTGTGTAAGTTTCCCACTATGTGTTTCTGTATGAAATTTAGAGCAAATTCATCTGCCACTCTATAAAACATCTACGTATTACAAAAACTGTGTACCCATAAACTGTTATTAACTTAAACCCGTATGCTAACCTTCGACTAAACAGAACCTAATCTGAACTCTAACAGGTCTTAATACAACTAGTCTTTATATTAAATGCGCAAATGATGTAAAACAATTATCTGGCCCTAATCAAAATTTCGACTTGCCTCGCATCTTGACAACATTATTAAAGTTTTTTCTAAAGGTCAATGAAATTTCCAAACAATATTCGAGGTGTTGCGTACGATATAGTGGAATGCAGTAACGTGTAGTGATAAACGTTCTTTAAACATTGAGATGGGGGAGTAACTGTTCATTTGAAAAGATATTCTAAGATAACGATTTTAAAATGAAGTTTTTATTCAAAAACTTCGCGTGATCGTCACGCGTAATATTGGTCTGAACAACGCTATTCTTAAGAAAGTGAGCAATGATTGAAAAGGGGTTTATTGTTAACAAAAACTTTCTATACTTCTCTTTAAAAAATAGTCAAAATTTATTTTTATACATCATATTCATCCTTGCGGTCCTTTACAATAATCTTTCTTCATCTAACAAGTACAATGACAAGTCAACACAGCAATACTGAATAAGTTCATCACCTACCACGCTTCAACCAAGACTGTATCAAACTGCACAGAGGCAAAGATTTTGCCACAACAGGACCAAAGATTGTTTAAGAGTAATATAACTTGCTCTCTCTCTATCTGACGTGTATGTCGCTAACTTACAAAACACTAAATGAGATGCTCACCTTACTGGTGTTACACTTAGTAGGGTCATGAAATGGAACGATCACATGAACGATCACATGGACTCAGTTGTGCGCAAAGCGGGTTGCACACTTCTGTTTGTTGGGAGGATGCTAGTGAAATACAATAAGTATACAATGAAGATTTTTAAAAATCATTCGTGCAACCCATCCTAGAATATTGCTCAAGCATATGGGACCCATATCAGATGGGATTGGCAAGTCATATTGAACGCATGCAGAGGACGACGGCACGAATGGTCACATGTTTGTTTCACCTGCGAGAAAATGTCACTGTGATGTTGAAACAACTGAAATGGCATACTATCAGACAGAAGAAAACTGTCCCGAGAAAGTGTGCTAAGAAAATTATCCCGAGAAAGTTTCAAGAACCGGCCTTAAAGAAAGACTCTAGGAATATAACATAACCCGTAAATAACCCTCCTATAGGGATCTTGAGGATGAGATTAGATTAACTACAGCACGCACAGAGGCATTTAAAGACTTTCCCGTTCTCCGTACGTGAATGGAACGGGAGAAACCCCAGCTAAATGGTGCAGCGGGACGCACCCTTTGCCATGCGCCTCGCTGTGGTTTGCAGAGTGTCACGCAGTTCACCCACTGCATGCGACAGCCACACCCACTTCCCTCCTTGCTCCTTACTCGCACGCGACATACCCTGCTCTTCAACTCTTGACGATCGCTTCCGCTCCAACAGCGCTGAATGCGCTGCCGTGCGGTGGACGACTTTCGCGTTTCAAGAAGACTCAAGTAGTCCGCTGATCGCTCCTACTCCCCCTCCTTACGCCTACGTTGGTGTATCCGATGAAGGCAGCAGACAGGACCTATACAGATTTATCAGCGAACATTGATTTCTGTAATAACGTCTGCCTTGGCGACAGATTCTACTGCTGTGTAGAAAGGAGACTGCTTAAAAATTACTCGCGCAACCCATTGTAAAGTATTACTCAAGTGCATGGGACCCACTTCCGTACTGATTACGCGTGATGGTGATGAATGTCGCAAACGTGAGTCTGCAAGGTTCTTCACCGCAGTTATCGATTAAATCATCACACAAACTATTAGTAGGAAATTCCCCATCGCCCCCTCTGACATATAGCGGTAAGATGGACCAGCGAATAGCCCGTCAAAACTTGGACACAGATCAACCATGAAAACAGGAAAGTGTAGTAAAGTGTGAAAAAAGAAGCAATATCGAAACAGTGAACTATCCAGCCTGAGAAATCTGCAGTGGTGGAGCACTGTCTCACCTAGGGACATAGAATGCTGTATGACGAGACACAAATAGTTGCCCCTGCATCTCGCTATTGGGACTGTGTTTTAAAAGAATACATAGAGATTCGTTTATCTGATAATCTCATTAATAGAGACAAGGGTTACCTTTTAAGTAAGACTTGGAACCCGGTGCTATCAGACATTAAAAAACAACTGTCTGTATTTCGATCGTCGGAATAATTTTCAATTTTTCATAGCGATATCTCGATTTCCCCTGTTTCCACCAGTGGCCGGGCGGTATATTTACTTGCGCTAGAGGGCAGTTACGGCACCTTCTCGCGCACGAGTTGTGGGCCCTCTGCGACCTATATAGGGGCCGCCGCTTGCGCTGAGAAGTCAGTTCCGGCGAGGTCGTTTACCAGCACTCTCACCTGAAGATGTCGGCCAGTGGGACCGATGAAATATTGTGTCAAGATGACGTTATGATCCGGCTGAACACACAAGAAGAATATTCTCCAGATCAAAATGTGCAACATCGAGCGACTATGACTAGCAACGGCATCCTTGCTACGTAGTCACTGTGTTGGGCTGCGCAGGGGGAGATCAGTTTTCAGATCTTCCTCGTACCTATATACATACCTTTCACAAAATTATGAAATGTCCGGCCGATCATTGATGTGTCTGTTGGCGGCATTCAGATTTGTGTTCGTATCGCGGTGTAACGCCCATCTGCAACAGCGAGATGTAAGGAAGGGACCTCCAGACGTACGTACCTCCTACATATTCTACACAAGTACCACATGGTAAGAGCCTAGCTTCCGTTTTGGAAGATTTGCCTCTTGAATGCTTTGTTGTAACATAGTTTTGTGAGAAAAGAATATAAGGAATCAAGAACATTTGAAGACGGATATTTGCCCCTTTGCAGTCCAACGCCGTAATCACACAACCACAACGCCATGGCTCTTTAAACTCTCTCGATGTTGTGCATCTTGAGCTTGCATCGTTAGTCGTTTTCGCTTTTGCCTTTTTTTTCACAGTTCAGTACGCCTTCTTCCTGTTTTCGTGGTTGATCTATGTTCATTTTTTGACGGGCTATTCACTCGTCCATTTTACCAATAATTCTGGGGCAGATGCGATGGGCAGTTTCCCTTTTAAAGTAAGGGATCGTTGGAACAGTGATTTTTTTTCACTCATTTACCACGCTCGGGAAAATAATGTCTACCAGGAAAAAAATATCCGGCCTTTTTATTGATTAATTCCTCGTGATTTATCTCGCATTTTTCAACAGGTGAAGACATACGTAACTTATCAAAAACCCTAGTTTTCATTTTGTCACTTATATCATTGATTGTTTGTTCAAACCCTGATTGTGGAAGAAATTTTATGTTGCAAGTATTTGCGTGGCAGGGGTAGAGATGGTTTTAGGTGCCAGTTGAGTTGTTTCACGTATCCCTAAGATGCTACAGGCCCCATTTCTGGTTGCCTACAGGGAAAGGCCCATAAGAGCAATCAAATTTAAGAAAAATAATTTTGCGCAATGGGTAACATGTTGTTAAAAGAAAAGTAGAACGTATGGCCCAAAAAGGCATGAGGTATGAGTACATGAGGTATGAGTACCACACCTCCCACATATATCTTAATGGAGTCCTACATCTACACCTACATGGGTACTCCGCAAATCACACTTAAGTGCCTCGCAAACGGTTCACGGAACCATATTCATAATAATTCTCTATTATTCCACCCTCGAACAACGCGCAGAAGAAACGAACACGTGTATCTTTCCGTGAGGGCTGTGATTCGCCTCATTTTATTATGATGATCGTGTCTCCCTACGTAGGTCGACATCACAAAATATTTTCACTATCGGGGGAGAAATATGGTGGTTGAAATTTCATGAGAAGATCACGCCGCAACGAGAAGTAATGTATCATGTCCGTCACACTCTCTCTACTATTTCTCGATAATACAAAACGTGGTGCCCTTCTCTGAATTTTCGCAATGAACTCCGTTAACCCTATCTGTTCAGGATCCCAAACCACGCTGCAATACTCCAAAAGAGGACGGACAAATGTAGTGTAGGCAGTCTCTTTACTAGATCTATTACGTGTTTTAAGTGTTCTGCCAATAAAACGCAGTCTTTGGCTCGCCTTACCCACAACATTTTCTGTATGTTATTTCCGATTTAAGTTTATCCTAGTTGTAAATCCTCGGTACTTAGCTGAAATAACGGCCTTTCGGTTTTATTGATTTACCCTGCAACCGAAGTTCAACGGATTACTTTTAGCACTCACTTGAATCTCCTCACATTTTTCATTATTTAGTGTCAACTGCCAATTTTCGCACCATACAGATATCTGTTATAAATCTTTTTGCAGTTTGTTTTGATCTTTCTATGACTTCACTAGGCGGTAAACGACAGCGACATCTGCAAACAACCTAAGACAGCCGCTCAGATTTTCTTTTAAATCTTTTATAGAGATAAGGAACATGAGAGCACCTATAACACTATCTTGGGGAACACCAGGAATGAGACATCATTTCTGTTCTACTCGATGACTGCGAACTGTGACCTCTCTGACATGAAATCACGAATCCAGTTCCATAACTGAGATGATATTCCATAAAAATGCAATTACACGCAGCTTGTGAGGTGTCGAAAGCTTTCTGGAAATGTAGAAATACGGAATAAGTTTGAAATCCCTTGTCGAATAGTGCTCAAGACTACGTGTGAGTAAAGAGATAGCTGTGTTCCACAGATTTTCTAAATTTGTGCTAACTGTGCAGCAGTAGACATTTCTCTTCGAGGTAATTCTTACAAGAGACCGTTCTCTTCGAGATAATTCATAATATTGTCCTGCTACATATCGACGTTAATGATATGGGCTTGTAATTTAGTGGATTATTCCGACTGCCTTTCAGGAATATTGGTGTAGACCTGTGCTACTTTCCAGTCTTTGGGCACGAATCTTTCACCAAGCGAGGGATTGTATGCTCATCAAACTAGTGGTCACTTTAGCAACTGCTACTAAATATTTAACAAATGATTTACCCATTCAATCAATCGTATAAGTACGTAACCACGACATGAAACTATATCACAGATACGGCTAATGATTGCAAAAATGGTTAGTGATTTGAAGGACACCAATACTTTCGCTAAATCTCTTTATGGGTGACTGTGAATGTTAAACTTGCGCAATGGAACCCTGGTACAAATTAACTATTTTCACGTCCACCTCGTCTCGGTGGCTGTATCAACAGCACGTGCTATCCACTCTTTAAACGGTGCGAATTTAGAAAATGTCTGCAGTAGCTGCTGAAAATTCAGAGTTCAGATTCTGTACTTCGCTCTAAGTCGGAGGCATTCCTCTCTGGAGCAAGTCTGCTTTTCGATGCCCCTACAGCAAGTGTATTCTAACTTCTCTCTATGAAACTGAACTGGTTTTGCAAGAGTCAGAATGTCGCCAGCCAACCGCAGCAGACCTTACGAGTTCCGATGAATAATAATTTCATAAACAACTTTAAAAATTTCGTGCTCTCATGGATGTTGTCATGGTTAACCAATAATGGTTTGATGCGGTAGAGAAAACAGAAAATCACTCCCACTACAACAGTTTTCTAGCCATGGCCAATCAAATGCCTTGCTTATAAACACGCTAAGCGCCGGCCGGTGTGGCCGAGCGGTTCTAGGCGCTTCAGTCTGGAACCGCGTGACCACTACGGTCGCAGGTTCGAATCCTGCCTCGGGCATGGATGTGTGTGATGTCCTTAGGTTAGTTAGGTTTAAGTAGTTCTAAGTCTAGGGGACTGATGACCTCAGATGTTAAGTCCCATAGTGCTCAGAGCCAAACACGCTCAGCAAAAGGCGTGCTCTACCGAAATAATTACTGTGAGCCAGTCACAAAACCCCTTACTCTGATTTAGGAGAACATTCTTGCATGGCACAGCAGGGTCCAATTGCTGATCCCATAGCCTGAAATCCTGTGTTTTCCCCTGGCTCTTGAGTAAAATTTAACTAAGGTACTAAAGAAATCCTTCAAAATTTTTGGTGTAACTGATATACTGATTTAGCGTTATAAACTAGAGCCACTAATTTTCTTTAATTTATTAGCAATGAAATGCTTACTTTTTTAAATAGACATATATCTTAACCAAAGGTATGTTAATCCACGAAGACCGTCCACTTTTATAACATATTCAAATAAGAATCAATTTTTTTTTTTTTGATACGTCGAAAACCAAACGTTTCGTAATTTGCTACCGATATATTTTCGTCATTTTACGTGGACTTACAAGCCACCGAATTGGTGACCATTTGAACGGGTCGCACAGTGCAGTAAGATATATACAGAGCTAACGTGCTTCATGGGATGACTGCATATGGAACCGTAAAAACACACCAAGGTTTGAATATAAAAACGGAACTGAGTAGTGGATAAAATTTGCTCTGATATGTGGGCATGGAGCAGTTGCTAATGATACCGCAGATTTTTTTTGCGTCACTTTTAAGACACGGCATACTGCTTTGTCGATACCACTGCCAGTATGCCATTAGAGTAACAAGAAAAATGGAAGGGGAGCAAAAGAATGAGTCACGAAGCTCTTAAGGAAAACATTTTCTCTCGCAGACGCCAAACGTCTGTCTAAAAGGAAATGCTTTCATCAGACAAAGGTACTCCCAGTTGTTGGACCGACACTGACTAACGTTCAGCAATTACAGTTTTAAAATTATTGCTCCCGCTTGGGAACATTCGTTCTCTCGAGGAATATACGTTAGTGAGATAACCTAGAGAGTAAAGTAGTTTGCAGTTAGAAATGTGTGTATGAGATTAAAGTAATCGCGAATTTTTTATGTTTGCAAGAGACAGTAAAAGCACATGCAGCATCAGGTTCTAGTACCTTCTCAAACTTCTGGATAATTCAACTTGGTAGTAAGCTGTTATCTTTCTAAAAACTTTTGTCAACTTTAAAAATTCTGTCTTTGTGATCCAAAAGTTTATTACTATTTACTCCACTTCCTTTCATTCAGTTTAATTGAAGTTTATGTACAAATACGAAACTGTTGATGATCTAGTATTATACACACATCAAAAATGCTTTGCATCACCGCCGGCCGGTGTGGCGGAGCGGTTCTAGGCGCTTCAGTCTGGAACAGCGCTACCTGTACGGTCGCAGGTTCGAATCCTACCTCGGGCATGGATGTATGTGATGTCCTTAGGTTAGTTAGGTTTAAGTAGTTCTAAGTTCTAGGGGACTGATGACCTAAGAAGTTAAGTCCCATAGTGCTCAGAGCAATTTAAACAATTTTTTTTTTCTTTTCTTTTCTTTTTTTTTTTTTTTTTGCGTCACCCCGGTTTAAGAAATCCTGGACAGAGACGTTAAGTGTGGATATTGTATCACAGACATAGTCCTTCTGACTGTTCAGAGATGTCACTAAGCCCGCCCAAACCATGTATGAGCAACGCCTATTCGACGGAGGGGATCCGACAGCCGATCAGTTCCAGTCATTCCACTAGGAAGGAGGTACACGGCTCGTGTTGTTTGTAGTTCAACCATGCCTAGACGGTCAATACCGCGGTTCGATCGCGTCCGCATTGTTACTTTGTACAAGGAAGGGTCCAGGCGTCTCGTAGTGAACCAAAGCGATGTTTTTCGAATATGGAGGAGATACAGAGCGACAGGAACTATTGATGACATGGGGTTGTAGAAAAATATGCGCTACCAGTGACTGGTAGCGCATATTTTTCTACAACCCTATAAAGGAACAGTCACGGAGTTCGACAGCATCCACTATGGATAAAATTCATTTACTAATGACATGTCTCGCTCAGACCGCCCAAGGGCAACTACTGCATTGGATGACCGCTACCTACTGATTATGGCTTGGAGGAACCCCGACAGCAAAGGCACCATGTTGAATAATGCTTTTCGTGTAGCCACAGGACGTCTGTGCGCAATAGGGTGCATGATGCGCAACTTCACTCCCGACGTCCATGACGAGGTCCATCCCATCAAACCACGACACCATGCAGCGCATTACAGATGGGCCCAACAACATGCCGAATGGGCCTCTCAGGATTGGCATCATGTTCTCTTCACCGATGAGTGTCGCATATGCCTTCAACCAGACAATCATCGGAGACAACACGGTCAGGTTGAACGCCTTAGACACACTGTCAAGCGAGTGCAGCAAGGTGTAGGTTCCTTGATGTTTTGAGGTGGCATGACGTGGGGCCGACGCACGTCGCTGGTGGTCATAGAAGACGTCGTAACGGTTGTACGATACGTGAATGCCATCCTCCGATCGATAGTGCAACCAGTTCGGCAGCATATGGCGAGGCATTCGTCTTCAAGGACGACTATTCGCGCCCCCATCGTGCACATGTTGTGAATGACTCCCTTCAGGATAACGACATCGCTCGACTAGAGTGGCCAGCATGTTCTTCAGACAAGAACCCTATCGAACATGCCTGGGATAGATTGAAAAGAGCTGTTTATCGACTACGTGACACACTAATCACTCTGAGGGATCTACGCCGAATCCTTGTTGAGGTGTGGGACAATCTGGACCAATAGTGTCTTGATGAACTTGTGGATAGTATGCCAAGGCGAATATAGGAATGCATCAGTGCAAGAGCACGTGCTACTGGGTACCAGTGTATACAGCAATCAGGACCACCAACTCTGAAGGTCTCGCTGCAGGGTGGTACAACATGCAATGTGTGGGTTTCATGAGCAATAAAAAGGGCGTATATGATGTTTATATTGATTTCTATTTCAATTTTCTGTACAGGTTCCGGATTCTCGGAACCGAAATGATGAAAACGTTTTTTCATGTGTATATTTCCAGCGATATAAATGCTTGCGATATAAATGTAAGACGCCAAGTGCAAAACTATGTGCTAGTGGTAATCTTTCATTCTTGCTCTCTCCCTCTTTTTTTATCCAAACACTTCGTTCTTTGTCTTCCATTCTTCATATTCCTTCTTGGCTCTTGTACATATTGTGTATTACCAGTCTTTACCTATAGTTTACCCCCATTTTTCTCGGAATTTCAAACATCTTGCACCTCTTGACATTGGTGAACGCTTTTTCCATGTCGACAAATCCTGTGAATGTGTCTAGGTTTTCGTTTAGTCTTGCTTCCGTTATCAACCGCAACGTCGAAATGGCCTATCTGCTTCGTTTACCTTTCCTAAAGCGGAACTGATCGTCATGTAACACATTCTCAGTTTCGTTTTCCATTCTTCTATATATCATTCTTGTCAGATATTCGGATGCATGAACTATTAAGCTAATTGTGCAATGATTATTACACGTGTAGGCTCTTGTGATCTTCGGAAATGTGTGGATAGTGCTTTTGCGAAAGTCTGATGGTATTTAGCCAGACACACACATTCTGCTCACCAACGTGAACAGTCCTTTTGTTGCCTCTTTCCCCAATGATTTTAGATATTCTCATTAAACGTTACCTGTCTCTGCTGCCTTAATCATAAGTGTTCCAAAGCTCTTTTAAATTCTGATTGTAGTACTAACTTCCCTATCCCTTCTATATCAACTCCTGTTTCTTCTTCTATCACGTCATCAGATTTGTCCTTATAGAGGACTTCAATGTACTCGTTCCACGTATCCGCTTGCGCCTCTGCATTTAACAATGGAATTCCCACTGCAATATTAACGTTACCACGCTTGCTATTAATTTCGCCGAAGGTTGATTTGACTACTGTATATGCTGAGTCAGTCCTACCGACAATCATTTGTTTTTCGATTACTCAGATTTTTCATGTAGCCATTTTGCCTTAGCTTCCCTTCACTTTCTATTTATTTCATTCCTAACTGACCTGTATTTCTGCATTCCTAAGCTTCCCTGTACATTTCCCAACTACTTCTCTCCTCGATCATTTGAAGTATTTCTTTTGTTACCCATGGTTTCTTCGCACCATCTTTGTACCTGTTTTTTTTTTTTTCTTTCCAAATTCTGTGACTGCTCTTTTTAGAAACGTTTATTCGTCTTCAACTGAACTGCCTACTGAGCTGTTTGCTGTCGCAGTATCTATTTCCTCTGAGAACTTCAAGCGTATCTCTTCGCCAATAGTACTTTCATATCCCGCTTCTATGCGCATTGATTCTTCGTGACTAGTGTCGTGAACTTCAGCCTATTCTTCAACACTACTAAAATGTGATCTGAATCTATATCTGCTCCTGGGTAAGCCTTACAATCCAGTGTCTGATTTCGGAATCTCTGCCTGACGATGATATAATCTAGCTGATATATTTCCGTAAATCATGGTGTTTTCCAAATATACCCCCTCCTATTGCGGTTCTTGGACAAAGTATTCGCTATTACTAGTTAAAATAAATTTGAATTGCAGAACTCAATTATTCTTCTCTTTCAGTCCTGGTACCAAGCGCACATTCTCCTGTAAACTTTTCTTTTACCCTTTCTCCTACAACCGTGTGTCAGGTCCCCGTGACTGTTAGATTTTCAACTACCCAACGAACTGAATTACCCCTTCAGTATTCTTATAGACTTTGTCCGTCTCTCCATCATCGGCTAGCGATGTCGGCATGTATACCTGAACATTGTCGATATTGATTTGCTGTCTGTTCTGATGAAAACGAGGCTATTACTGGACTGTTGACAGTAATGTACGTCTTGCCCTACCTTCCTATTAGTAACTAATCCTACTCCCCTTATACCATCTTCTATTTCTCTTGTCTTCGTGGTCCTTACGGGAAGTGTACGTTGACGACAGCAGAATAGTACTGCAGCCAGCCGCAAATTCTCAGCCGTTTTTTGCAAAATGAACAGCCTCCTCTCTCCAGGAGTTCCCATTTGCGTCCATGAAGCATCTTCGTAGTCCCCGCAAGTTGATCGAACTTACCGGTAGCATATCAGCAACACAACTCTGAATTTCTTTGCTGTCTTCCTTTAACCTGACCTGCTGGGGACGCTCATCACCCGAACAATATTCGAAAATGGGTCGTACCAGTGTTCTATAGGCGGTCAGCTTCAATGAAGAGCTAGAGTTTGGTACAAATCTCCCAATAATTCGAATTCGACCACTCGCTTCCCTACTACCGTCCTTACATGTTTCTTAAATTCTATGCCGCTTTGCAACGTAGAGCTCAGATATTTCTTCGATGTGACTGTCAAGCAGCACATCTCTGACACTGTATTCAGCTGTACAGGATTGTTTCTAAGAATACTTCGAACGACTCGCGTATCTGGGAATCTGTTCCATATGCTGCAGTGTTTCAGTGGGTCAAACATGTGCTTGATCCGGAATGCCGACCCACTCCCTCATGTTGAACTTACTTACTTACTTATACTGGCCACACAAACCGCAGCCGGTCCTAGATCTTACTCAGTCCAGCCTTCCACACTTTCCTGGCATCTATATCTTCATCTCTCAGACCCAGTATCAGCATGTCTCCCACGATATTATCCTTCCATCTCATTCTTGGCCGTCCCAGTGGTGTCTTTCCTTCAGCTTCTCCATACATTACAGCCTTTATTGCCTTCTTCTACTCCTCACACGTCCGTACCATCATAGTCTCTTAATTTTCACATTCGCTAAGACGCCACACAGTGTGTATAATTGTCTGAGCTCTCATTTTTCCTTATTCCTCCACTGTTCATTTTCTTTCCCTTGACCATATACTTTTCTCAGTACTTTATTTTCAAAAGTGATGAGTTTTTTCTCGGTTTTCTTTGTCAGGATCCATGTCTCATTTGCATAGCACACTATTGGCTTGATGATGGTCTGATATATTCTCATTTTTGCCTGCCTAGATAGTAACTTCGATCTTATGATGATGTACATAGCTCCTAGACGTCTTAGCTTGAATTCTTGTTTCTATCTCTTGTTCTATAAGGTTTTGATGGTTGATGTTGACACCGAGGTACGTGAATGTGTGTGCCTTTTGTATTGTCAGATTTCTAGGTTTTGAAGATAGTTCGGTTCTAAATGAGCTCTTCGTCCTACTGCCATGAACTTTGTTTTACTTTCATTTATACTTAGACCTACTTTCTTAGCTTCTTCCATCATCATAGTCCCCATTTTCTCCAGGTCTTCCATGTTCTTTCCTATCAGCACATTATCATCCGAAAAAGCCAGGACATTTATCTTTTTTCTTATGGTGACTCCCGCACTTTCATATGGTATTCTCCTCAGGATGCTGTTGAGGGCCAAATTAAACAGCGTTGGTAATATCGCCCTGTCTCACTCCCGTTTTCACTTCAGATGCTTCTGAGAACTCCCCCTGTACTTTCACTCTGCACTTCGATTCCATCACACACATTTTAGTTAGCTTTATCAGTTATTCAAGTATCCCACACTCTGCCATTATTCTCCTCATTTCCACTCTTACTATGCTGTCATATGCTTTGTTGAAATCTATAAACTGGCAAAAGGTATCATGATTGTACTCCCACTTTTTATCTAATATTTGTCTTAGTGTGGATATGTGGTCGATTGTTGATTTGCCTTGTCTGTACCCTGCATGTGCTCTGTCTAATATTTCCTCAATGTATAGGTTGAGCCTGTTCAGTATAATTCTTGATATTACTTTACAGTATGTGCAGAGGAGAGATATCCCTCTATGGTTCTGTGTCAGCATTTTGTCTCCTTTCTTGTATATAGGGCAATATATTGAACAATCTCCGAAATTTTCGAAGTTACTCTGAATAACTGACCGGATCTCAGACGGCTCTCTGTATCCTTTGGAGTAGAGAACGATGAAAGGAAAGTGCGTGACACAGGGCATTTTCAAATTAGCATACGAATTTAAGGGGCTCCGGAACGCCCTATACTTGCAATGTTAAAATAACGCTTATAAATTACATCTTTCCTCACAAAGTATTTGAGGTAGGAAGTTGAACTTTTTACAGATTATTTATTGGAATATGGGCTACAACTTAACACAGGGATTTTACAAAATTTTAGTTCAGTTAGTAAAGATGATTTTTTTCAATTGTAATGAAAATTCACAACATTTTTTGCAATTTTTTATTTATATATTCAAAAATATACAGTTTTTTGGAAAAAGGCTGTGTTAAATTATGCAGAAGGTACTGTGTAACATTTACTGAAAGTTTGAAACAAATATGTTTGGAAGATCCTTAGAAAACATGTAATTAGTATGAGAAAATAAAAGTTTTGGGATTCGAGCGACAAAGATTGGATTAACTTTTTAGTGCATTCCAGGTCCATAGGATGGATTATCTTCATTCTCTGCAAACTCCTCCTCCAGCTTCCTCTTGCTCCTCCTCCTGTTTACTCTTGCTTGTATTTCTAGGCTCTTTACAGCCCTGTCTGCAGCCCGAAGGCGTTCCTTGTGTAAAGCAAGCATCGCTCGTACCATGTTAGAACCTATCTTCATTCTCATATTTCTAAATACCTTGCACCTTACAATGTTGCCATCATTGAAAGTCGCAACAGCATCATACACACCAAAGTGAAGTGTTTCTATTCCAACAGATACAGTCTTGGGGATTCTCGACCATATAACACTATTTACACTTTCATTTGGGTTTTGAGTTTTTCCGTGAATACACTTTTTCAACAGTTCAGGTGCTGCTAAGTCTCTGAAAATAGGTTTAGCCACAACACATACTTTATCTCACATCACTAAAATGTACCTGATGAACACGGACGTTACTAATAACACCATTTGACAGCAGTTTAACAGCGCCACAGTGGGTCACGCCCATGTAGAACACATTTCAAAAAAAAATTAACAATAGTTGTAGTCTTCGGAATTGAATAAATTATATATCTATTAAAAGGTAATAGTCTGCAGATTCAGAAAACGCAAAAAAGTAAAAATTGAACTTTTCATGATTTTGAGCCTTTCCGGAGCCACTTAATGACCAACACTTGCGACATCGTTGGCCAAGTGCGTGCGTGACAGATGAACTGAAGTCCGATTAAAATTAATAGGCAGGTGAAGTCTGTCAGTTGCCGCTACAGTGTCGCTACACTCAATGCTGCCTACCGGTCGGTTACAGGCGACACACGACGGGCCGGCCGCGGTGGCCGAGCGGTTCTAGGCGTTTCAGTCTGGAAGCGCGCGACTGCTACGGTCGCAGGTTCGAATCCTGCCTCGGGCATGGATGTGTGTGATGTCTTTAGGTTACTTAGGTTTAAGTAGTTCTAAGGGACTGATGACCTCAGCTGTTTCATAGTGCTCAGAGCCGTTTGAACCATTTTTTGAACACACGACGGCAGGTCACTTCACAGATGCCGTTAACGTGTAACACAGACCAATGCTGGAAGTGGCCCTTGCGAGGTACGGCGAAAATGCGAGATGCTCTGTTGACATTGAATGACCGATGACTGAATTGCGGCCGACGACGCGCTTTGTAGCCCTGTATTCAAACTCATGTCCTTGACTAACCACAGCCTCGTGCCGTGCAATGAATCCGAGCAAACAAGTTTCAACAATTTGCGGTAGAACTAAAATTACGATCGCTTTGTTCACTTTGATTAAAGCTAACCTTTACCAGCGAACTCAAGAGAGAAACATTTCAGTTTCAATGCTAAAAGCGAACTGTAATTTCTCGCTGCTTTTGTTAGCCGAAACTATCCTCACACAGGTTACACAATCCGCCGCGTTACAAACGGATGAGCACTCCTCGTTGGCGCTTGGTTGCAGATTACACTGAAGTGACAAAAGTCACGAGATAGTAGTATGCACATATACAGAAGGCGGTATTGTCGTGTACACACGGTATAAAGGGCAGTGACCTAACACAGCCGTCATTTGTTTTCAGGTAATACATATGAAAAAGTTTCCGGCTTGACTATGGCCGCACGACGTGCGTTAACAGACTTTGAACGCGGAATGGCATTTAGAACTTGACGCGTGGGACAGTCTGCGTCGGCGAACATTGCGAAATTCAGTATCCCGTGACTCACATTGTCGAGATTGTGTCGAAAATACAAAATTTCAGGCATTACCTCTCAGCAAATGCAACACAGTGGCCGGCGGTCTTCAGTTAAGGACCAATAGCAGCGGCGTTTGCGTAGAGTTGGCAGTGCTAACAAAGGAACACTGCGTGAGATAATCACAACAATCGAGGTCGGACGTACGACGAAAATATCGTTTAGGACATTGCGGCGAAATATTGCATCAACGGGCTATGGCAGCAGACGAACGAAACGGCTGACTTTGCCGATAGCATGCTGCAGCTCCTTTCCTGGGCGAGTGACCGTATCAGTTTGAGCTTAGACGATTGGAAAACCGCAGCTTCGTCAGATGGGTGCCGATTTCAGTTGATAAGAACTGGTGGCAAGGTTCGAGTGTTACGCCATTGACCCAAGCTGTGAAGAAGGCACTGGGCAAGCTGGTGGTGGCTCTACAGTTCCGGGCTGTGTATTTACATGGAATGTACTGGGTCCTCTGGTCCAACTGAAACAACCGTCGACTGGAAATGGTTACGTTCGGCTACTTTGAGACCATTATAAGCCAGTGATTGACTTCATGTTCCCAAATAATGACGGAATTTTGTATTGACAATAATGCGCCATGTCGCCTGACCGCAATTACTTGCGATTAGCTTGAAGAGCAGTCTGGAAAAATCGAGTCAAGGATTTGAACACCCATTTCGGCCGACATGAATCAGTCTAACATTTAGGGGACATACATCTACATCTACAGTTATACTCCGCAAGCCACCCAACGGTGTGTGGCGGAGGGCACTTTACATGCCATTGTCATTACCTCCCTTTCCTGTTCCAGTCGCGTATGGTTCGCGGGAAGAACGACTGTCTGAAAGCCTCCGTGCGCGCTCGAATCTCTCTAATTTTACATTCGTGATCTCCTCGGGAGGTATAAGTAGGGGGCAAGCACTATATTCGATACCTCATCCAGAAACGCACCCTCTCGAAACCTGGCGAGCAAGCTACACCGCGATGCAGAGCGCCTCTCTTGCAGAGTCTGCCACTTGAGTTTGCTAAACATCTCCGTAACGCTATCACGGTTACCAAATAACCCTGTGACGAAACGCGCCGCTCTTCTTTGGATCTTCTTAATCTCCTCCGTCAACCCGATCTGGTACGGATCCCACACTGATGCGCAATACTCAAGTATAGGTCGAACGAGTGTTTTGTAAGCCACCTCCTTTGTTGATGGACTACATTTTCTAAGGACTCTCGCTATGAATCTCAACCCGGTACCTGCCTTACCAACAATTAATTTTATATGATCATTCCACTTCAAATCGTTCGGCACGCATACTCCCAGATATTTTACAGAAGTAACTGCTACGAGTGTTTGTTCCGCTATCATATAATCATACAATAAAGGATCCTTCTTTCTATGTATTCGCAATACATTACATTTGTCTATGTTAAGGGTCAGTTGCCATTCCCTGCAGCAAGTGCCTATCCGCTGCAGATCTTCCTGCATTTCGCTACAATTTTCTAATGGTGCAACTTCTCTGTATAGTACAGCATCATCCGCGAAAAGCCGTATGGAACTTCCGACACTATCTACAAGGTCATTTATATATATTGTGAAAAGCAATGGTCCCATAACACTCCCCTGTGGCACGCCAGAAGTTACTTTAACGTCTGTAGACGTCTCTCCATTGATAACACCATGCTGTGTTCTGTTTGCTAAAAACTCTTCAATCCAGCCACACAGCTGGTCTGATATTCCGTAGGCTCTTACTTTGTTTATCAGGCGACAGTGCGGAACTGTATCGAACGCCTTCCGGAAGTCAAGGAAAATAGCATCTACCTGGGAGCCTTTATCTAATATTTTCTCGGTCTCATGAACAAATAAAGCGAGTTGGGTCTCACAGGATCGCTGTTTCCGGAACCCATGTCGATTCCTACATAGTAGATTCTGGGTTTCCAAAAACGACACGATACTCGAGCAAAAAACATGTTCTAAAATTCTACAACAGATCGACGTCAGAGATATACACTCCTGGAAATGGAAAAAAGAACACATTGACACCGGTGTGTCAGACCCACCATACTTGCTCCGGACACTGCGAGAGGGCTGTACAAGCAATGATTACACGCACGGCACAGCGGACACACCAGGAACCGCGGTGTTGGCCGTAGAATGGCGCTAGCTGCGCAGCATTTGTGCACCGCCGCCGTCAGTGTCAGCCAGTTTGCCGTGGCATACGGAGCTCCATCGCAGTCTTTAACACTGGTAGCATGCCGCGACAGCGTGGACGTGAACCGTATGTGCAGTTGACGGACTTTGAGCGAGGGCGTATAGTGGGCATGCGGGAGGCCGGGTGGACGTACCGCCGAATTGCTCAACACGTGGGGCGTGAGGTCTCCACAGTACATCGATGTTGTCGCCCGTGGTCGGCGGAAGGTGCACGTGCCCGTCGACCTGGGACCGGACCGCAGCGACGCACGGATGCACGCCAAGACCGTAGGATCCTACGCAGTGCCGTAGGGGACCGCACCGCCACTTCCCAGCAAATTAGGGACACTGTTGCTCCTGGGGTATCGGCGAGGACCATTCGCAACCGTCTCCATGAAGCTGGGCTACGGTCCCGCACACCGTTAGGCCGTCTTCCGCTCACGCCCCAACATCGTGCAGCCCGCCTCCAGTGGTGTCGCGACAGGCGTGAATGGAGGGACGAATAGAGACGTGTCGTCTTCAGCGATGAGAGTCGCTTCTGCCTTGGTGTCAATGATGGTCGTATGCGTGTTTGGCGCCGTGCAGGTGAGCGCCACAATCAGGACTGCATACGACCGAGGCACACAGGGCCAACACCCGGCATCATGGTGTGGGGAGCGATCTCCTACACTGGCCATACACCACTGGTGATCGTCGAGGGGACACTGAATAGTGCACGGTACATCCAAACCGTCATCGAACCCATCGTTCTACCATTCCTAGACCGGCAAGGGAACTTGCTGTTCCAACAGGACAATGCACGTCCGCATGTATCCCGTGCCACCCAACGTGCTCTAGAAGGTGTAAGTCAACTACCCTGGCCAGCAAGATCTCCGGATCTGTCCCCCATTGAGCATGTTTGGGACTGGATGAAGCGTCGTCTCACGCGGTCTGCACGTCCAGCAGGAACGCTGGTCCAACTGAGGCGCCAGGTGGAAATGGCATGGCAAGCCGTTCCACAGGACTACATCCAGCATCTCTACGATCGTCTCCATGGGAGAATAGCAGCCTGCATTGCAGCGAAAGGTGGATATACACTGTACTAGTGCCGATATTGTGCATGCTCTGTTGCCTGTGTCTATGTGCCTGTGGTTCTGTCAGTGTGATCATGTGATGTATCTGACCCCAGGAATGTGTCAATAAAGTTTCCCCTTCCTGGGACAATGAATTCACGGTGTTCTTATTTCAATTTCCAGGAGTGTAGATCTATAGTTTTGCGCCTCTGCTCGACGACCCTTCTTGAAGACTGGGACTACCTGTGCTCTTTTCCAATCATTTGGAAGCTTCCGTTCCTCTAGAGACTTGCGGTACACGGCTGTTAGAAGGGGGGCAAGTTCTTTCGCGTACTCTGTCAGGTCAGTTCGTGCACTAAACCCTGCACTGTCAGCACTTTCGCATTTATGGACGGCTATAGAGGCCACATGGCTCGGTATTGCTGCAGGGGTCTTGCAGCGACTTGTTGAGTCCATGCCACGTCGAGTTGCTGCACTACACGGGCAGAAGGAGGTGCGACACTATGCTAGCAGGTACCCCATGACTTTTGATACCACAGTGTATAGGCGACACAGGCAGATTACAGACGAAAAAATAATGATAAAAAGAGTGATAACAGCCAATAAAAAGGTCAATGTGATAACGAAAATGTCGCAGTAAAGGACTGGAAATAAAAAAAGTTTGCACTTAAGTGATGGTTCAAATTGCTCTGAGCACTATGGGACTTAACATCTGTGGTCATCAGTCCCCTAGAACTTAGAACTACTTAAACCTAACTAACCTAAGGACATCACAAACATCCATGCCCGAGGCAGGATTCGAACCTGCGACCGTAGCAGTTCCGCGGTTCCGAACTGAGCGCCTAGAACCGCTAGACCACCGCGGCCGGCGCACTTAAATGAGTTAACAGAATAAAAATAATGACTAAACACTTTTGTTTAGATTTAGAAGCAAATACGGGGTATGCCCACAAAGTAGGTTCCATTTGGTTATATAAAACAAACGTGTACAGATACATAAAAAACATTTATTGTACAAAAGTTAAACTACTTTTCTACATAGCTTCCGAAATTTTTGTAGGCACTTGTCGTAGCGTGGCACAAGTTTTTGTATGCCTCCTTCATAGAAGGTTGCCGCCTGTGTATTCAACCATGTGGTAACATGTTCTTTCAGCTCGTCATCATCGTTGAAGTGTTGACCACCAAGGACAGATTTTAGGTGTAAGAAGAGATGAAAGTCGCTAGGAGTGAGGTCCGGGCTGTACGGAGGATGATCAAACGCGTCCTAGTGAAACTTCCGTAAGAGTCGTTTGGTCATGTTCGCCGTGTGAGTTCGGGCGTTATCGTGGAAGAAAACAACACCTTTTGACAGTAATCCTCGGCGCTTGTTCTGTATTGCGCGGCGCAATTTCTTAATGGTCTCGCAGTAGCCACGTGCATTGATTGTTTGGTCTCGTGGTAAGAAGTCCATTAGCAAAATGCCTTTTCTGTCCCAAAAAACGGTGCACATGACTTTTCGAGGTGTCAAGATTTGCTTAAGCTTCGTTGGGGATGAAGTGTGCCTCCATTCCATTGATTGCCATTTGGTTTCAGGTGTGTCTTCCATAGCAAGGGCACTAAGTGTAAACTTACGGTTGTGCTTAATCTTCTCTTCAATTATGTGAACCAGTCTATCGGTAACCACAGACAGGCGTTGACTTCGTTCTCCATCGTGCACTTGATCACGTCCTTCAGTGAACAGTCTGACCTATCTTGTAACCTTTGAATCACTCATAGCATATTATCCGTAAACCTCGCAGATTTGCCGATGAATTTCCTTTGTTTTAACTTTCTTTGGCTCTGGCTCTGAGGACTATGCGACGTAACTTCTGAGGTCATCAGTCGCCTAGAACTTATAACTAATTAAACCTAACTAACCTAAGAACATCACACACATCCATGCCCAAGGCAGGATTCGAACCTGCGACCGTAGTGGTAGCCCGGTTCCAGACTGTAGCGCCTAGACCCGCACGGCCACTACGGCCGGTTTAACTTTCTTTGCATTTAGATGTATCACAGATCTGATTTCACACGTGGCGGCACTTATGGCTGACATTATAAAGAAGCACTACAAATCACACGTCGGCAGCAGTGCTCTGAAAATGGCGTACATG
The DNA here is from genome assembly GCF_023864275.1 of Schistocerca cancellata. Lineage (NCBI taxonomy): Eukaryota > Metazoa > Arthropoda > Insecta > Orthoptera > Acrididae > Schistocerca > Schistocerca cancellata. Next base: position 188,969,931 of record NC_064626.1, on the reverse strand, counting down.
TCTTCTCCTTGAATCAGAGTAACTGCCGCTCATGCTCGGAGCTGCGATCGTAGCGCTGCCACGGATATAAATAGAAACGGAACTTACTTTGTGGACGACCCTCGTTGGATTTACCTTCATTTGACGAAATTCGAACTTATGACGTTCTTCATGGCATGTTAATACGCTGATCGATATAAAAAATTGTTATACTTGTTGCTATGGGGCCCGTATCGCAACGATGAATAGCAGCCTTCGAAAGTTTGGCTTCGTGCAGTGTCGTGAGAAGCTTATTTAATGTAGGCCGATCTCTGTGTTTATGGTAATTGTATGTTGTTCTTCTGATCTGCAGTCCAAAGACTTGTGGGGTGCAGCTCTCCATGGTCCACCGTCCTGTGTAAGCCTCTTCATCTCCGAGTAACTACTGCAACCTATATCCTCCTGAATATGCTTACTGTATTCACCTCTTGGTTTCCTCTACGACTTTTACTCCCCACGCTTCCCTCCAGTACTAAACTGGTGATCCCTTGATGTCTCAGAATGTGTCCTAGTAACCGAACCCATCTTCCAGTCAAGTTGTGCCGAAAATTCTTCTTCTCTCCAATTCTGTTCAGTACCTCCTCATTAGTTGCGTGATCTACCGATCTAATATTCAGTATTCTTCTGTAACACAACATATCGAAAGCTTCTATTCTCTTGTTGTCTAAACTGTTTGTCGTCCATGTTATACTTCCATACATGGCTACACTCCTTACAAATACTTTCAGAGAAGACTGTGACGCTTAAACCTATACTCGATGGTAACAAATTTCTCTTCTTCAGAAACGCTTTTCCTGCCAACACCAGCCTACATTTTGTATCGTCCCTTCTTCGACCGTCATCAGTTATTTTGCTTCCCAAATAGCGAATCTCATCTACTATTTTAACCGTCTGATTTCCTAATCTAATTCCCTAAGCATAACCTGATTTAATTCGACTACATGAATTACCCTCTTTTTGTTTCATCTTATATCCTCCTTTCAGGACGCGATCCATTCCGTTCAAATGCTCTTCCGACTCCTTTGCTGTCTCTGACAAAACTACAATGTCTTCGGCAAACCTCAGTTGTTATTTCTTCTCCCTGGGCTTTAATCCGTACTCCAAATTTCTATTTTGTATCCTTTACTGCATGCTCAATATGCAGACTAAATAACATCGGGGATAGGCTACAAACCTGCCTCACTCCATCTCAGCCATTGCTATCCTTCCCTGCTTAGGGGCGGTGACAAGAGGGAGGGAGGGAGGGATCTTTGGGGGCTACAGCCCCCCCACCCCCAATGGAGTATCATATTACACTGGATAAATTTACTTCAGAAATATATTACTTCAACAGATTCAATCTTTTTTTTATGATTATATAGCAATATAGGTTGGAATGTATATGAGATACATTTTAACAATAGAATAAGAGCGGCAAATAGCTTACTATCTAAACCAGTAAATATCATTTAACGTAAAATGAGCGTCTTATTATTTATTAATATACATTGGATGTACACTCCTGGAAATTGAAATAAGAACACCGTGAATTCATTGTCCCAGGAAGGGGAAACTTTATTGACACATTCCTGGGGTCAGATACATCACATGATCACACTGACAGAACCACAGGCACATAGACACAGGCAACAGAGCATGCACAATGTCGGCACTAGTACAGTGTATATCCACCTTTCGCAGCAATGCAGGCTGCTATTCTCCCATGGAGACGATCGTAGAGATGTTGGATATAGTCCTGTGGAACGGCTTGCCATGCCATTTCCACCTGGCGCCTCAGTTGGACCAGCGTTCGTGCTGGACGTGCAGACCGCGTGAGACGACGCTTCATCCAGTCCCAAACATGCTCAATGGGGGACAGATCCGGAGATCTTGCTGGCCAGGGTAGTTGACTTACACCTTCTAGAGCACGTTGGGTGGCACGGGATACATGCGGACGTGCATTGTCCTGTTGGAACAGCAAGTTCCCTTGCCGGTCTAGGAATGGTAGAACGATGGGTTCGATAACGGTTTGGATGTACCGTGCACTATTCAGTGTCCCCTCGACGATCACCAGTGGTGTACGGCCAGTGTAGGAGATCGCTCCCCACACCATGGTGCCAGGTGTTGGCCCTGTGTGCCTCGGTCGTATGCAGTCCTGATTGTGGCGCTCACCTGCACGGCGCCAAACACGCATACGACCATAATTGGCACCAAGGCAGAAGCGACTCTCATCGCTGAAGACGACACGTCTCCATTCGTCCCTCCATTCACGCCTGTCGCGACACCACTGGAGGCGGGCTGCACGATGTTGGGGCGTGAGCGGAAGACGGCCTAACGGTGTGCGGGACCGTAGCCCAGCTTCATGGAGACGATTGCGAATGGTCCTCGCCGATACCCCAGGAGCAACAGTGTCCCTAACTTGCTGAGAAGTGGCGGTGCGGTCCCTTACGGCACTGCGTAGGATCCTACGGTCTTGGCGTGCATCCGTGCGTCGCTGCGGTCCGGTCCCAGGTCGACGGGCACGTGCACCTTCCGCCGACCACTGGCGACAACATCGGTGTACTGTGGAGACCTCACGCCCCACGTGTTGAGCCATTCGGCGGTACGTCCACCCGGCCTCCCGCATGCCCACTATACGCCCTCTCTCAAAGTCTGTCAACTGCACATACGGTTCACGTCCACGCTGTCGCGGCATGCTACCAGTGTTAAAGACTGCGATGGAGCTCCGTATGCCACGGCAAACTGGCTGACACTGACGGCGGCGGTGCACAAATGCTGCGCAGCTAGCGCCATTCTACGGCCAACACCGCGGTTCCTGGTGTGTCCGCTGTGCCGTGCGTGTGATCATTGCTTGTACAGCCCTCTCGCAGTGTCCGGAGCAAGTATGGTGGGTCTGACACACCGGTGTCAATGTGTTCTTTTTTCCATTGCCAGGAGTGTATATTAATTAATGTAAGAGAACCACTTACAATAATCATGAAAGCTAAATATGCTGGGTATGCCAACCAACACTTAAATTTCCGACCCCAGACAAAACCTCAAAATCACCGTACATCTGGTTGAAATCGTATTATTTTCCCAGGCACACACATTCTGTAGACACGTTTTTACCCAGAACTCAAAAATTACTTTAAGCAACACCAAATGTTACCAGTTTGTCTGTGAAGGACCCCAACTCTTCTTTTTTTAAGCAATATTCCATTCCCGCTTACCTCCCGCTCCCCCCGCTCCCCCCACCACCCCATGACCGACACGTATAATCGCTCCTGCCTGTACGTGTACCCCTGCCTTCTTTAGAATTTGTTAGAGAGTATTTCAGCTTTTATAATTGCGTTGGCTTCCGCGGCCAGTCAGTCGACATAAAAGTTTTCTGGGTTTGGTACCAGACCCAGAAGAAGGCCGCTGCAATCGTGGCCGAAACGTTGGTTTTTCTATAGCAGCAGTAGTTTATACATTATGACGCTGTACCAAACCCAGAAAACTTCTATGTCTACTATTTCAGCTTTCTCTAAGTCTACATTGCTATAAACGTTGAGTTGCCTTTCCTTAACCTATCTTCCATGTGAAGTCGTAACTGTAACTGTATAGTGGACGCTGAATCGGGTGGAGTGTGGAGTGCCAAATAATCCAACAGTATTTGGTTAGTATTTAGTATAAAGCATATGTATTTCATTAGGATCGTTGTGTGTGTGTGTGTGTGTGTGTGTGTGTGTGTGTGTGTGTGTGTATGTGCGGGCATGTGTTGTCATGTTTCCTGAAATAAGAAAGTAGAAGTGCCAACCTCATGGTTTTGGATCCAAACACGTAAAGAAAGAATGCTGGACAAGGAAATGGAAGTGAATTTATCATTTGTTGTGGCAGTTTGGCAAAGGCGTGACGTTGTGCGCTCAGATTGGAGGAAACCAGCTCCAGCGCGTGAAGTGTCAAGCATCAAGTAATTTTAATCTGTCTATAGTGGCAGCTCTCTAACTTGCCGATAGCGCATGCGGCAGGGAGCGAGCACACGCTGCTTTTTTCTTTTTCATTTACTTTTTCTCTCTGCCGCATCTGATAAGCGGCAGCACGGACGGCGGGACATCTTCGGTAATGAGTTTCTACGGAGAGGCAAGCGAGAGTGGATCGTGCGCGAGGCGTATAAATGGACAGCGTGTCGCGTTTCGCCGGCGATAGTTATCGCGAGAGTAGCAGGTGCGGCCCAGCAGCTTTCTACCCACTGTGTTGTGCTGCGTTGTGTGGCCGTAGCGCTGCCTTGTTCGCCACCTGTGCAGCCGCAGACATTGCTGGCCCGGAAGCAGGGCGCACCTGTGGCTCAGCCGGCCCAGCGAACGCCTCCCAGCGGCATCACACACACACACACACACACACACACACACACACACACACCACGACACGGCGCTTTCCCGGTTCGCCACTTTCTCCGCTCGCTAAAAGACACTGCTGCTGCCGCCTGCGGCATTGCGGTGTCGTCCCTCTCTGAGTGGGCCGTAATTGGCTCTAACTCGGTGAAATAACCGTAGAATCACTGCCGAACGCTGCTGCTAATGCTATGCTGTGTGCATCGAATGAGGCGAAAATTCTCCATTGATCCCGAACACCGCGGGATGAGCTCTCCCTTCCTTTCCTTATCTGTCCATCTTGCCACTTTCAACTCCCCTCCCCCCACCCCCCCAAACACCATGGCGACTTTCATATTCTTAAGCCTTCCCAGTCCCTAAAGCCATCCCAACACCGGACGAGGCCGTTAACGTAGACGTTGATGTGGACGCGAACGGGTTATCGCAAACTCACAAGAGACAACGTCAGCATACGGGGCGAGCTGGTTTGTGTTCTCAGCGCTCTCTGGCGGCAGTTGTCGGCTTTATTTGGCCCACAAAACCACGGAGTTTCTTTACGGGAATGCACGCGCGTAAAATACCTGTGTTATCTCTGTTAGCGATGTCCACCCTCTTAGATGAATCATATAGCCCTTAAGTATTGGGTCTTGAGCGTTTGCCCCTTTTAGATACTTTAGTTTCCTTAGGTGGGGAAAGAAGGTAAACCGTGCGTGCCTCATGTTTCTGCCATCATTGATTTTACACCCTGTTTTTACCGTACTTCCACCTCACTACGTTAATTTAAATTACTGGTGTCACTGAGTTGCTACTTTGCCTGACCATGAGTGGCGCCAGCAGCGCGTATCAGTATATCCCCTATCGTAGCATCTTTGCTCGACTGCTATTACTTCCCAGTACCAGTCATTGTCTGTCGTAAGGGAGTTCGGGTCGCGAGTTCGGGCTGCCAGTCAGTTGGAACGCATTGGGAGCGCAGTCAAGGCCCGCCAGTTGGGGAGTTGCAATGCGGCACTAGTGCAGTCGGGTTGTAGTAGTGAGGTCTGCGTCGACAGCATTACCGCCACGTATCACTTGAGCCGGGCCACGGTCTTGGTGGATCGTCAGTCGGTCGTCCTACCGGACGACGCGTTTTGGCTCGCCAATCGTTCATGAGTCGGCTGTGTGTGTGTGTGTGTGTGTGTGTGTGTGTGTGTGTGTGTGTGTGTGTGCGGGTGCGTGTGCATCGACGCCCTGGCCACTAACGCAATTTCAGGCTGTGTCATTTCCTCACCTGTTGTCGCTGTACAACATGGTGTGTAGTTTTGACACCTTATTTCATATACAAATTTGATTGTGGATAATTACGTCTGTAACATTTTGTGTTTGAGTTCTCATGTACCAATTGGTGGCAAGCAAGTCGTTTTGCCGGTCGGTCCGTGACTGTCCCTTCGTTGGGTTCCGACGTATCAAGTGTAGTTGGGCTCACCACCCATCTCACCTAAGTGAACGAGGGCAGACAGACCTCCTGGAGGCTTCTTGAGTGCCATTGTCTTTACTGTCTTTCTCACCGGTGTTCAGTTGCCTGTTTATAATCCATCATAGCCAATGATTTAAAAAATTCTTGGTTTTACTCTGTTTTATGTAAATTAAAGGTGTTTACCTGCATATAAATAAGTTTGAATTCTGGGAAGTGGATATTTGCTGAAAGATTATTGCCGTTGTGTTGTCTTTTCTTTTAGTGCGGTTTCAGCTACTTAAAACTTAAGGCTTATGGTTATATTTTTTTAACATTTTCGAAAATTAACTGTGGGCCTTCAGCCGCTTGGAACCATATTCATAAAAGTGACTTTCAAGCTTACACATTGCGGTCTGCTGCCCTTAAACCTTTATGGTATTTTTGAATTTTGGAAAATCAATTGTAGGCTTTCAGCGGCTTAAAACCTTATTCTTAAAATTACTCTTTAATCAAAAACATTGCGGCCTTCTGCCTTTGAAAGGTTATGGTAATTTATTTTAAAATATTGAAAATTTAACTGTGGGCCGTCAGCCGTTTGTATTGCGTCTTGTTTATGTTTGTCTATCCACTTTTGCTTTGAGGCTTTCAGCCTAGCTGTGATATAAATTATTTTTTATTTGTAGTTGTAACTGCGTGTCTTTCACTCACTTGAAATTTACCTTATTGACTTTTAAGATTTGGAGTTTGAAACTCGTATTTGTGAAAATTCGGCTATGTGCCGCTTTGGTTGTAAATGTGTTATTAAATTACAATAAATTACAGTTTTGAGGTGCAACTGACCGACACCGATACCTCACTTGGCTCTTTCCACAATCCGAATCACCTGTTCTGTCCAGCGGGTTCATGGGGAGGGGGGGGGGGTTAGGTTTAAGTGAAGTGCGGATGACAACGCTTGAAGAGGGACCAATCTGGTAGGCAGTGGCTGTGCACCGTTGGGTCAATAGTGCTTCTTTTATTTTCCTTTGCTAGGTATCTTTAATGCACCACCACGTCTGACAGCCATGGAGCAGGCAAGGGTTCGTTCTCAGGCTAGCATCGATATTTTCTCCGCACGGGGATTGGGTGTTCTGCTGTCCTCAACGTCATTTCATCATCATCGTCAATCACGCAAGTCACCCACTGTGGCGCCATCTGAAGGACTTGCAACTCGGTGGCCGCACTTCTAAAGGTGGTGACTCGCCGCCATTAATGCTATTTCTTTCATTCTGTTAGCGACTGCCGAAAAAGAGCAGAGAAAAACGCGAAGAAGAATATGAACTCGTCGATGGCTTGAACAGCGAACTGCTGGTAGAGGAACACAACATAATGCTGTAGAATGGTTCAAATGGCTCTGAGCACTATGCGACTTAACTTCTGAAGTCATCAGTCGCCTAGAACGTAGAACTAATTAAACCTAACTAACCTAAAGACATCACATACATCCATGCCCGAGGCAGGATTCGAACCTGCGACCGTAGTGGTCGCTCGGTTCCAGACTGTAGCGCCTAGAACCGCACGGCCACTCCGGCCGGCGCTGTAGAATGATCTGAGATGCATACCACTAGAAGTTACTCCTTACAGCAACTCACTTTAATTTGCATCCCATTTTCGGTATTGAATGTATTTGCTTTTTGTTTATTTTTTAATCCGATGTGATTAGGGCCATCATGTACTCTCTTACACTGGACCAATGTTTCACACACACACACACAGGACCTTTCTTACGTCACAGTTACCTAATAAATAACAATTTTAATATCACAAATGTGCAGTTAAGGCATAGTGTCTAATATCACTTTGCACATGTATAATATCCATATTCTCAATATTGCATTGGCTATCAACATTCTGAAATAACATACTGCATCACACAGACTTCGAGATCGAGTACCGTTTCTCAGCTTCATTTGAATGAAAGAGAAGACTTTTTTCGAAGCTGCTCCACATCACTTAGAAAGATATTTATCAGTAAGATAGAAACGTTAGGCACTCCTTAAACCCAGAGATACATATGTATATTTTACAGAAAGTATCAGACTTCCGGTATGTAACTTGTGTGTATTGGCATTTCTGTGACCTGCCACAAGCCTTTTACTGTGTAAAACACATCATTCTATTAAGTAAATTAGAATATTATGGTATCACTGGCAGTGCTGCAAAATGTTTCGAGTCTTACCTGACGAACATGAAACAAAGAGTGTTGTTGCAAAATGCCTATGGAGTAAGCAACCAGTCGTCTGACTGGGAATTAATTACATGTGGTGTTCCTCAACTTTCCGTCTTGGGTCCATTGCTTTCTTTGAGTATATTAATGACCTCTAGTCAGTTACATTCCCAGATGTTAAGTTTGTTTTGTTTGCGGTGATACAAACACTGGCATAAACATTTCAATATCTTGCAAGATTGTACTGCTATATATCTCTAAATACGATGATGTAAGTCGTGTTTTTACAAGCAGGCTGGGAAGTTAGCTCTTCACACCACGTAATGTAAACAGTAGCATCTTCTGCCCACTTCAACGATAATGTAACCAGCTTGTACAACAAAGAGTCACATTGCCTGTTCCCACAACGTACCACAGATCACATGGTCCAAACTGGGATGCCTTTATGATGGTCTTCGACAGTCGTTTCACTTATCTTCATGTCAAAGGTTGCTCAGACACAGTATATCGAAATTTAAAACCAGTGATTTGGCCGTCTGTTTTATTCCACAATAATATAAGATGATGAAGTCATGCTAACTGCTATTAAATTAGTCTATTAAAAAATTTTTCTAGCATTTATTTTTGACAAAATTGGTTTATGTAACTGAAAGTAGATATTTTAATGATGACTTGTGTTCTACTCAAATGGCGATTATATCTTTCTAAACGTTTCAAAAATAAAAGCGTAAGGAGTAAGTCAAGTACAGATTTAGAAAAGGCTGATGATCAAATATTCACTGACATTAATAAATGTTTTAAAGCTAATTCACTATCATTAAATTTTGAAAATACCCACTGTATGCAGTTTAGAACTTGTGCGAGATTTCCTCCCAGCATGTGTGTTACATATGACGACATGCATATAGAAGAGGCTGACAGACTTAATTTTTTAGGATTACAACTCGATAACAAAATCAGTTGGGAAGGGCACACAACATAATTTCTGAAGCAGCTGAGCGCGTCCGTATTTGTAATGAGAATGATGTCAGATGTAGGAGATACAGACACAAAAACAGGCATACTTTGCTTACTTTCATTCTGTTATGTCCTATGGGATCACATTTTGGGTTAACAAAAGCATGGAATAAAAATCATTTGCGGTGTAAATTGAAGAACATCATGTAGAAACCTGTTCAGGGAAGTATGTATTCTAACGACTGCTTCTCAGTATAATTAATGCTTCATGAAATTTGTTGCAAATATCACTATTTCACGCAATTGCTCAATACATAGTATCAATACTAGGATTGAAAACAATCTAAGTAAAAACGTAAAGTCACTTTCCTTGGACCAAAAAGGAGTCTAATATTCAGTAACACACATTTTCAATAAATTGTCAGCAACCATTAAAAACTTGGTTTCAGGTAAAGCACAGATTACACACAGTTTAAAATACGTTCTAGAAGGCAGTACCATCTACTCTATAGATGAATGTCTCTACAGGGACTGTTAGACCAGTTTAAGTAAAAATGTGTGTTAGATTTGAGTCTTGACAACAGTTAGTCACAATAGTCACCATTAGGTATTTTGTGAATGATAAATTTATTAAACGTGATTAACTGTGTTTTATTCTGTCAGTGTATTAATTGTGTGAATATCAGCAGTTTCGGTTTACTGTATTATATTCACATATTCCAACATTTTCCTAATGAATGATCACGGAAGTGAATATTATATTAAAATGTCCTATCTTTTTTCATGTTATGCTTTCTGACATGTTCCACACCCACGAGAATCATCTCGTTTTTGTGTCTATGGAACGAAAACTGAATTTAATCTAATCAGACATAGACGGTCAGTCACGTTAATATTTCTGACTACTCTGGAAACATTCAAGTGTTGGCCTTCGCAACAAGAATTGCAGGAAACACATTATTTAAAATAAATAACATCGGCTTTTAATATACTTCAATTAAATGGATAAGAAAGACCCAGAATCTCTTAATTTAAAGAAAAAAAAGACGAAAAAAGAAGTTTGAAGGAGGTTGACGCGAACCTGCAACTTGCTTCGTAACAACCAAGAAGCTGAGGACGCTATCAATTGCGCTACAGCTTCTTCATAGCAACCAACCCTACGTATGTCATACGCTGTGTGAAGATTGTATCTACAGATGTCAATATTTGGTATTTAATATGCAAATTTTATATACTTTTATAGCACACAGTTATAACACCAAAATATTAACTAAAGGAAGCCTTTATCTGCCGATATGTAGATTTCTATCATTTTATTTCAACAAATCGCAGCTGAAACGACGTGTGTTCGAGAGACCTTCAATTTCCTGATGCTTCGAAACAACTTATATACATACCACGTACTCTGTGTGAAAGGAAACCTACCAGATATGATGTCTGACGCCATTACATTACGGCGGTTCCTCTGCTCTGCTTGTGACGTAAAAACGGTGTCGCATCTAATTGGCAACGTTCCTCTCCACGACGTAAAAATCTGACATGCCAGATTATTTCACGCTCCGTTGTGTAGTGCAACGTGGATTTCTGTGCCGTGACGTCAGCAGCCCCTCATCCACGTACGTTTTCACGTCCCGTCATAGGATGGCTTAAATCCACCCAAGTGTTTATTATGTTATGATTCATCGAGTCACTTCCAAATACTGGTGACGTATGAAGTATGTCGCTACTACCTGTCATTAAATCTTCCACGGCATTGAAGTGTTTTGTCATCTACCCATTTTCTCCTTCGTTATCCTCTACGTCTTTGATCTTCCCTTCTTCTGAGCATTACAGCTTTTTTCTTGGTGGCTATTCTCGGCTCATGATATGCACAAAGCACATTAATTTCATCTGCAATTTTTGGTTTTAAGTTTTGCAGGACATTTATTTTTTCTTCAGTCCATGGAATCATCAGGATCTTTATCCAAATACACATTTCAGAAGAATCAATTTTCTTGCGAACTACGTGGAAGTTTCATATTTCAGCCACTTTCATTTTTGGAGACAGATTCCTTTCGTTTAGCAACATGCATATTTCTATTGTAGCAGATTTTCTAAATTGTGCCCTTCTTTTTATTCCCTTAGCACAGGAGCAACTTCCGCTGTCGTAGGTCCTTAAAAATGTATTATCGACTTCCTTATTCGTTTCTGCGTCTGTCGTTACACTATTCTTGCTTTCTTCAGATTTGCCCTAAGGCTACATTTTTCCACTTCGTTTTCATAGTTTCTCTAGCGTGATTTTAGTGTCTTCTTCAGTGCCTACTATAAATGTTGTGGCATCCACATTTCTCAAATTGTTGATTAATTCCTCCCTCCACTCAAATTTTAATTGTAGTTTTTCTACAGCTCTTGTTAACTGTATGAGCTGCTGTATTATTTCATATCGAGTTCCCAATGCAGTCTTTTGTTTGCTTCTTCAGCTACATATGCTACACTGCTTTTGATTTTTTCCTGACACGGTCTAGTCCTCTTATTTAGTGATAGAGGAGTGAAGGTAGTGAGCTAGAGTACTAATAACGCAGGAGCAACAGAAATACAAGGGCTATCATAATTAACATGGATGAAATTACGCGACAATAGAAGCCAGAACTATCTAGTAAACAAGGGTCCGCAAATGAACAGTGTGTGAGATAATTGAGAGGGTGTAACAAAAAGACGCCACTGAATTCGGTGTGAAATGTTATCCTAATTATGAGAAATGGATTTGAAATATGAGCTTTTAGAATGAGTACTGTCTCACTTGGCCCAGATTTCACCTAGTTCCCTGGGAGGGCGAATGTGGTATGTAAATGGGAGGCACCAGCACATTTTTCTGCCGATGTAAGTCTCCGCGTGAATTCGGTTCGATATAGAGCGCTCGAGTAGGCCTGCAAGACTACCTGACAATCCCCTGTGTGGGATCATCGCAAATGTTCTCTTAAGTGTTCAGCGCTCCCTTTGATCTGATGCAGAGAACTGTACAGTGTTCTCACGATTTTCGGACGATACGAAGGCGCTTGAATTAATTCGTAAGTAACTGCAGAGACAAGTGACGTACTGCATCCAAAAGAGAAGACACCTGTAATGACAAGTACCAGCAAATAACATTTTATCAAAAGAATCCGGAGCACATTAGTGGACATTAATACGTGTGTCCCACCTTTGCCTTTATGACAGATTGAACTATGCTGGGAACACGTTCAGTGAGGTGTCTGAATGCCTATGGTGGAGTGGCAGCCCATTCTTCCACACGTGCTGAAACCCGAGGAGTTACTGATGTTGGACGATGCTGTCTGGAGCGAAGTCGACGTTCTAATTCATTCCAGACGTGTTCCATTGGATTCAGATCGTATCTCTGAAGCAGTAACACTTTTGTCATATCCAGCAGTCAGTTCCGCACTACACAGGGACTTCTGACGAGATAATGTACGTCTCTCTTTACACAGTATACACTGGTATAAAATGTGTTCACATCCTTCCGAGTTTAGCGTTTTTTTTATTGCAATAAGGAGGCCGCATGCTGTTCACAAAAAAATACCTCGCACATCAGAACACTACCTCCTCTGTACTTCATTGTTGGCACTAGGTATGATGGAAATTAGCGTTTGGCGTCATTGGCCGGAAGACCCCTTGCGTGGCAGGTCCGGCCGCCTTGGTGCAGGTCTTATTACAAGCGACGTCACATTGGGCGACCTGCACGCCGGATGGGGATGACATGATGAAGAAGTCAGCACAACATCCAGTCTCTGAGCGGAGTAAATCCCCGACCCAGCCGGGAATCGAACCCGGGCCCGTAGGACGGCAATCCCTCACGCTGACCACTTTTTTCTTTATTTGTTGATCTCATTTTGTTCTATGTCGTTCGTTGAATTTGTTCGTGGCGGACATCCGATGACACTCATTCAGATTGTTCGTTGATCCGTTCACTCAGTTTTTTATTACAGAGGGTAGCTAAACCCTCTGACCGAACACGCTGAGCTACCGTACCGGCACCACTCAGCTATCGGGGCGGACACTACGTATAATGGCAGGTAACGATTTCCAGGTGTTCGCCAGACCAAAATACTTCCAACTGTTTGCACAGTATGTAGTCCGATTTTTGCCTCCAAATCACTCATTTCTTTAGACCAACTAAACCGTCACTTAGAAGTGTGTAGAAATGTATGGCTCATGAGCAGCTACTCGACCATTGTACCTCATCCATGCTGATTTCATGCGATTTTTTGCAATCGCCTTCCACAAAGCTTCCGACCCCTGTCCGTCAGTATACCAGGTCTGCCTTATCTTTGTTTAGCTGTGGTTATTGCTTCACGTTTCACTCCACAATCCCATTACTTACAGTCAACATGGGAAACAAAATAAAATATGGCGTTTCAGTCTTCGATCGCTATTCTTTATTTTCAATTACCGGTTTCGGGCTAGCTGCCCATCTTCAGATCATGTGTTGTAGTTACAGAGTAACTTGTCCGTACAGAACATGCAGTTCACTGTCATAAGTAAAGCACTTACTTTCGGGCTAGCTGCCCATCTTCAGATCATGTGTTGTAGTTACAGAGTAACTTGTCCGTACAGAACACACAGTTCACTGTCATAAGTAAAGTAAGTACTTTACTTATGACAGTGAACTGTGTGTTCTGTACGGACAAGTTACTCTGTAACTACAACACATGATCTGAAGATGGGCAGCTAGCCCGAAACCGGTAATTGAAAATAAAGAATAGCGATCGAAGACTGAAACGCCATATTTTATTTAATGAACGATCGCGGAATTCCCAGTGAGACAACCATGTCTAGTTTTGATAAACATGGGAAACATTAGAAGCGTTGAATTTCCCTGAAGGATTAGTCACTCAGGAGACCTCTGAGGACTAGTCCACCTTCGAAGTCGTTGTGCTCTTGTGACCTTGTTGTTACTGCTTTTCTAATGACAGCATAATATTCCTTGCCTTCTTTTATACTGGTGGGTCTACTCTCTTGACAGCTAGTGAACAATTCTGCCTTACATAGGGCGGTTTGAATACTTCTGAACGAGCATCATTAAAAGGTGACTTAATCGGTACGTTTAGTCTCCGAGTACATGGGTATTAACTAGGAGCATTCCATCTCTTGCTAAGGTACACCACGGATCAAATACGTGTGTGGCGATTTAATTGAAAATTACATATCTATTAAGTAGGAGAATAATTCAGATTGGTGGTGGCCAGCAGTCTTCCCGCAGTAGTAACACCGGTTCCCGTACTATCACCGAAGCGTTTGCCTAGCATATGGAAGGGTCACCGTCCTAGTCTGCTGAGTGTTGTTGGCGAACTGGGTGCACTCAGCCCCTGTGAGGACAGTTGAGAAGATACTTGACAGAGAAGTAGTGGCATCGGTCACAAAAACTGACAACAGCTGGGAGAGTGGTGTGCTGACTATATGCACCTCCGTATCCGTATCCGGTGACGCTAAAGGGTGAGGGTGACACGGCGGCCGGTCGGTACCGTTACGCGTTCCAGGCCTGTTTCGGACGTTGTTTGTTTGTTTGTTTTTTGACCCCTAGCAACACATTCAAAATTCTCGCGCAAACTTCACGCTTTGTTGTGTGATGTCCTTAGGTTAGTTAGGTTTAAGTAGTTCTAAGTTCTAGGGGACTGATGACCATAGATGTTAAGTCCCATAGTGCTCAGAGCCATTTGAACCATTTGAACTTCACGCTTGCTGTGTTCCGGAACGTCTTTGTTCTAATATCGTCTACGTACACCTGAGACGTTATTAATTATTAGACACCCTTTAGATTATGGTTAACTCTTTCCTCTTGTTTACTATAGTTCCTTGCTGTTTACCTCAGTTCCATCCACTAGCTTTCCCCTCTTGTGCATGTTTCCAATCCAAGCTGTTTGGTTTATCCAGATAATCCTGTATGGATCTTTCCGTAAGTACCACCGGAAAACAGGAGTCTCCGTTATACAGTTGCACATATTTATTTGTGCTCCCCTTGACGTCTACATTTCTCTTGAATGACAGTGAACGATGTTATCGACTGACTGTTAGGTTTTGAAACTTGAATCAATTAAGATACATTTTATTACGTAAAAAAATATAGAGCTCCTCACGTTACATTTTATTTATGTTGTTTATTGATTATCTGTAAATTATGGATACGGCAGGCAGACTCTTTTCTTCGGCGGACGCTTATAAATCGTGTTTTGCAAGGTTTTCGTATTTTATTTGCCGCCACGAATGTTGGAATACTTTTCGAATTTGGAAATACTGCTCTGTCCTTAGCCACCTACAGTTGTAACTGAACTATACAGATTTTTATTTGCTATCTAGGAATATATCACTAACACGAAAGGTAAATTAAAATTCTGAATATCCAGGTAGTTTACATGTACAATTTATGCACCGCTAAACTGATTTTTGTATCCCAAATTCGTTTTTTTTTCTTTATTAATATATGCAGCACACATGTTAGTTATGTGTTTTCTTAGGTCTTTCTTGTATTAGGTTTTTCGAACAACGAAATTTTATTATTATTGTAATTACTGATTTGTAATTATTAATTTTTTATGCTAGTGTTCTTTACGATGGAATGTGTATTCTGAAATCCATCCCTTACGTTGTGTGAATGAAAATCGTTAATAAAGTGTAGATGAAGAAGTCTAATCTTTCACATAATCAACTACATTGCGGCTGCGTGCCTCCGAGGTGGCAGCGTGAACACTCGTGGGAAAATGAAACGAAATAAGATGATCGTATGGCATCGATGGGCGGGAGTTCCAATCTGGCGAAGTTTGGTGGCTGAGTTGCAAGTCTCCCACATTGGGCGACTTGCATGTCGATGATGATGAAATGATAACAACGCAACACCTAATCTCATGGCGAAAAAGATGTCCCACCCAGTCGGAAATCGAACCCGAGACCACTGTATAGCAATAAGTTGTACTGACCACTCCGCTAAAGAGGGCGGATACCAACAGAGACCGTAAAATTAAAACTTAGCTACGTAGGTCTTCATGCTGAGAATGTTGATCGAGGAATTGGATGAATGAATAAGCCAGTGGCAGTTCTTTGTTAGGAAGTCCTGGCGGGAGAGGTGCCGCAGCGAGATTGTCTGCGGTGGCAACGGCAGCGGCGACGGTGGCGACAAAAACCAGAGGCGGAGTTTTTGCAGACGACCACCGCCCACCTGGCGCCGTGTGCGGTCGCTGCTACTCAGACCTTCTGGAGCGCACAGTCTTTTACCGGCTGCGGAGAGCAGGAAACGGGCCATTCTCCACTGTACTTGCACTTTCAGCTGCACAGAATGTAGCAGCACAGCTCACAGCCGCATGCCATTCAGGTCACCAGACAAGAAAAAAAAGGGGCGCAGCATACATCCAACAAGTAGCCTATTTTGCGCACCTTTCGCACTCTTGTTGCAGATGGTTAAAGCAACGAAATATTCCTCGACCACTGCTCAAGTATTTTCGTGCACTCAAGATTCATGAAGTTTAATGAGCCTGCTTAACATCACGTTTGGCTTGGGTTGGGTTGTATGGGGGAACAGACCAAACAGCGAGGTCATCGGTCTCATTGGATTAGGAAAGGACGGGGAAGGAAGTCGGCCGAGCCCTTTCAGAGGAACCATCCCGGCATTTGCCTGGAGCGATTTAGGGAAATCACGGAAAACCTAAATCAGGATGGCCGGACGCGGGATTGAACTCATCACGTTTGTTGTGTGACGGATATCGAGGAATTACATTGCTAAATGTGGGATAGAAAGCATTCCTCAACATACTGTTTCACGGTCTCCTCCCAGTTGTTCAGAGATATCAAAGCTAACGCCAAGTGGACGTCTCCCTGTAAAATCAACAATAGATCATCTCCTCGCTCTGAGACCATTTTTAGTAAAGAATGGCACGTGTCATCGCTTCGTCGACTACAAATCAGGGTATGATAGCTTTGACTGAATTGGGAATTACTGGAAAATAGTTAACGCAAGTGAAAATGACTATAAATGAGGTGGAAATATCGTAAGAATGGGAAGAATGGCCCTTGATCAACGAGATACAAAAGGTGGTATGGGGCATGAAGGTTCGCTGATGTGTCTTCTTTTTAATGTTACCTTCGAGAAGGTCACAAGGGACGCAAACTTGATGAGCAGGGGAACAATATTTTACAAATCAGTGCAAACACTCATCTACGCCGATGATGCAGATACAAAAAAACTCTGAGGGCAATGGAGCGGCAATTAAGCGGGCCAACAGAAACAGATTGAGAAGGGGAACAATCTTTTAAAAATCAGTTCAACTAGTCAACTATGACGATGACGTAAATATACGTGTGGCATAATTAATGACGCAAACGCATGCAGTTGGTAATACCCGATACTAGAAGCAAAACTGTCTTGGTAAACATAGATCCGTAAACGAGCACTTTACGAGGTGATTGCAACTTTGTGGTTACCAGCCAGAAGTAACGTGACTCTGTTTGAACACCTTATGATGGTCCATGGTGTGGTCTTTGTTTACATTTTCCAGATGTGAAGTTGTAAACAGAATGGATGCGACACTCCAGTACACAGCTAGAGTGCTACTCACGTCAGTTGTTTGCGGAGTGTCAGGTACGTTGTAAAAGCGTTCTTGATATGCTGATATACATTCCGTGTATGCTTGGGCTGACGGTAATACACGAGAGGCTCCACGCTTGCACCAATAAGCATTCACGAAGGCAGCCCGAGAGTTGAACTTTTACATTGGCGTATCAACGCCCTCGCCAAACTGGTAGCTTTGTGCATGTTGCAGAAGTGGGTAGCCCGGCATGACTTACACCTGTGCTAGAAGATGTGGAAATAGTCGAACGCTCATCAGGAATTTCGACAGTGAAACCTGCAACACAAACTCGTGCAATAAGCCACGACAGTGTTTGCAGAATGATGTATCACAGTGCAATGTATTCGTACTAGGTCCACCAAGTTCAGCGTATTAGAAAGGCGGAATTTGGCGCTAGACTCACTTTTTATCAGTAGATACAACTAGAAGCTGTAAGCAACCCTATGTTTGACACTACATTATATTTATAGATGAAGGACGATTAATTGTTACAATTCTCACGACTGGAATCATCTAGGCTCCAGCCCATGTGAAGTTCGATAGTCTCCTCTTCAACGACGTTTCTCACAGAATCTGTGGTTAGAGACACTAGGTGAGCATATTACTGGGCCGTACATGTACCAAACGAACTCAGTGGACGGAATTACTTTCGGTTTCTGTGCCATCATCTTGCAGGATTACTTTAGGATGTCCGCTTCGAGCCACACCAGGGGACGTGGAACACGCATGATGGAGCACCGGCAAATTTGCTGCTATGGTGAGATGAGGGAGATAACACCTAACGCGCCGATATGGCCAGAGATAGACTAGGCGAGGAGAACCTGAACCCCGTGGATTGATGTGCTTGCACTTTGCACGCCACTACTGTTAACAATGCTGAAGAACTGGAGCAGAGACTTGACAGTGTTTGTCAAGAATTTCGAAATTATCCAGGCGTTTATGAAAGGATTCGAAACTCCTTGAGGCGACGGGGCTTCGATTCTTCTATCTGGATGCGTGGATGGGAACATGAGGAAGAGACTGGCGAAGTTATGTCTATGGAGCGTGACCATATACTGAGACAAGTACACTGAGGAAAGAGGAAGAAAGAAGAATATAAGCATTTCAGATGTGGATTTGGAGGGAGATAGAAGAGACAAAATGGGTATGGAAAGCGAGAACTGAAGATGTGTTGAGAAAAGTGGGGGAACAGAGAGAGAGACTTTAAAGGCAACCAGGAAGAGTAACCACAATTGGCTTGGACATGGGAAGAGGGTATTTACTGATGGATGCTATGGAAGGAATGATGAATGGAAGCAGAAGAAGAAGAAGAAAAAGGGAATAAGAGAACACAGAAGCTGGTGGATAGGTGAAGGATAGAGAACAACTATGAAAAAAGGAACAGGGTAGCGAACGACAGGATTGCATTGAGATATATATGTGAAGACCTGTCCTAGGCCAGAACACTGATGATAATGATGATGACTGCGATTTTTGGCACGACAACGCTGAAACCCTACAGCCGCACGCCCACTATTGAACACTGCCTGGTCATAGCTGACTAGTAGAATACAACAACTACTTTTTTTACTGTCGTTAGTTCCAGCTGCCAACGTAGTTACTGCACAGACGTCGCTTATACTGAAACGTCCCCTTAGAAAAATTAATGAATTACTGTGCTTATAAACTTCTTACATTACTTGATTTTCAAACAGCTGAGCAGAACTGAACGGACTCAGACATTTCGCTCTTTACCTATTCAGATCAACACTAAGCTGACACACAATATTTTTAGCGCAACGCAATCTGACTTCCAATAATACCTACAAAAGAATGGCCCTGACTAACATTAACCTATACCTTTCACAAATCACTTACCTCATAAAAATCTTCTTTACTCGAACTACTGCAATACAGCGAGCGCCACTACTGCCAGCTAAATAAGATTCAAACTACTGAAGGCACTAACTACTGATAGGCATAGTTAGCAAATGAAAGATTTTGATGAAGAACAAACAATGTATTTACCTTAATAGTGTTCAAAAGTTCATGACATCTAGTCTTACAAATTCACTGTCTCTGATGGACACACGTCCAGATCATCTGTTCTCAAAACTCCGCCATCTCTCTCCCCACATCCACCACTGCTGGCGGCTCACCTCCAACTGCGCAATGCTATGCGCTGTTGCCATCCAACTGCCCAACACTACAATAGCGAATATCACAACAATGCTAACCAGCCACAGACTGCATACATCACAGCCAGTGATTTTCATACAGAGCGCTACGTGGCGTTACCAATATAAAAACCTAAACAGCCTACTTACAATACGCCAGGAATATAATCAATCTCGGATCTTTTGGACGGACGGTGTACAGCTAACAACAGAGTTCCCTGTTCACCAAAGTCTACTGCACAGTAGAGGTTTCCAGTGCTGTAAGAGTATTGTGTCGTAAGAGCAATAATCCCTGATCCACCGCTGCTTATTTGGTGGAATTTTGTTTTACTTGAGGGATGCCAGTATCGCAGACCCAATAAATGAAAATATCGAAGAGCTGCCGTCTCGAAGCTCTCGAGGTAACTTCTACATCTACATCAACATTTATACTCCGCAAGCCACCCAACGGTGTGTGGTGGAGGGCACTTAACGTGCCACTGTATTTACCTCCCTTTTCTGTTCCAGTCGCGTATGGTTCGCGGGAAGAACGACTGTCTGAAAGCCTCCGTGCGTGCTCGAATCTTTCTAATTTTACTTTCGTGATCTCGTCAGGAGATATAAGTAGGGGGAAGCAATATATTCGATACCTCATCCAGAAACGCACCCTCTCGAAACCTGGCGAGCAAGCTACACCGCGATGCAGAGCGCCTCTCTTGCAGAGTCTGCCACTTGAGTTTGCTAAACATCTCCGTAACGCTATCACGGTTACCAAATAACCCTGTGGCGAAACGCGCCTCTCTTCTTTGGATCTTCTCTATCTCCTCCGTCAACCCGATCTGGTACGGATCCCACACTGATGAGCAATACTCAAGTATAGGTCGAACAAGTGTTTTGTAAGCCACCTCCTTTGTTGATGGGCTCCACTTCTAAGGACTCTCCCAATGAATTTCAACCTGGTACCCGCCTTAGCAACAATTAATTTTATATGATCATTCCACTTCAAATCGTTCCGCACGCATACTCCCAGATATTTTTCAGAAGTAGCTGCTACCAGTGTTAGTTCCGCTATCATATAATGATACAATAAAGGATCCTTCTTTCTATGTATTCGCAATACATTACATTTGTCTATGTTAAGGTTCAGTTGCCACTCCCTGCACCAAGTGCCTATCCGCTGCAGATCTTCCTGCATTTCGCTACAATTTTCTAATGCTGCAACTTCTCTGTATACTACAGCAATCATCCGCGAAAAGCCGCATGGAACTTCCGACACTATGTACTAGGTAATTCATATATATTGTGAAAAGCAATGGTCCCATAACACTCCCCTGTGGCACGCCAGAGGTTACTTTAACGTCTGTAGA
Organism: Schistocerca cancellata; assembly: GCF_023864275.1. Taxonomy (NCBI): domain Eukaryota; kingdom Metazoa; phylum Arthropoda; class Insecta; order Orthoptera; family Acrididae; genus Schistocerca; species Schistocerca cancellata. The sequence continues at coordinate 188,948,915 of NC_064626.1, read as the reverse complement.
CGTCTCTCCATTGATAACAATATGCTGTGTTCTGTTTGCTAAAAACTCTTCAATCCAGCCACACAGCTGGCTCTTACTTTGTTTATCAGGCGACAGTGCGGAACTGTATCGAACGCCTTCCGGAAGTCAAGGAAAATAGCATCTGCCTGGGAGCCTGTATCTAATATTTTCTGGGTCTCATGAACAAATAAAGCGAGTTGGGTCTCACACGATCGCTGTTTCCGGAATCCATGTTGATTCCTACAGAGTAGATTCTGGGTTCCCAAAAACGACATGATACTAGAGCAAAAAACATGTACTAAAATTCTACAACAGATCGACGTCGGAGATATAGGTCTATAGTTTTGTGCATCTGCTCGACGACCCTTCTTCAAGACTGGGACTACCTGTGCTGAAGACTGGGACTACCTGTGCTTACCTCTGTAATCTTAAAATAATTTACTAATCGAAAGAATGGTTATTTGTTAAAATCTACTTCGAGCAGAAATGGTTTTGATTTAAAATGCTGCTTTGGTTTAGGTACGAGAATATTTAGTTTAATTACTTCATCGTAGCCATTTCGCTACGCCTCATAGGCGCTCCTTTCTCCCGCGTGACAAAATTGTTACTTCTGTCAAATAAATTTATAAATGGCGCGAATTTTAAATAAAGATATGGATTCGCATTAACTATTTAATTGTTATTGTGCTGAATTAACATTAAAATTATTGCAGTTTTTCAAAATTACAAAGGCCTGACGTAGTTCGAACCTATTAATGTTACTTAGGAGACCTACTACTCTCCCCGTAGTTGTACAAAGACCAGTTGCTTAACATATTTTTGAAATGACGTAAAAATGGATGAGATGTCTTGCAACACCCGTGAGTATGCGCAACTAGATCAGATATGATTTCAAATAATGTTAGTTGTGCTGGCGCACGCCTTCGCCACAAACCTGTCGGCACTAGGAAACACTGTACAGCAGAAGCTGAACTAGGCCTGCCTATGACAAGAGAATAACAAACACGCCCCCAGGCTACGCGCCGATAACGTTCCCTGGGCAGCGTGCATATAGGCCGCTGCTGTCGATCGACCTGTTCATTCTTTCATCTCAGTATCTCGGTACGTCGCATCGGGACTCAGTTCGCATTACACCTCAATATGCCGCACTGTCCTCTTGTCTCCCACAGTGATAGTCGTCGCCTCGCACCTTATCTAGCTGTGAGGGAACGTGAGTCATTGTATGTAGTTGTGATATGCACAAGATTTAAGTATTAGTACATGTATTTGATTGCTGTTAACCACAGAACTTCAGACTGGACATAACTGAAGTTAAGTACTCAGTTGGTTCCTGTAATAAAGTGTATCTTAATCACGTGTGGATTTTGTGTTGTAGTGAGAGGAAACCGGCCGCCCACCTATCGGACCACCTGTCCTCAGCCAGCCAGGAACCACGAAACATTACAACAAGGCACAGCCACAATACTAGCGAGAAGAGATGACGTAAAAGTAGAATATATAGAAGATGGCCGATTTATAATGGGCTCTTTCAAGGATATTGGTTTATCATCCTCCATATCCATTCTTTTAGCGTTGTTGTATCCAACGTGGCACTGGGCCTGGATATCTCAGTCGGTAAGAGCGGTGCCTACGAAAGACGAGGTTCCGGGTTCGAGTCTTGATTCGGCAGCCATATTTCATGTACTAAGAAGTTTGAACAAACTACACACTCCATTGCAGTGAAAACGTTTTATCTTGGAAACATTTACTAGACTGTCGATAGTGTATTTCCACACAATACCCATTCTTCCAACCTGTCTGATAAAGGATGCAGAAGGACTTCAGTGAAGTTTAGAAAGTAGGAGTGTGACACAAACACAATTGAAGCACCAAGGGACGGGGGGGGGGGGGGAGTAGTGGGATGTAATAGAGGGCGCGGAAGTGAGTGACCAGTTCCTGGGTGCTCAGCCGATAAGATAACAACCTGTGAAAGATAAGGTTCTGGGTTTGAGTCCTGGGTCTGCTCACAGTTTAACTGTTTTCAATGTCTTTACGAATTTTCAAAGTCAATAAACTTTACCATCAGCCGTAAACTTTAAGAGGCTTTATTTTATTCTGAAAGCAACTATTTTCGGGAGTTCATTTTGATATCTTCATGCCCTACCCACTTTTTTCAAATCAACGAACTTATTGTTTCTGTCACGCCTTCGTATGAAGGATCTGTACAACGGCTGGAATTCACGACATCCAGTTTTATGGCACTATACGATAAGTTAGTTGATTTGAAAAAACCCTATGGGGCCTGAAGATGGCAAAATGAATTGCTTTCAGAATAAGATAAAATTTCTTACAGTGTACAGCTGGTGGTAAAGTTTATTGACATTGAAAAGTGGGTATCAGCCGATGTCCGCTGGCCGTGATGGACTAGGTCGTTTTCATTTTTCAGATATAAACGTAGCATGAGACGATTCTTTTAGGTCTGTTACGTAAACCATAAAACCACGGAAGTTTACGCCCACACCAGGCTATTAGTGTAACAATGTTGCGTCAAGAAGCTTGTGGCGAAGCTCGTGACCACCTGCCAACCGCAGCGGCAGTCTGCGGGAACTGCTGTCACCCTACACGGAACGTGCCGGGGTGACGCAATGGATGTACTGCCTCGCGAGAAGAGTAAGCTCTACTCATATCGCCGTCCAGAGAGTGAAATTTGTGTGGAAATAAGACTTCGTGGCGGTTAGCTGGAACTGTTGCTAACCTTCGTGCCGTCTTCTATTTCCTTTAATAACGATCCCGTTCTGCTGTTACGTGATAGAGGAGGAATTGAGACTCTACTTGAAAGACGTAGGGGATCCAGTATTAGAGCATCAACGAACGTTGGAAGACTTGCACCCAAGCAAGATAGGAAGCATAGATAACACTCCTACGTTTCTACGGTTTCCCATAAAATCACTGGGAGAAGTGGCAACCAAACACTTATTTAAGTTGGTGTGTGGAAACTTTGCGACTCGCAAAGATATCAGAGATAAAAGATACAACTGTTGCAACAAAGAACTTAAGCTCATGCATTAAAAATACTCTCCAGAATGTTGTTGTTGTTGTGGTCTTCAGTCCACAGACTGGTTTGATGCAGCTCTACATGCTACTCTATCCTGTACACGCCTCTTCGTCTCTACTTAACTACTGCAAACTACACCCTTCTGAAACTGCTTAGTGTACTCATCTCTTGGTCTCCACTCTTCCGACCAGAACTAATTTGCTGATCACTTGATGCCTCAGAACGTGTCCTACCAATCGATCTCTTCTTCTAGCCAAGTTGTGCCACAAAATTCTCCCCAGTTCTATTCAATACCTCCTCATTAGTTACGTGATCTTCCCATCTAATCTTCAGCATTGTTCTTTAGCACCACATGCTGAAAACTTCTATTCTCTTCTTGTCTAAGCTATTTATCGTCCATATTTCACTTCCCTACACAGCTACACTCCATAGAGGCACTTTAAAAAAGAACTTCCTGACACTTAAATCTATACTCGATGTTTACAAATTTCTCTTCTTCAGATATGCTTTCCTTGCCATAGCCAGTCTACATTTTGTATCCTCTCTACTTCGACCTTCATCAGTTATTTTGCTTCCCGGATAGAAAAACTCATCTATTACTTAAAGTGTCTCATTTCCTAATATAATTCCCTGAGCATCACCTGATTGAATGTATTCCATTATCCTCGTTTTCCTTTATCGATGTTCATCTTATATCATCTTTCAACACATTGTCCATTCCGTTCAACTGCTCTTCCAAATCCTTTGCTGTCTCTCACAGCAGAATAATATACAGAAAAATGAGGAAGATTATCTAGGATCCATTAGATCATAATCACTATGACTTATGGAACGGTAGAGGCAACACTAAAGTACACTGCTGGCCATTATAATTCCTACACCAAGAAGAAATGCAAATGATAAACGGGTATTCATTGGACAAATATATTATGCTAGAACTAACATGTGATTACATTTTCACCCAATTTGGGTGCATAGATCCTGAGAAATCAGTATCCAGCACAACCACCTCTGGCCGTAATAACGACCTTGATACGCCAGGGCATTTAGTCAACCAGAGCTTGGATGGCGTATACAGGTACAGTTGCCCATGCAGCTTCAACACGATACCATAGTTCATCAAGAGTAGTGACTGGCGTATTGTGACGAGCCAGTTGCTCAGCCTCCATTGGCCAAACGTTTTCAATTGGTGAGAGGTCTAGAGAATGTGCTGGCAAGGGCAGCAGTCGATCATTTTTTGTAACCAGAAAGGCCTGCACAGGACCTGCAACATGCGGTCCTGCATTATCCAGCTAAAATGTAGGGTTTCGCAGGGATCGACTGAAGGGTAGAACCACGGGTCGTAACATATCAGAAATGTAACGTCCACTATTCAAAGTGCGTCGATGCGAACAGGAGATGACCGAGACGTGTAACCAATGGCACCCCACACCATCACCGCCGGGTGATACGCCAGTATGGCGAAGACGAATACACGCTTCCAATGCGCGTTCACCGCGATGTCGCCAAACATCGATGCGACCATCATGATGCTGTAAACAGAAACTGGATTCATCCGAAAAATGACGTTTTGCCGTTCGTGAACCCAGGTTCGTCGTTGACAACACCATCGCAGGCGCTGTAGTGTAACGACGTAAGTTTTGTATAAATGGTTTTCTTTTGATACATGACCATGTGCAGACTTCGTCACCTACGTCAGTTACAACGCACTTCAAAATTATTTAAGTTCTTTTTAAATTGTCTCTAAATGGTTCTTGAACGAAACTGTAATTAAAACATCATCATTTGAGTCGTACGCACAGAATTACGTCACTCCGTCCAATTGGTTTGCGTAAACTTTTTCAATTTAGATGTCGTTTGTTTCTTGTCAGAAATTATATTAATGCAAGTTATCTGATTTAACAAATATTAGAACCACATTGAATAAACTTTCCTGATTCAAACTCGCGATGAACGTTGTCACAATTAATAATCAATTCATTCACATAATTCTTCATAAATAAATTCTCGGAACACGTATTTGAACTTTAGCAGTATCCACTAGTTTATTATCTTCTTACATATAGACGTGAACCTGAGCCTTGACAAGATAGGACTGAACATTTACAACATGATTAAACTTTCTATGACGTCATTGTTGTACAAAATTACAAAATCTTATTTTTTTCAGTTTTTAGAAGCACGACGCAACAACTCGGTTTCAGGATCTTCTGTTGCTCTCTGGCTGTCGACCCGCGACGTATAGTGGCCAGCAATTTTCTCTCTGGCCCCGGCAGTGAAGATGCTGTCTCCGTTCGTTGCGCCGCCCTCTCCGTACATGAAACATAAAAAATTAAATACAAAACTTTAGACAAGTCACAACTATTACAAATATTACAAAAATACATTAAAAAAACACTAAATTAACTTATATTCACCTGCAAACTGGGCTGACACTGGTGGATGGGTGACGCTACAATTTCGCGTCCCACTAAATACCCCACCCTCAAGCTCAGTTTGTCAGGTTTTAACCGAAAATAAAACTTCTTCTATAGACAATATTTAACTATTAATATTATACATTTTTCTCACATTTTTCGTAATCTAAAGTCCTTGCTCTTAGATAGATTCAATCCTTTTATGACAATATTGTCGTGACTATTTATCATTTACTTTTAATTGTGCTATTATGGTAATTCACAACCGAATATCTGGAGATTAATCCTTTTCATTTAATAGTTGATGGTAAATAATAATTTAGTACGTTCTTTAACGTTGTTACATTAGGACAGAGCGTTCAAATTGTGATAGGTTAGTTTCAGTTTTATTCATTTACTAGAGTTATTCTTTCTAAAATGTATATTACTAATAAGTTTCTCACAATAACTAATAGTACTATTTACTTTACGTCGTTCTTTTTGCTAATGCTTTATTTATGCCTGAGGTCAAGAAGAAATCAAGCAAAACTTTCTTTAGAATCTCGGCACGGTTTTCTTTACCTTCGGACACTTTGTTGGATGATGGCAATTTATTACAGACACTCTGCTATGTTCTCGTGAGCCATATAGCTCGGGACACCCATGGTCCCTAAAATTATTAACCATCCCCTTTGGTTCCTACTATCCGAGTAAATATAATATATACAAAATTCCTTCTGACCTAATAACAAAACTTTCTTCCATATAAATCCCCTTTTAGTTATCTTTTCCCTTTTTGAATTACCGGTAGATTATTGTTGAATACTTGTTTAAACTTCCTGTAATTTTTTTAAAATAACACGTAACTATCACGAAAATCTTCACATGAATAAGCTATGAACGCTCGTCCATATGTAACATATACTAAATATTAACTTATTTAGGAATGAAGGGTTTAATTTGATCGGCACTATATAATCATTTAATTACACCTGATGAAGGTTCCATAAGAAGTAACGCTTTGGGATGTACAATCTTATGTACAACATATGGACCTTCAAAGATAAAGAAGAATTTTCTACATTCCTTATTGGTCTTCGAACCTTTAGGATGAGATCGTACTAATACAAGATCTCCTATCTGAAATGAGGGTTCTATAGCATGTTGATTATAACTTTTAATTCTCCGTTCAGCATTCTTAACAATCTGTTCGCGAATTTTTTCGTTTGGAATGCATTGTTGGATCTCATTTACTGGTGGCCAAGGTAGAGCAGCTAGTAAAGGCTCACCTATAATTAGTTTGCCTAAAATTTCTATAGGTGATAATCCCGTCGTTAGATGAGGCAATTCATTTGATATCTTTTCGAATTCAGGCATTAGTCTGGCCCACCGAGTATGTTTATATGCACAATAGGTTATACATAATCGTCCTAATTCTTTCATGACTCTTTCTACTAAATTACTTTGAGGGTGATATTTCGAGATTAAGATATGTTTGATTCCATATTGTTTTATCATATCTTGAAACTTTTGACTGATAAAGGCACTACCGTTGTCGGACATAAGTCTTTTAGGTATGCTCCAGTTAATAAAGTAATTCCGAGTAAGACAGCGTATAACGCTTGCTGTATTCGCTCGTTTCAAAGTATATAGATTCACATGTTTGGACCAACATTCCATTACAAGAAACACGTAAGTGAATCCTCCTGATCTACGAGGCAGAGGGCCGAAAAAATCTAGTGACAGTAGATCCCACAGACCTCGAGAAATTACAGCATATAATTCATAACGCTTGGATTTGTTATTAACTTCAACCTTTTGACAGGTTTCACAAGTCCTAATAATACTTCTCACAATATGGGACATATTTTTGAAATAATAATACTTCGTTAGATGTTTAATACCTTTATGAATTCCAAAATGCCCGTAACCTTCATGAATATAAGTAATTAATTCGTACACAACAGTTTTCGGAATGCAGATTTTCCATCTCTGGTGTTCCCTCTGTGCTTTCCAATACAACAAGTCGTTGAAATATAACCACACACCCCAGGTGTTAACTGTTTCATCCCCATTATTAAGGTTTTGTATAAGTTCCCTATATTGATCGTCATTTCTTTGATTGCATCTAATAGCAGTTACTATCCGTTTAACCTTACGTTCGTTCTTCTGAGTTAAAAGGAAATAAACATGGTAATTTGTTCCTGGTTCTTCTGCAATGTTAATATTCTCCATTCCTACTGGAAGTCTCGACAAAGCATCCGAAACTACATTATGAGATCTTTTTATATACCTAATTTCGTACTGAAATTCTTGCAAGCATAATACCCAACGTAATAATCTACGGTGAAGTAACCGACAATTGTTCAAAAAGGTTAAAGCCTGATGATCAGTATATACAATTGTTTTTCTTCCAACTAATAATCCTCTAAATCTTTGAAAACCCCATACCACTGCGAGAGCTTCCTCCTCGGTTACAAAATAATTTCTTTCGTGTTTATTTAAAGTTCTACTAGCGAATCCAATAGGCTGATATAATCCCTTTTCATTGGTCAGATCACCTTGGAATATTACGCAAGACACACCATAATCAGAGGCATCCGTACACATACAAAAGTCCTGATTGAAATCTGGATGGTATAACATTTTGGCTTCTGTTAACGCTCCCTTTATCTTATTAAAAACTTCCTCTTCCTCTTTTCCCCAGAGCCATACTGACTTCTCTTTTAATAAATCCAGTAATTTAGGATTAACAATATCCTGCCCTGGAAGAAATCTTCTGAGAAATCCTACCATTCCTAAGAATGATTTCAGTTGTTTCAGATTTCTAGGACTCGAGCATCGAGCAATAGCTTTAATACGTGCTGGATCTGGCCTAATACCTTTACTGTCCACTATATGCCCCAAAAATCTCACTTCCTCCTTTCCGAAGTAAGACTTAGATAATTTTAAAGTAATTCCTCTGTCAATTAAACGGTCAAACAACTCCCGTAATATCGTTACGTGTTCTTTCCACGTTTTAGTGGCTACACAAAATATCATCTACATATAAAATAATCTTTTGTAATAATTGCTGACCCAAAGCAGAATCTAACGCCCTAATGAAAGTTGACCCTGATATATTAAGTGCAAAAGGTAAAACTTGGAACTGATATGATCTGCCTTCAAAAAGAAGAATCCGGGTGTAATATTACTTGATGGTAGCCAGCAGTTAAATCCATTGTACTCATATAACGAGAACCAGCAATCTTAAGAAGTACGTCCTCCATAGGAATATGTCTGTCTCTTTCCATCTCTATAATTTTGTTTAATTCACGAGCATCCAGAACCAGTCGTACCCCACCAGTAGCTTTCTTAACTACCCTCAAAGGACTGTTGAAAGCACTACATGACCGTTCGATAATATTTTGTTCTAGCATCTTACTTATTTCTCTACTAGCCGGTTCTTTGAACTGTACTGGAATAGGATAAGGTTTCTTAAAGAATGGTTTTTGATCTTTAATCTTGAGTTTACAAACGAAATCTTTGATTCTCCCCGGTTCATCTGAGAAGACGACTCTAAATTCTAACAATAAAGATTCCAACTCTTCCTTTTCTCGTTCGGATAGACTATCCGTAGAATAACATTTTTCTTTCACTTCGGTTTCGATACTACTACTAGCATCACATTGGTATACTTCATATTCAAGATCACTAGAATGTATTAATAGGTTCATGGTCTGTGTGTACTTAATCTGAAAGGATTCGTAGCAATTTTCATGTACTTGATTATTAGAAAACCTCACTTTAAAAGCACATGCCTCCTTATGGATGGTTAAGGAAGAGTCTTTAAAATCTAATATAGCTTTATATTTACACACCCAATCTATACCTAAAATTATGGCCACATTCAAGTTGGCTACGACAAGTACAGAGTGAGCAATTAATTGTTTAGCAATTTCAAAAGTTAAATGAACTTCCTCAGTAATATTTTGACTTCTTTTACCAGTAACGCCTATAACTTTCACCCCAGTTACAGGTAAGGTTGGGAAATTCCAATATTTTCTTTTAAGCTGAAATAATTCTTTAGATAAAATACTTACTTACTACCCGAATCGATTATAATATTTACTTCGGTATCTTTAATATAACCTTTAATAACGGGTTTATAAGTTATATTCTCCCTTATCTGATTGTCTTCCTGAAGTAAATCTTGTTGCCAATCACCTTCCTTCTGGCAGCTTAATGATAAATTGCAATTGGGTCTTGTAAATCTTGACTAACAGTTCCCTTTAGTTGACCCGTACTAAAGGACCCTACTAGTTTTCGGAACTTTCTATGATAACGTCACCTACAACTTGCAGGTTCGAATCCTGTCACGGTCGCCACGGTGTAGTGTAACGACGCAAGTTTTGTATAAATGATTTCCTTTTGACATATGACCATGTGCAGACTTGGTCACCTACGTCAGTTACAACACACTTCATTAATTACTTGAGGATGATTTATCTCATTATCGATATAGTGTAATTTCCGCATTTTAGAGTTATTACCACGATTTTGTTGGCTCTCGTTATCTTTAGATGGACATTTTATATAACAAAACCGGCTATGATTGTTGTTGTTAAATTTTCGTGGTTCTTATTATTATTATTTCGAGGATTGTCATTTCTACCAAATCTAAATTTCTCGTCTTCCCTTTCTCTATTAAGTATATCTAACTGTTCTAAATATCCTAATAATTCGCAAGGTTGTGACCATTCCCTTTCTATCATTCTTTCCTTTACATAATACGGCAACCTACTGATTAGGACTCGTATTAGAGTCAATAATTGGTTCTTCAATTAATTTAGCACGGATTAAATGCCATTCGAAATAATTCCTATAACCTCCCCACTGTTTAGAATATGGAGGAGGGTCTAACAACTCTAAAGTTAAGTGTTGTTGTTTTCCTCTTGACCACTAATTTTGTTTAAACTGCTTAACAAAATCATCCCAGTCCCTAAATTCAGTTCTATGCACTACTGCCCATTCCGCAGCTTCTGCTTCTAAATGTCCTATTACAAACTGAATCCGTTTTTCATTACTCCATTTAGGAGATAATGAAGTTTCAAAAGCTTTTATAAAGATTATAGGGTGAAGTTCGCCTCCTGGTTTGCATACAGGAAATCTACTTGCTACATTTGAATTTGTCGTTATATCATCCCAACATTCTGCGAGAGACATAGTTGGATTTTGTTTAGATTGCAGAGACGGAGTTGCATCGGATTGGCTTGCCGTGATTTCTTTATTTGTATTGTTGTCGTCCGAGCTAGCAAACACGATGCGACTGTTGTCTCTGATTACGTTATTACTTCTACTACTTGAAATGTTTTCATTATTATCTAATTCCGATAACCGTTTAGTAATTTCCTATATTCGCATTTCTGTATTGGGTACACGGTTAGCTAATATGGATTCTTCACTGTGTTCACGATGTGAACGCTCTGTACCTTCGTCAATGTTATTATCTTTGGAAGTCTCAAGGTTACTGCATATTTCGATACTTAAAAATTTCATGTTTTCTATTTCAGTATGATCTTTTTCTACTTGATGGTTTAATATCTCTAATTCTACATTATCTATTGAAGAAATCTCTACAGGTTTGGTAGAAACCTCTTTAATAAATTCTAATAATTCTCTACGAACAGTTTCTGTTTACATAGGGGATTCATCTCGTAACCTATCGTTATTTTTCTCTATTTCATTTACAACTAAGACATTGACATTATCTAGTCTCTTGGTTAAGTCAGTAATATCATTTCGCTTGCGAGCTTTTTCCTCACACGATTCCTGGATATGTTCTTCTAACCTTTTACAATTATCAGCAATCTTATTACTAGGTCCTACTAGTTTTTCCTGCATTTCAACTTTAGAAGCCTCTATTTAATCGCTTAATTCTCGACTGGTTTCATTAAGATGTTCCTGTAACCTGTCTGTAGATTTTGTTAGCTCCGCTTTTAATCTAGCATTACACTGTTTTAATTCCTCTTTCAATCTAGCAGTAGATTATTCATTAGATTGTTTTAATTCCTCTTTTAATCTAGCAGTAGATTCTTCGTTAGACTGTTTTAATTCCTGTTTTAGTTCCTCTTTTAATCTAGCAGTGGATTCTTCGTTAGATTGTTTTAGTTTAGCGATCGCCCTAAAAAGGGATCTCATGCTCCTATCGGACATAGATTGCTCTTCGTCTGACATTTCCCTTCCCGACATTATTGTAAGATATTAACTAGTTACACACGCAGACTTGTAATCAACAATCCTATTAAAAGCACACTCCGTATGTACAACATTCCACTTCCAACTTAAAACAGACTCACCGGACACTAATATTGTAGTTTGTAGTTCTCGGTGATCAGTGTGCTGCTATGGGCTGCAGAAGTAACAGCCGTCGATGCAGCCGCTGAGATGCTGCGACCCCGCTTCCGCAACCGGCAGGACGCTGAGTCGAACACCGGAGACGTCACTGGCTGCAACCACGCCCGGCCCTCCGGTGACAGGCGAAGCCCTCAGCAACACCTCTAATACCAGCCGGAGGAACGCCCCCCAGCTGACGTACTGGGCCTGTTAGTTTAGGCAGAAAAAGGTTGTCGGGGTTTGCAGCATTCAGCTGCTGCCCAACAGATGCGCCTTCTCGTGGAATAACTGCGTGACCGTACTGCTTGGCTGCGCTCCGTCAGATGCCCACACCCGCGAAGTCACCGCTGGCTGGTGAAAGCTCCACGAAAACTCGCGTTAACTTCCGAAGGACTCTTGATGTTTTGTTTCGTACCTGTGTGTCTTAGTTGCACACAAGTCCTGTTTATAAGGTCGCCACAGTGTACTGTAACGACGTAAGTTTTGTATAAATGGTTTTCTTTTGATATATGACCATGTGCAGACTTCGTCACCTACGTCAGTTACAACACACTTCAAAATTATTTAAGTTCTTTTTAAATTGTCTCTAAATGGTTCTTGAACGAAACTGTAATTAAAACATCATCATTTGAGTCGTACGCGCAGATTTACGTCACTCCGTCCAATTGGTTTGCGTAAACTTTTTCAATTTGGATGTCGTTTGTTTCTTGTCAGAAATTATATTAATGCAAGTTATCTGATTTAACAAATATTAGAACCACATTGAATAAACTTTCCTGATTCAAACTCGCGATGAACGTTGTCACAATTAATAATCAATTCATTCACATAATTCTTCATAAATAAATTCTCGGAACACGTATTTGAACTTTAGCAGTATCCACTGGTTTATTATCTTCTTACATATAGACGTGAACCTGAGCCTTGACAAGATAGGACTGAACATTTACAACATGATTAAACTTTCTATGACGTCATTGTTGTACAAAATTACAAAATCTTATTTTTTCAGTTTTTAGAAGCACGACGCAACAACTCGGTTTCAGGATCTTCTGTTGTTCTCTGGCTGTCGACCCGCGACGTATAGTGGCCAGCAATTTTCTCTCTGGCCCCGGCAGTGAAGATGCTGTCTCCGTTCGTTGCGCCGCCCTCTCCGTACATGAAACATAAAAAATTAAATACAAAACTTTAGACAAGTCACAACTATTACAAATATTACAAAAATACATAAAAAAACACTAAATTAACTTATATTCACTTGCAAATTTGGCTGACACTGGCGGATGGGTGACGCTTCAATTTCGCGTCCCACTACAGCGCTCCTGTCTGTGATGCAGCGTCAAGGGTAACCGCAGCCATGGTCTCCGAGCTGATAGTCCATGCTGCTGCAAACGTCGTCAAACTGTTCGTGCAGATGGTTGTTGTCTTGCAAAAGACCCCATCTGCTGACTCAGGGATCGATACGTGGCTGAACGATCCGTTACAGCCATGCGAATAAGATGCCTGTCATCTCGACTGCTAGTGATACGATGCCGTTGGGATCCAGCACGGCATTCCGTATTACCCTCCTGAACCCACCGATTCCATATTTGCTAACAGTCATTGGATCTCGATCAACGCGAGCAGAAATATCGTGATACGATAAACCGCACTCGCGATAGGCTACAATCCGACCATTATCAAAGTCGGAAACATGAAGGTACGCATTTCTCTTCCTTACACGAGGCATCACAATAAAGTTTCACCAGGCAACGCCGGTCAACTGGTGTTTGTGTATGAGAAATCGGTTGGCAACTTCCCTCATGTCAGCACGTGGTAGGTGTGGCCAACGGCGCCAACCTTGAGTGAATGTTCTGAGAAGCCAATCATTTGCATATCACAGCATCTTCTTCCCAATTTCGCGTTTGTAGCACGTCATCTTCGTGGTGTAGCAATTCAAAAGGCCAGTAGTTTATATTATCTGATCAAAAGTCTCCGGACACACCTATCTCAAGCGGAATTTGAACAATTTGATACCAAGAGAGTGTCTTGTTCACTCCAGTCCCCGGCGGCTAACATCACTGTCTTCTGTTAGCTCGGCTCTTGAGAAAATTTAGGGCGGCCATTCCTCCACAGACATTCAGACATCTCATTGAATGTGTTCCCAGCAGAGTTCAACATTTTACTTACTGCTCAGTTGCATCTGAATATGAGAACAGAAATTTCCGAAACTGATCGTTCGACACAAAACGTGTATTTGTAGGTACTAACCCAAAAGTTACGTTTCCCAGTCGACATGTGACAAGGTGGGTAAAATTTTATTACTGTATTATTTAATTTTGAACGTTGTAATCTTAGTTACCACAGCCTTTTCCAGGTGCGTGAAAACTGTGCACCCAGCGATGGAGAACGTACGGTGCATAATCTGCAGGCCACAGGTGCACAATTCAGCTCGCTGAAACTGAAATGAAATGTTCTAACTCTCTATAAATGATGCAAATATGTCAGGAATTATGAAAGTGAATAACAGTCTACTGTCGTTTAACGAAACAGTATATTGTAATCAATGTTCAGACACACGACAATAATTAATTTTTGTATATAATTAAAGCTTATTTTACCAGCACTCAGCAATCGACACTGTTCAGAGACATTTTCTAACCTTAGTTCGTAATCATACGAGTTTAACTGCACATCTTCAAAGTGGAGAATAATTTGAGACACTTGCCACGAGGTTTGCTGTAATACAGGGGGGCGGCATATGAAACTGAACACTGAAAACATGGGCTTTCCAATTAAATTACTGAATCAACGGAAGTTCACTTTTACGTATCTACTCTAGTCGTTGTCAACGCTGTTCGGGGCTTAACAGGACACAGTCACGGGAAGATTCACAGCACATTCTGTGATTTCGTGAGACATAACACGTACATATTTAACTGAAGACTATCAACGATCATAATTTTTCTATAAGTAAATCTGTATTTATGTTTTATAAAAACCTTAGCCCAGTAACCCTTAAATTTTGTTCTTCATAAGTTTTCAAACAGAACCAATGGTCGATAAGGGCCTTTAAGTGTCTCTGTGTCAATTTCTTTACACTTTAAAATTGCAGTATTATCTTGAAACTTGATGCAGGTTAATTGTTCCGTATAATAAATATACTGCTGTCAACTTTGCTTTGCCGGCCGCGGTGGCCGAGCGGTTCTAGGCACTTTAGTCTGGAACCGCGCTACTGCTACGTCGCAGATTCGAATCCTGTCTCGGGCATGGATGTGTGTGATGTCCTTAGTTTAGTTAGGTTTAAGCAGCTCTAAGTTCTTGGGGGCTGATGACCTCCGATGTTAAGTCCCATAGTGCTCAGAGCGATTTGAAGCATCATCTTGGCTTTGTACCCCAATAACAGAGGTTACTTGATGTAACTCGTTTAATTTCCGTTATAAAAATTGTTTTTATTAATAATTCAAATATCAGATGATGTATGTTCATGAAAACTTATATCGCATGTTGTTTATGATAAACTGAACCTATTTCAAGAATAGAAATCTCCAACGTTAATATGTGCTCTTCTAAAACTTCGAAAAAGTTGGAATACTTCAAAAAGTTCATCGAAATTTTTACCATTTGTTCTTACGATAAGACGTATCTCAATCTAAAAGAAGAACTGTCTAACTCCAATAACTGCCTAATAAAATTTTACGAAAGGTAGATTTGTGAAGTAACAGATTGCTTAGATTAACAGTATTTAATCTTTTCATAGTCTTACGCAATTTGACCAAGTCTTGAAATAATAATTTAATTTTACGTAAATACATTGTGAAATCTCTTTGTTATCGGTTAACGACATGGTACACTCTGCTAGACAATGACCGAGAGACGGGAAAATCAGTACTTTACTTACCACACCCTAGCGCCTTCTTGCTTCCCCACACACCGACTTCAGTGAGAACGTAAAATTACGACTGCAGGGAATTAGAAAGGAAAAAGAAACACACCCAGCCACCACATCTAATAAATGAGAATATATTCTTGAAACACGTCGTGCTATTTATGAAAAAAAGAAAATAGGAAAAAGAAACGTAATTCGTTATTACTCAAGTCACATCAACTGGCTGCACCAGTGCGGGGTATTTGCGCCGCGTATGAGAACTCTTCGTTCACAGTGCTCACTCAGCCTGTAATGAAGCAGGTGCGGCGGTAGACGGAACAGGCTGGGTACTGCCAGTCCGGTTTTGTGCGGGTGATGGGACTTTTTCTCTCGCGCCGGTACGTCGTGCTAATAGACATTCTGCATACGCATCCCCCATGCGCGGACCGTCGCGGCAGCCGTTAAAAGTGCAGCTCATCAGCGTAAAGTCTTCTCCGGCTGCCATTAAGCTTAACGTTTCACGAACGCCATCTAGCCGGTCGGTACAGACGCAACCGCTTGCATGAAACCACCATTTCACCCCGGATTAGGCGGACTTTGCTCCCACTGGTTTCAGCGGTGGTGGTGGGTGTGAAGCTTGACTGTTGACCGTCTTCTTATCAGTAGCGAATCAGTAGACTGAGTATAAGCTGACCTCACATGATCGACGGGTTTCGCTATTACCAAACACATCTCTCCCTATTACCTGTAATTTGGTTGGCTCTGAGCACTATGGGACTTAACTTCTGAGGTCATCAGTCCCCTAGAACTTAGAACTACTTAAACCTAACTAACCTAAGGACATCACACACATCCATGCCCGAGGCAGGATTCGAACCTGCGACCGTAGCAGTCCCGCAGTTCCGGACTGAGCGCCTTAACCGCGAGACCACCGCGGCCGGCACCTGTAATTTTCCCTTACATTTACCCAGCTGTGAAAGTCCCGTGAAAAACGTGTCAAACAGTCACTGAAGATAAGCTTTCCGCTGCTTAAAAAACCCAAATATCAGTACGGTATTACAATCAGAGTGGACAGGAATGCTGTACATTCTTCTGCAAAACCATGACTCCTATTGTAATTATCTACTGACTCTTCTATAGGTACTGTAAGTACTCGTTCCTCTTCGCTACTAAAAAGGGAACCTCCCCACCGCATCCCCCTCAGATTGGGTTATAAGTTGGCACAGTGGATAGGCCTTGAAAAACTGAACACAGATCAATCGAGAAAACAGGAAGAAGTTGTGTGGAACTATGAAAAAAATAAGCAAAATGTACAAACTGAATAGTCCATGCGCAAGAGAAGCCACATCAAGGATAATGTGGGCTCAGGAGCGCCGTGGTCCCGTGCTTAGCGTGAGCAGCTGCGCAACGAGAGGTCTTTGGTTCAAGTATTCCCTCGAGTATGAAATTTACTTTCTTTATTTTCGCGAAATTATGATCTGTTCGTTCGTTCATTGACGTCTCTGTTCACTGTAATAAGTTTAGTGTCTGTGTTTTGCGACCGCACCGCAAAACCGTGCGATTAGTAGACGAAAGGACGTGCCTCTCCAATGGGAACCGAAAACATTTGATCGCAAGGTCATAGGTCAACCGATTCCTCCACAGGAAAACACGTCTGATATATTCTATACGACACTGGTGACTGCATGTGCGCCACATGACAGGAATATGTTGTCGACCCACCTAACTTGTGCACTTGGCGAATAGGTAAAAAGATTCTCCTACCTTGCCCGATTTAGGTTTTCTTGTGGATGTGATAATCACTCCCAAGAAAGTGATGAAAACATAAGTTTGTGACATAAACTGCAACAAATGAATGCAACAGTTTCACAGTCGTACAGTTTTCCCTGTGCTCTGTCAAAACATATGTTTTTAACGATTTCAAATTTTTCCGTGTGTAGACCGTCAAATCCTGCATATGTCCAAGCAAATCTGAACATGTCCTGGAATTTTGGAGAGCGAAATTGATTATGTGTGAGTGCCTGAACTTTGATAATTGTCTGAAAAAAAATGAAACTTTTCACTCGAGGGAAGATTTGAATCAAGGACCTCTCATTCGGCAACTGCTCACGCTACCCACGGGACCACGGCGCTCCTAAGCTTACAGTATCCTTGATGTGGCTTATCTTGCGCATGGACTATTCAGTTTGTATATTTTGCTTATTTTTTTCATAGTTCCACACAAGTTCTTCCTGTTTTCTCGATTGATCTGTGTTCAGGTTTTCAAGGCCTAGCCACTGTTGCCAACTTATAACTAAGTTTGAGGGTGATGCGATGGGGAGGTTCCCTTGTAAGTGTTCATATTTATTAGATTCCTTTTGCTTAGAAATGATCGTTCCTGTGATATCAGTATATGTAAGGAGAACATTGATAAAACTGACAAACTGGAGGGACGGGTTCAGCAGGAACGGATTCCTGACTAGAAACAGAGGAACAAAAGATCCAATGAACATGTGTTCGCAAATGCTGCTGTAGATGGCGCTGACGAATGACAATTCCTGTGACCACGTGCCGTGTGTTCCTTGTGTGTACTCTAAACGGCAGGATAGTCCGGTATTCACGTCGAGAAGAAGCCCAGATGGTGTCTGTGTACGGCAAGCACATGGAAACAGTCGAGAGGCAGCATAGCTATACCAATACAGGTACCCTGACACCAACCACATCGCACAACATTTGGACCCCCTTCTGGGTGTTTGTGTGATGATTGAGTCCTTGCAGACAGACAAACGTGCACAGTGTGGTGTCACCGCCAGACACCACACTTGCTAGGTGGTAGCTTTAAATCGGCCGCGGTCCATTAGTACATGTCGGACCCGCGTGTCGCCACTGTCAGTACTTGCAGACCTAGCGCCACCACATGGCAGGTCTAGAAAGACGGACTAGCACTCGCCCCAGTTGTACGACGACTTTGCTAGCGACTACACTGACGAAGCCTTTCTCTCATTTGCCGAGAGACAGTTAGAATAGCCTTCAGCTAAGTCCATGGCAACGACCTAGCAAGGCGCCATTAACCATATCTGGAGAGAGTCTAATTTGTATAGTCAAGAGCGATGTACCACAATGAAGGAATAAAAGTTAAGTATAACCTAAGCTACGTACTTTTCCTTAGTGCATTCATAACTTATCCTGTTCCAGACTTCACGCCAGTCGGCGTGAGTTGACGAGTGCCCTTTCGGTAACCTCACCCTGTGTCTAGACTTTCTTGTTTAGACACAACAAAAGTTGACGACGAGGATGGGAGAAAAGTTAAGTATAACCTAAGCTACGTACTTTTCCTTAGTGCATTCATAACTTATCCTGTTCCAGACTTCACGCCAGTCGGCGTGAGTTGACGCGTGCCCTTTCGGTAACCTCACCCTGTGTCTAGACTGTCGTGTCTAGACACAACACACAGAGGCGGGAATAGGGGTACATCAGATTTGGAGGATCGCTTTCTACGGGATGCTGATACCAGGCAAGTGGCCCCCAAAGTAAGGATATGTGTATCCCACATATCAACCGCGACTGTCTCTCTTGCCTGCAGTCCCATGGAGGCAAGTCTCACCATTTGTTGGGACGTGAATACGATGCACCTCTGCACTGAGGTCCTGCAGATTTGTAGTTGCACGCTCACCATTTCCGGACACATATTCATAGTACCTTTTTTCCTCCATTTCCAGTCAGCATTCCGTCCTTGCAGTTTGTCGGTTTTATTAACGTTCGACACGTACATGCTTTTGAAAGTTTCGATCCACAGACGCAGTGAGTTTGTTGAAGAGAGTCGTTTTCCTGTGTAAGCCTTCCTCCCTGAAATAATCGCTACATTTAATGACTTAGCTAATCAGCTAATTTCGCCCTTTAGGCCATTGGAAGGCCATCTCTGCTATTTACATCACAGTAAAAAATGAAATGCATATAGCAAAAGATACTCCACGCATTGGTTTAGAAGGTCCAACATGCCCATTGTAACGGTTTCGCACAACCGTAGTAGTTACGATGACATCCATCTCAGACATAAAATACATATGTAAAAAGCGAAAAATGCTAGATTATCGTATAAAGTGGCGGTTCTTGTTTAAAAAAGAAAACAGCCTATGCAGGATAATTACTTCCTCCATGCGAAATACTACTAAAGGAAAATATCAAACCTGTGTTCTGTCATTTAAAATAATAATTACTCGTCAAGACGCATATCAGGTACTTAACTTCATGCTAAGATGCGACGATACCGTATTTTATTTCACCATTATTCTCATTATCGAGAAACCGTTGGACATTCTAAAACAAAGTAACTATTGAAGAACTTTAAATTTTAAACTTATTAGATATACAGACATGTGTTTTCGATAGAAGTATCAAGTATGAGCTCCTAAGTCGTTCAGTGCGGCTGACAGAAAGTGAGTGAGCGAAAGATGAGGACGTTACTGAATATATAATTACCGTTTGTTAACGAAGTGTGACGTTGTTCCTAATATTTATCCGTCACGAAATAGCTTTCAAAAATACCGTACAAGAAACTAATTTTACAGTCCTTACGAGAAACAGACATCGTCTGTTGCGCTATTGTAGCCGGTAATAAAGAGAGATATGCCACAAATTTTACACTGGTAAGAACAATTACTCAGGCTTACAATGTACATTATCTCATGTACATAACTCTCAGTATGCTGGTCAGACAAAACAGATATTTAAGGCTTTCACGACCGTATGTCAACTGTTGATAAATCTTCCGAGCTGTACGGCATGGCCGTTGGCAGATGACAGTCGACAATTAAGTTTTATCTCTGACAAAGATTATCTCCAGAATGAGATTTTCACTCTGCAGCGGAGTGTGCGCTAATAAGGAACTTCCTGCCATCCCCTAGTGTGTGGCTAAGCCATGTCTCCTCAACATCCCTTCTTCCAGGAGTGCTAGTTCTGCAAGGTTCGCAGGAGAGCTTCTGTGAAGTTTGGAAGATAGGAGACGAGGTACTGGCAGATGCAGAACTGTGAGGACGGGGCGTGAGTCATGCTTGGATAGCTCAGGTGGTAGAGCACTTTCCCGCGAAAGGCAAACGTCCCGAGTTCGAGTCTCGGTCCGGCACACAGTTTTAATCTGTCAGGAAGTTTCAAAGATTGCTGATCACGTGTAAACTCGACCGAACCCACATCACACAGTGTTTATGTCGCTCTTCGACGTCCGACTAGTCAGTTGGCAAGACTGAGCTTTGACAGGAGCTCCTACGGAGATGTCCAGCACAGCTCTGAACGAAACGTCAGGAAGTGAAAAGTCTTTGACCACGGCCATACAGTGCGAAAGATTCATCAGCAAATGAAATAGATATTCACGAATGTCATATTAAACACACTAAAAAAAAAGCAGAAGGAAAGAATTATCCGAAAAGGACGGAAATTAGTATAGTCGGTAGATGCGATATATATGTGCAGAAAAACAAGAGATAAAATTTTCAGAAATATTTGATAATTTATTTAAGAGAAAGAGATTCACAAATTGAGCAAGTTACTAACGCTGTGGTCTACCTCTGGCCGTTATGCGAGCAGTAATTCGTCCTGGCACTGATTGTCAGTGTTTTTGGATGTCCTCCTGAGGGATATCGTGCAAAATTCCCTGCAACTGCCGCTTTGGATCGTCAAAATTCAGAGCTGGTTGGAGGGTCCTGTCTATAATGCTCCAAACATTCTCAACTGGGAAGAGATGCGGTGACCTTGTTGGCAAAGGTAAGGGATTGGAAAGCACGAAGACAAGGAGCAGAAACATTGGCGGTGTGCGGACGGACATTACCTTTCTCATGTGTAAGTCCAGAATGGCTTGCCATGAACAATACGGGACCTAGAACATCGCCGACATACCATTGTCCTGCAAGGGTGCCATGGGTGACAACCAAAGCGATCCTGTTATGAAATGAAATAGCATCCGTGACAGTCTAGCTGCCATGCCGTATGGCGGGCGAAGTCTGGTTGGTGTCCCACTGGTGTCCGGAGCATCCACAGACAGGTCTTTGCTGGTCATCGGGGCTCAGTTCGAATAGATCCTTCTTCTCCATTCTTCTGTATATGTTTCTTGTCTACATCTTGGATGCATGAGCTGTTTAGCTGAATGTGCAATATTTCTCGCACTTATCTCCCCTTGCTGTCTTCGAAATTATATAGATGGTATTTTTACGAAATCTGATGGTGTGTTTTCAATGTTATAGATTTTAATCACCAACTCCAATAACCGTTTGCTTGCCATACCCCACAACGACTATAGGAATTTCGAAAGAATGTTGTCTGTACCTTTTGCTTATTTGATTTCAGCTCCTCCAAAGCTCTGTTAATCTCTGATTCTAATACTGGATTCCCCATGTTCTCCATACTGACTTCTATTTATTCTTTTATCATGTGATGAGACAACTCTTCTTAATTGTAGAGGCCTTCTACCTATCCCTATCTCTTCTGAGATTAACAGTGCAACTCCGATAACACTCTTAATAATGTTGCCCTTATTATTTATTTCTCCGGTGGTTGACTTTCCTATATGCTGAATCATTGATTCCGATGACTGCTTCGATTTCTTAACATTTTTCCTGGAGCTATTTTGCCTTTGCTTCCCGGTATTTCCACTGAGGTGACAGGAGTGTGCCGGCCGTGGTGGCCGAGCGGTTCTAGGCCCTACAGTCTGGAACCGCGCGAGCGCCACGTTCGCAGGTTCGAATCCTGCCTTGGGCATGGATGTGTGTGATGTCCTTAGGTTAGTTAGGTTTAAGTAGTTCTAAGTTCTAGCGGACTGATGACCTCAGAAGTTAAGTCCCATAGTGCTCAGAGCCATTTGACAGGAGTGATGGGACACCTTCTAGTAAAGTGCCGAACGTCTTTACACCTGGCTTACAAGGGGAGGCCGCCAATTGTGAAATTCAGATTCGATTCATACTGCGCATAATAAAAGCTCATGGCTAGAGGTGTAATGTGGCAAAGCACCAAGATGCACTTCTCAGCCGTTGTCGAGAAAATCGACAGTTAAAAGAAACCGTTGCGGTGAAATACTCTCTGCGATTAATAATTTTCTACAGCGTCGTGGCGCAGCGGTAAGCGCTCGGGTTCGTAATCCGAAGGTCACCGGATCGAATCTCGCGCCATGCAAACTTTTTTTTTCAGTATTTGTTTTTTGTAATTCAAATGCTATTTATCCAGGTGGGAAGAGCAAATCAAACGTGGCGGTAGCAAATTTGATAAATATTGTACCATCGATTCATGGGTGCATGATCGCTTCGTAGAAGCTCGACAAAACTTCCAGCAAGTTACTACCAGAAACCTGCAGCAGTGGGCCTTGGGCGCTGCGAGTCAGTTCCCAGATTTCAACTTCAAAGCTTCAAAAACATGGGTCACCGAATTTAAAAAGAAGCATGGGATTCGGCAACGGAAAATCACAAAATTTGTTTCCCGGAAAGAGGCGGCTACCCAAGACGAAATTTTGGCTGCAGCGGACACATTTCGGATCCAGACGCGAACGTTGATAACTAACTTCGACAAAGATTTCATAATTAATACTGATCAAACAGGTACGTAAAGAGCTGTTCACAAATGTCATATGACATAATGATAGAATATGATAATCTGATATATGATAGACAACACAGATTTCGTATATTTCTTATATAAATGATATTTTTATATTTTGTTTGTCAGGGTGCCAGTACCAGTCCACGTTCAACAGAACTCTCGCCGAAAAAGGGTCAAAGGCTGTCCGGTAACTCGACACGACATGAACAAGGTGACGCATTCGTATACGGCACAATATTCAATCACGATGTTTGGACGAGTCTTGCCTCTTGTTTTCGTATGCCTCCAAGAGTCCACAGGTACGTTTGGACCCAGAGTACAGAAGACAGTCGACGAGTACGCCAAGAAGTATAGCAACGTTGTTATTACAGCCTCCAAATCCGGTAAACTAACAACGGGTTTGTTCATGGACTTCTTGCGTAATACTTTGCAACCATATGTACAAAAGAAAGATTTTCTCCTTCTGATCGACTCTTGGGGTGGGCAAACGAACACGGCGTTATACGATGAGATGTTCCAGGACGATAAGAAGTTGCCAACGTGCACTATAAAAGTCATTCCTCCAAAGTGCACTCCTCTCGTCCAACCGTGTGACGTGTATTTTTACCGGCAGGTAAAAAATTTGATCAAGCGCCTTCAAAATTGTGCTTTTTTAATCGAGCGAAACCGTGACATAAACTCCAGAGACGATTGTATAAAAATCCAATCCATCGTCCACCACCAATTGTCTTCTCCGATTTTTGCCGATATGATACGATACGCGTGGTATGCATCAAACCTGACGAACGATAGAACAGTTTTTCAGAATGTCAATCAGGTGTGTTTCCCAACAGATAATTTAAAAAAAAAAACAATTGTTCTTGTAAAAACGCATCGTTTATCAGATGTGCTCGATGTCGTGCTGTTTTATGCTTTCCATGTTTCTATGATAACTATCACTCTGGTTCGTGCGATACTCCAGCTACTTCTGGTCACTAATTGTTAATTATGTGCGAGTGTATACCGAACTTTTCAATAAATTGTATCCACTTGAATATTATTTGTGATATTGTGTTTTATTTCAAGTATTATTTTTTCACGACAAAAGACTTTCAACAACTTATTACATGCATGATTGTTGCAACTGATTGCTGGGAATTATATATATATATATATATATATATATAATAAAAAAAGTTGCATGGCTCGAGATTCGATCCGGTGACCTTCGGATTACGAACCCAAGCGCTTACCGCTGCGCCACGACGCTGTAGAAAATTATTAATCGTAGAGAGTATTTCACCGCAACGGTTTCTTTTAACTGTCGATTTTCTCGACGACGGCTGAGAAGTGCATCTTGGTGCTTTGCCACATTATACCTCTGGCCATGAGCTTTTATTATGCGCAGCATGAATCGAATCTGAATTTCACAATTGGCGGCCTCCCCTTGTTAGTGCAGCAGTGTCTCCCCCGGCAGCTGAATGGTCAGCGCGACAGAAAGTCAATATTAAGGGCCCGGGTTCGATCCCGGCTGGGTCGGAGATTTTCCTCTCAGGGACTGGTGTTGTCCTAATAATCATCATTTCATCATAGACAGGCAAGTCGCCGAAGTGGCGTCAAATCGAAAGACTATCACCAAGCGAACGGTCTACCCGTGGGGAGGTCCTAGCCACATGACAAAGTCATAAAGTGCAGCAACTCGACGTCTCAGACTCAACAAGTCGTTGGATGTCCACTGCAGAAATGTTGATTCTTGCTGCGTCCATAGCCTCCTATAACTCAGAAACTGTTGCCTGTGCGGGGTTCTGTGCACGAACTGACGTCTCGATTATGTCACATAAGTATTCGATGGTATTCATGTCGGGCGCTGCGGGTGGCCAAATCCTTCGCTCAAATTCGCCATAATATTCTTCAAACTAGTCGCGAACAACTGGGGCCCGTCGTTGTATGGGAACATGAAGAACGTGAATGACTGCAAATGTTCTCCAAGTAGACGAAAATAAACATTCCCAGTCAACGATCCGTTCAGCTGAACCAGGGAACCCAATCCATTCCAAGTAAACACAGCCCACACCATTATGTAGCCAACATCAGCTTTCACAGTACCTTGTTGATAACTAGGGTCCATGGTTTCGTGGGGTCTGGGCCATACTCGAGCCCCACCATCAGCTATTACGAACTGAAATCGGCATTCATCTGGCCAGGTCACGGTTTTTCCAGTCGTATACGGTCCAACCGATACAGACACCAGCCCAGCAGAGGCGCTGCAGGCGATGTCGTACTGCCATAGCTAATTAACGGCAGATTTCGCCACACTGCCCTAACGGATACCTTCGTCGTCCGTCCCCTATTAATAACGTCATAATCCTTTACACTTGAATCACGTGCGTACAAATGACAGTTCCCCAATGCCCTTTTATACCATGTGCACGCGTTACTACCGTTTTCTATATATGTGAATATCGCTGTTTCTTGGCTTCTGCCACGTCAGTGTATTTAATTCTCAAGTAACTTTCACACTATTTCTGGACCTTGTAATGGTCGCCTGGTCGTAGATATTGCTAATTGCTATAATCGCACTATTTCACTCCCATTTACGGAGCTTGTTAGCACTTGATGTTAGGTTGACGCCATTAAAATGCATTGTGTTGTAGTAATCGCTGCTACTTGCTGGATCGCTGCCGTCTCTCGATGCTGATGCTGGCTCTACATCTGGTTGTCTAGGGTTAAAAACATGAGGTCCCGTGTTTTTTATGTGCTTTTGATGATAAAGAACGAGCGAAACCAACAAATATGTAAACTTCAAATATTTATTACTCTGGTGGCCATCGTAATTCCACTGTCCACCAAAGACCATGACACAACACCAAGTAGTACTTCCTTTACATGTTCTTTGCATTGTTTATCCACCTCAAACAATAACACACAAACACACTTTACCAAAGTGACATTCCGACTGCCTCCCGACCGTTCTTGCTGCTTGTATTTATAACATTGTCAAAGAACTACTAAAAAGAGATATAGTTTACAAGTCACATGTACATCTGTTATCATAATTTGTACAGAAAAGTTATTAATTTGCATCGAGTGACATAATTTAACATGTTATTAAAATGACAGACAAATTTGTTGACTTGACAGAATAATTCTTTGTTACAAAAAGGCCGTTTTTTAGAAGTTTGTCAATTGACTTCTCTAATTTGCATAAATAAGTAAATAACATGAATTATTAAGAATTACATTGGTTTTCGTCTAAAATAGGATTGATTTCGTGAATACTTAGTGAAACCGCTCCTAGTGAACAAATAGGTTTCACTGGGTGATTTTGATTTAAGGAGATCCAAAATACCTAAGTTGGCCACTATTTTTCGTACTTCATATTAATTATTTAAGATGAACTTAGTGTTTTTACATGATAACATTTGCTGTATTAGTGATCAAGTGATATAAACTTTTGTGTGGGTCAGTTATTCAGTATTATTTAATGGGTTGACTGTTTGTGGAGACATGTTATGCAATCATTGTTAACATACACAATAACTTTTCTATAATCATAAATACTCGTTAAACTAGTTGAATTTGGAGGGTATCGCATACTTCGGTACAGTAAAGCCTTTAATATGTTCCGTTACAACCTCGTCGAACTTCTTTTTTTTTTTTTTTACTTTCTTCTCTCCTCCTAACACCAGTATTTCTTCGTATCGGGTGGTCTCCACCCACTGCGTAGGACGATTCCGCTCGCCTAGCCAGGACCGGTCGATTGGAACGCCCGCCGCCGCTGGCCCACGGATTTGTGCGCTTAGAGCGCCGTGCAGACACCGTGTTATTAGCGGCGCATCCCAGGCTGCGGTCCTCCCCCGCGCCCACGCGGAGATTTATATTCTGCGTCCGGCCCTGTCCAGGCGAATGCGTGAAGCAGATGAGCCGGATATCGCACCTA
The DNA here is from genome assembly GCF_023864275.1 of Schistocerca cancellata. Taxonomy (NCBI): domain Eukaryota; kingdom Metazoa; phylum Arthropoda; class Insecta; order Orthoptera; family Acrididae; genus Schistocerca; species Schistocerca cancellata. The sequence goes on along the minus strand of NC_064626.1, from coordinate 188,921,787 downwards.
CAGCTCCTGTACCAACGCAGAAACGACGAGAAGAAAATTCTGTGCAGGGCAGTCGCACCGCAAGGACATTTTTGTGAAATCTGCTGATTAAAGTGTGTGGCACATACAGCATGTCTCAGGAGAAATGGTCAATATTCAGGGATATGACAAGGAACGATCATTCGAAGCAAAAATGTCCAGTAAACGTGGGCTAGAAAACTCATACTTCAAGAGTTATGGGCACTTGTCCAGGAGAAATTGAAACGTCCCCTTTGAACATTTATACATGACTGTGCTTAAACTAACACACAATATTTTTAGCGCAACGCAATCTGACTTTCAGAAATCCCTACAAAAGAATGGCCCTGACTAACATTAACCCATACCTTTCACAAATCACTTACCTCACAAAATCTTCAATACTCGAACTACTGCAATACAGCGAGCGCCACTACTGCCAGCTAAATAACAGATTCAAACTACGGAAGGCACTAACTACTAGTAGGCATAGTTAGCAAATGAAAGATTTTAATAGAGAACAAACACTGTATTTACCTTAATAGTCATAATATATATAGTAGTTCATGACATCCAGTGTCACAAATTTCAAAACTCCGCCATCTCTCTCCCCACATCCACCAGTGCTGGCGGCTCACCTCCAACTGCGCAACGCTACGCGCTGTACAGCCGGCTTCCTGACACTACAATGGCGAGTATTACAACAATGCAAAGCAGCCACAGACTGCACACACCACAGCCAGTGATTTTCATACAGAGGTGGCGTTACCAATAAAAAACCTAAACAGCCTACTTACAAAATTTGTTTAGCAGTATCGAAGTTGAAGACGTCCTCGTAGCTCTTAAGGTATGCACTCTAGCGCCCGTGTTCACTTTACATTTTTTTCTTGTTTTGCTCCATACTACAACCTCTCAAAATATGGGAAGCAAAGAACCTGCAATAGAAGAGATTTGTTTGACAGCATCGAAGACGATGAAGTGTTCACAGCTATTAAAATATGTACCGGGTGATCAAAAAGTCAGTATAAATTTGAAAACTGAATAAATCACGGAATAATGTAGATAGAGAGGTAAAAATTGACACACATGCTTGGAATGACATGAGGTTTTATTAGAACCAAAAAAACCACCCCATATTGCTAGACGTGTGAAAGATCTCTTGCGCGCGTCGTCTGGTGATGATCGTGTGCTCAGCCGCCACTTTCGTCATGCTTGGCCTCCCAGGTCCCCAGACCTCAGTCCGTGCGATTATTGGCTTTGGGATTACCTGAAGTCGCACGTGTATCGTGATCGACCGACATCTCTAGGGATGCTGAAAGACAACATCCGACGCCAATGCCTCACCGTAACTCCGGACATGCGTTACAGTACTGTTCACAACATTATTCCTCGACTACAGCTATTGTTGAGGAATGATGGTGGACATATTGAGCATTTCCTGTAAAGAACATCATCTTCGCTTTGTCTTACTTTGTTATGATAATTATTGCTATTCTGATCAGATGAAGCGCCATCTGTCGGACATTTTTTGATCGTTGGTATTTTTTGGTTCTAATAAAACCGCACGTCATTCCAATCACGTGCGTCAATTTTTACCTCTCTATCTACATTATTCCGTGATTTATTCAGGTTTCAAATTTATAGTGATTTTTTGGTCACCCGGTATTTTAGAGCCCATGTTTAGTAGACATTTTTGCTTCGAGTGATCATTCCTGTCATATACATGAACACTTACTATTGCTTCTGGAACACTCCGCACAAAGCAGCCTTGCGGGTACAGTAGTGCTTCATTTCCGAAAAGCATATAATTATCACATGACGCTTATTAAATAAAGCACGCTCATATGGTTGTATTAAATACATTTATGAACAGATTAAGGATTTATTGGTGGGGGGTCAGCGTCGAGAAGAAGTTGACTAGTCAGAGGAAGAGTGAGAAATAATGGACTGACATTAGCAAATGAGATGGAAAGAAGCAAACAGAAATAGAAAGGAATGACAGATTAGAAGTAACTTCACGCATGCCCGACGAAAGTGTGTTGGGACTGCTATTGTTCATGGAGTATATTAATTATCTGGGAGACAATATTACACAATATTAATTCTGTGTTGTAGTTCTTCACTGCAGTGAGCAGCTGTTAACATCGCTCCTTTGGCGTTTTCCGTCAGTCCTGAGGCTGCAAGTGCACGCAGTCCACTCCAGTGGATTCTCCCTATTGGCAATGTGTCCTGCGTGTATTTGCAGCATCAGAACTGATTTAAAACACCAAAGCAGCGACATTAATAGCTATCCACTGTGGAAAACTGCACCATAGGGATAATATTAACTTCCTATTTTAGAAGGTGATGCAGTTGTCTGTAATGAAGTACTATTGGAAGAGAAGCTACATAAATGTCCAGTCAGGTACTGCTAAGATTTGAAAATGGTGCAATAATAGTGCAGCACGCTTAAAATATTCACAAATGTAAAATTCTGCAATTCAGTACGCTCAAAAACGTAGTAATGACTGCAATATCAATGAGTCACAGTTCCAATCAGTGACCTCATACAAAGGTCTAGGTGTAACTAAATGTCAGGATATGAAGTGGAGTAATCATACAGGCACAATGCAAAGTAAAAGAGGTAACAGTTTTAGGTATAGCTTAATAGATGTATGTTAGTCTTGTAAGGAACTTGGAGGCATGAGTTGTTAGGCTGAATGTGCGATAATTCTCGCACTTGTCAACTCTTTCCGTTCAAATGGTTCTGAGCACTATGGGACTTAACATCTGAGGTCATCAGTTCCCTAGAACATAGAACTACTTAAACGTAACTAACCTAAGGACATCACACACATCCATGCAAGAGGTAGGATTCGAACCTGCGACCGTAGCGTTCGCGCGGTTCTAGACTAAAGCGCCTAGAACCGCTCGGCCCAACTCTTTCCGTCCTCGGAATTATGTGGATGATGCTTTTCTGAAAGTCAAATGGTATGTCGTCAGACTCATACATTCTACACACGAACGTGAATAGTCGTTTTCTTGCCACTTCCCCCATGACTTTAGAAATTCTGGTGGAATGTTATCTACCCCTTCTGCCTTATTTGATATCAGTGTTAAATATGTCCATAAACTGGTCACTTGTTGGTCATAAATTTTATACTGCCGCTTTTCGGGCGCAGCCAATCTTCAAAACGTTTTCCACAGGAAATACAAAAGTATAAGCACAAGTTTAACTATAAGAGTCGTTAAAATTAAAGATATTGAAGGTACTACAGAAATATTTAAAAACTTTTCTTAAGAGATGGCATTTCCTTCGTTAAAAGCACGGCTTCACGTGGATACATCACTACCATCAGTGCTCAACTGAGGGGGGTGCAGTTACAAAATCTAGCTACTGACAGTAGGTGACGTGGCTGTATGGGAACCGTTACTACTAAAATTCATGAAGAACTTGATAACAGGACAGTACTGAAACTTATACAGAAATAGGAACAAAAGTCAAACAACGGCTGATTAGCACAAGCAAATACGGCATTCCTGTCAGAGAGAAGTTTGCAAATATCATCTATGAGTTAAGGATGAAATACCTGAGAATTTATATTTGGAACTCAGCATTGCGTGCTAGCGAAACGTGTACCGTCGGAAAACCAGAAAATAACAGAGCCGAAGTATTTGAAATGTGTTTTAGAGATAGATGTAGTAAATCAGGTGGACATAAAAAAAATAACGAAGCTCTCGAACATCTGGAAGACACTGAAAAGAAGAAGCGACAGGATGATATAACATGAGTTAAAACATTGTTTCATATCGTGAATCGTACCTAGACATTCACACGAATATCAAGCGTTACTGATATTTTTGCAGGAAAAAAGAGAGAAACGTTTAAGAGTAATTACGTTTTCATTAGTGTCATAGAAACTAGATTGGGATCATTAAGGCCCTTTTGCGTGTGGCTGTTGAACAGTAGGGGTGAAAGGCTACATCCTGGTCTTACACCCTTTCTAATACAAGCATTTCGTTCTTGGTCGTCAACTCTTATTATTCTCTCTTGGCTGTTGTACATATTGTATATGACCCAGCTCTCCCTATAGCTTACCTTACTTTTTTCAGAATTTCGAATATCTGGCACCATTTTACATTGTCGAACACTTTTTCCAGTTCGACAAATATTATGGGCGTGTCTTGATTTTTCTTTTGTCTTGCTTCCATTCTTAACCGCAACATTAGAATGGCCTCTCTCGTGCCTTTACCTTTCCTAAAACCAAACTGATCGTCATCTAGCGCATCATCAATTTTCTTTTCCATTCTTGTGTATGTTATTCTTGTAAGCAACTTGGAGGCATGAGCTGTTAGACTGATTGTGCGATAATTCTCGCACTTGTCAGCTCTTTCTGTCTTCGGAATTATGTGGATGATGCTTTTCCGAAAGTGAGATGGTATGTCGCCAGACTCATACATTTTACACACGAACGTGAGTAGTCGTTTTGTTGCCACTACCCCCACTGATTTTAGAAATTCTCGTGGAATGTTATCTACCCCTTCTGCTTTATTTGATCTTAAGTCCTCGAAAGCTCTTTTAAATTCTGATTCTAATACTGAAGCCCCTATCTCTTCTAAGTCATGTTCCGTCTATCACATCAGACAGATCTTCCACCTCATAGAATTTTTCAACGTGTTCTTTCCACATATCCGCTCTCTCCTCTGCATTTAACAGTGGGATTCCCGTTTCACTCTTAATGTTCTCACCCCTGCTTCTTTTAGTGTCACAGAAGGTTGTTTTGACGTTCCTGTATGCTGAGTCTGTCCTTCCGACAATCATTGCTTTTTCGATGTCTTCACATTTTTCCTGCAACCATTTCGTCTTAGCTTCCCTGTACTTCCTATTTATCTCATTCCTCAGTGACTTGCATTTATGTATTCATGAGTTTCCCGGAACATGTTTGTACTTCCTCCTTTCACCGATCAATTGAAGTATTTCTTCTGTTACTCATGGCTCCTTCGCAGTTACCTTCTTTGGCCGGCCGGTGTGGCCGCGTGGTTCTAGGCGCTTCAGTCTGGAACCGCGCGACCACTACGGTCGCAGGTTCGAATCCTGCCTCGGGCATGGATGTGCGTGATGTCCTTAGGTTAGTTAGGTTTAAGTAGTTCTAAGTTCTAGTGAACTGATGACCTCACATGTTGAGTCCCATAGTTCTCAGAGCCGTTTTTGAAGTTACCTTCTTTGTACCTATGTTTTCCTTCCCAATTTCAGTGATGGCCCTTTTTATAGATTGCCATTCCTCTTGAAATGTACTGCCTACTGAGGTATTCCTTATTGCTGTGTCTATAGCCATACAGATGCACCCGAAGAGCCGACACTTTCCATCGATCGACGGTCGCATCCAGATAGTCCAATGCCCACTTAAAACCTAATTGACGGTGTCGTAGGGTTAACTTTCGAACACGTGGAGATGGTCCGCTGCAGAGCTCCAAGTACGATAATCTGCGATGAACGGTGTGTTCCGAAACACTTTTGCGTGCACCAGGGCAGTGCCCTTGGGGTAGAGATGCCACAGATTGCCATCTATGCTACTTTACAGAGCAGACAAGCCTCTGATCCCCATGTTCTGTGAAGAGTCGTAGACGTCCGACCATTTAGCGCCTAGTGGTAGTTTCATTGTGCTACCTCTTTCCGTAGATGAACACGATCGTAGCACCTGAACATTCGACCAGTTTCGCCGTTTTCGCTACATTCTTCTCAGGCTCTTCGTAATGATAATCTGCCCTTTTTCAAAGTCGCTTGTCTCAATGGATTTCCCCATATGGAGCCCATGTTTTCGCTTGGGTGAACCTCCGTCCGTGCCTGCTCCGCTGACATACGCAACGACACTCACCAGGCGGTATTCAACGTCACGTGGATAGTGCTCATAATTTTTTGACGTATCAGTGTCGATAGCATTACTCCTACTGCATTTGTACAATCACACTGAAATGACATGCATCTTCGTATCCAAAAAACGAAATTTGACCTTTGTTCATTCCACATTCATAGTGTTGTATTTTTAATGGCTGGCATTTCAGCTTTCAAAACGGACATTCCGGCCGGGAATTCCGTATGCTTTTTTTTTTATCTCTCGAAGTGTCTTCGCGCTGCTGATGAGGCCACAGCATCCTGTCCCTCGAGGGGACCGGCGTGGCGAGAGACAGGCGCAGCTGGCCACTAACCGCACACTGCTGTCAGCCGGCGAAGGTCGCTCCGACGGAACCAGTTCTGTCCTCCTCTGGTTGTCCCGAGCCGAGAAGACGTGTACAGCGCGAACGTACCGACCGGCCGCCGAGTCACACTTGACGCCCTACACGGGGAATCCGCGCTCTTTACGCCGACCATTCCAGGTACACATCACTACTGCCTGAGTGTGTCAGTTTCGCTATCATATTACAGAAAAAGCTTGGTGTCATGACTTTATATGGTACGGCTTTCTTGAACTTCCTAAGCGATAAAATGACTCCAAAAAGACTTTTCCTGATATCTGGACTATATTTTTGCAATTGGGCGTCTCTTCGCTACTGAATTATGCCTGATACAATAGCATGAAACTCCGTGAAGCATAAAAATATAGAAAGGGGACGAGAAATATATAGCTGAGCTTTATGGTGGTAAATTACTAAAATAAAAATTCTGCGCTTGTTTAACCTTTAACGTACCAAGCCTATGTCGTCAAGATTGTTTAACAAGAATTTGAAGCCAAAGAACAAAGTGAGTGACCGTTACACAACATTTTCGTGCAAACATCAGTCCAGCTTCCAAAGTGACATCGCCGCTTACTAAATTTTCTGTTCTTCCACAGCATGACCACAGCATTTACGAAAAGACTATGTAATATCAGTAAAAAAAAACCTTTACATTTTGTGTAACAAGCTGGGCTCTCCTGCGGGGTCCCCATATTCTTTTATTCTTTTCTTAATTTCTCAACATATTAGTGTGGAAGGTTACTCAGAGTAAATTCTTTGCATGTCTAAAAGTTTATTTGAATTAATCCTATGGCGCATAGCGTCCACTACTAGTGTACAGCTGTTGAAGGTCGCTTCTTTAGCATTTTCAATCAGGCCTGAGGCTGCAAATGCACACAGTTCACTGCAGTGGGCTCTCCCTACTGGTGTTGTGTCCTGCATGCATTTGCAGCGTCATGACTGAGCGAAAACGCCAGAGAATTGACCGTTAAAAGTTGTCCACTACTGTGAAATTCATGCACCACGGGGTTAAATAAATATAGTTACCGCGTTACTTTATCATCAAACCTGATGAACTGAAAATTGTGCGTAGTAAAATTGGACGATGAATATCTTAATTTTCTCCGTATTCCACAAATTGACTCCTTACGGCAGCGAAGAGCTCCGGCAATCAGTAGCAGACCAAAAAACGCTCTCAGTTTGGTAGAATCTACATCTGTCTTAATTATCATTCTCTTCAGAGCAGCATTTGCGTTGTATTGCCGAACATCATACGACGCTCGACTGCTGACGGTGCTTATACACTCCTGGAAATGGAAAAAAGAACACATTGACACCGGTGTGTCAGACGCACCATACTTGCTCCGGACACTGCGAGAGGGCTGTACAAGCAATGATCACACGCACGGCACAGCGGACACACCAGGAACCGCGGTGTTGGCCGTCGAATGGCGCTAGCTGCGCAGCATGTGTGCACCGCCGCCGTCAGTGTCAGCCAGTTTGCCGTGGCATACGGAGCTCCATCGCAGTCTTTAACACTGGTAGCATGCCGCGACAGCGTGGACGTGAACCGTATGTGCAGTTGACGGACTTTGAGCGAGAGCGTATAGTGGGCATGCGGGAGGCCGGGTGGACGTACCGCCGAATTGCTCAACACGTGGGGCGTGAGGTCTCCACAGTACATCGATGTTGTCGCCAGTGGTCGGCGGAAGGTGCACGTGCCCGTCGACCTGGGACCGGACCGCAGCGACGCACGGATGCACGCCAAGACCGTAGGATCCTACGCAGTGCCATAGGGGACCGCACCGCCACTTCCCAGCAAATTAGGGACACTGGTGCTCCTGGGGTATCGGCGAGGACCATTCGCAACCGTCTCCATGAAGCTGGGCTACGGTCCCGCACACCGTTAGGCCGTCTTCCGCTCACGCCCCAACATCGTGCAGCCCGCCTCCAGTGGTGTCGCGACAGCCGTGAATGGAGGGACGAATGGAGACGTGTCGTCTTCAGCGATGAGAGTCGCTTCTGCCTTGGTGCCAATGATGGTCGTATGCGTGTTTGGCGCAGTGCAGGTGAGCGCCACAATCAGGACTGCATACGACCGAGGCACACAGGGCCAACACCCGGCATCATGGTGTGGGGAGCGATCTCCTACACTGGCCGTACACCACCGGTGATCGTCGAGGGGACACTGAATAGTGCACGGTACATCCAAACCGTCATCGAACCCATCGTTCTACCATTCCTAGACCGGCAAGGGAACTTGCTGTTCCAACAGGACAATGCACGTCCGCATGTATCCCGTGCCACCCAACGTGCTCTAGAAGGTGTAAGTCAACTACCCTGGCCTGTCCCCCATTGAGCATGTTTGGGACTGGATGAAGCGTCGTCTCACGCGGTCTGCACGTCCAACACGAACGCTGGTCCAACTGAGGCGCCAGGTGGAAATGGCATGGCAAGCCGTTTCACAGGACTACATCCAGCATCTCTACGATCGTCTCCATGGGAGAATAGCAGCCTGCATTGCTGCGAAAGGTGGATATACACTGTACTAGTGCCGACATTGTGCATGCTCTGTTGCCTGTGTCTATGTGCCTGTGGTTCTGTCAGTGTGATCATGTGATGTATCTGACCCCAGGAATGTGTCAATAAAGTTTCCCCTTCCTGGGACAATGAATTCACGGTGTTCTTATTTCAATTTCCAGGAGTGTAGCATCTATCAAAGAACACGGTGAAAACTTTGGATAATGTGAGTGCAAAGTGTCATGCATTCTTTGGCCTGAGAGATCGTTTTACAATGTTATATTGACGACAACCTTTTGCCATTTTAGCGCTGACTTTGCAATAAGCTCATCTCCTTCATCGGAATCCCCATCACAATTTTCGCAGGCAGTGTCATTTTCTTCTGAATTCATTTCAAGTTTATCTTCCGAATCTGATGCATCTTGTGCTACAATAACTCCCTTATCCGCTTCGCTGTAGACATCTTCTGGGTCACTGAGATCGCATTCGTCCAGCTCCCAAAGAACGCCATCATCTCATATTTCCTTGTGAGCCATTTTTGAAAATTTATGGCATTCATATGATGAAAAATAACTAAAAATGATTTTATATTACTTACTTTCTGCAAAGAATCGCTTTGGTTGTAAGAACCACCCATCTATCAAGGCAGTGGGGGAAGGGGTGGAAAAGCAGTGTAGCCCACGATCCTAGAATATCCATACTTAAGACACCTGGTATTTGAGAATAAGTTCACTCACAGATTCGCAACAAACTTTACACATAATTTCAAACCTACACTACCCATTTTCTCGCTGATGATCCCTACAAAGTTATGAAAGGAAATAAGTTGATCGCTTACCACGTTTTCGCTGTTCATGCCTCACGAAGAGTGACGTTTTGATTTATTACTTCTTTATTAATGACTGTACAGTATCCAAATCTGCCACTGAATGTTTCTATAACAATATATCATTGGACGATACATAGATCAAAAGATAAGTCAAATACTGAGAAAGAATCGTCGGCGACTTCTTGCAGCGCAGTATGTAACTTTCCAGACAGTTTACGATTCAGATTAATAGTCGGCACAATTGTATACGAATATGTTAAGATCATAATGTTAGTTGATCCAGATGTACCTCTCTTGGTCCCACTAGTTTCCGTGTTTCAAAAAATGGTTCAAATGGCTCTGAGCACTATGGGACTTAACATCTAGGGTCATCAGTCCCCTAGAACTTAGAACTAATTAAACCTAACTAACCTAAGGACAGCACACAACACCCAGCCATCACGAGGCAGAGAAAATCCCTGACTCCGCCGGGAATCGAACCCGGGAACCCGGGCGTGGGAAGCGAGAACGTTACCGCACGACCACGAGATGCGGGCCTGCGCATTGTCAAGTTGACGCTTTGTATGAAATATCGTTATCTTAGGCCTTTCAATCCTGTAACACTGTTTATGCAACCATTTACTGCTTCCTTTGAAATCATTGTGAACTGCGTCGTGCGAAATTTCATGTGCATAACATAGTAGGTTACTATCGTACATACCCTGTAATTTGTATCGAGCATCCTTGAAATGTGTGAACACCAATTTTTGTAACAAGTGCGTTTGTCCTCCCTTAAATATCTAGATTTTCTTAGGGTTACACCGTCATATTCCTGCGGACTTAACCGAAATCTATTCGTAATTATTTTTTTAGTTTTTATTCATTTTTTTTAATTTTTGTTTTTGCGGATGACCTTCCAGTTACATAATTGTGTTTAGTACCCGCTACTTGGACAACGATTCCCTTATACAAAATTTAACTGGAGACGGGATTTGTAGCTAGCTTCCTGTCCGACAAGGATGTGTCTCGACAGCTGTTTCTGTATCACTTTCACTTGTTAAGCACGTGTGGTCGCCACTGTGCTCCTCATGTTCATCGTCCGCACAAAAAAAAAAAAAAAAATGGCTCTGAGCACTATGGGACTTAACATCTTAGGTCATCAGTCCCCTAGAACTTAGAACTACTTAAACCTAACTACCTTAAGGACATCACACACATCCATGCCCTAGGCAGGATTCGAACCTGCGACCGTAGCAGTCCCGCGGTTCCGGACTGCAGCGCCTAGAACCGCACGACCACCACGGCCGGCCATCGTCCGCACAGCCGAGCGTATACGACACCAGACGTTACACTGACTCATCTTGCAGAAACGCTAGTATTTCATCTGCCATTTCTTTCTCACTCTGTGAAGTACCTTGGGTTCCTTTCTGACGAAATGTTAGCTTCGGCAGCTATCGTGATATAATGCAATGTGCGCTCTGCTTATCGTTGCCATTTCTCTGCTTTGTATCCACACCACTAACACTGCAGCACTGCTGTGATTTATTCGTCGACTAAGCAGTTCAACTACGATCCGTAGCAGCATGCTGTGGTCACCACTGGATACCTCCGGTCCCATCCCCTGTAGCCGTTTTGAGTCATCAGTCTTCTGAATGGTTTGATGTGGCCCGCCACTAATTCCTCTCCTGTATCATCTCAGAGTAGGAAATGCAAATTACGTCCTGAACTATTTGTTATCCTCTATAGTTTCTACCCTCTATCCTCTACAGCTCCCTCTTGTACCATGGGAGTTATTTCATGATGTCTTAACACATGTCCTGTCATCCTGTCCCTTTTTCTTTCCAGTGTTTGCCAATATTCCTTTCCTAACCGAGTCTCCGGAGAACCCCTCATTACTTACCTAATCAGTCCACCCAGTTTTCAACATTTTTCTTTAACACCACGTATCAAATGTTTCGATTTTGTTCTTTTCTGATTTTCCCATATTTCATATTTGACTGCCGTACAACGCTGTGCTCCAAACGTACACTCTCAGTAATATCTTCCTCAAATTAAGGTCTGTATTTGACACAGTAGACTATTCTTTTGCCAGGAATGTCCTTCTTGCCAGTGCTAGTCTGCTTTAGATGTCCACCTTGCTCCGACCGTCATGGGTTATTTTGCTGCCTAAGTAGCAGAATTACTGGACTTCGTCTACTTCGTGATCACCATTCCTGATGTTAAGTTTCTGGCTGTTCTCATTTCTGCTACTTGTTATTGCTTTCGCCTTTGTTCCGTTTACTCTCAGTCCATATTCTGTACTCATTAGACAGTTCATTCCATTCAGTATGTTGTGGATTGGCAAGACAGCCAACCCACTAGGAGGAAGCCGAAAGGCACGCGTTTAGGCTCACGCAGGCTGGCGTGAGGTCTGGAACAGTTGAGGAAGTGAGACTAGCAAAAATAATACGTAGCTGCTGGAATACTTAACTTTAATCCATAATTGGTGAACATCGCTCTTGACGGTACATGTTTTACAGCATCAATAGTAACTGGTAATGGCGCCTTGCTAGGTCGTAGCAAATGACGTAGCTCTATCGTCTCGGCAAATGAGAGCGTAATTTGTCAGTGAACCATCGCTAGCAAAGTCGGCTGTACAACTGGGGCGAGTGCTAGGAAGTCTCTCTAGACCTGCCGTGTGGCGGCGCTCGGTCTGCAATCACTGATAGTGGCGACACGCGGGTCCGACGTATACTAACGGACCGCGGCCGATTTAAAGGCTACCACCTAGCAAGTGTGGTGTCTGGCGGTGACACCACACAGTAGATCCTGTAATTCTTCTTCACTTTCACTGAGGATGGGAATGTCTTCAGCGAATACTATCATTGATATCCTTTCACCTTGAATTTTAATTCCACTCTTGAATCTTTCTTTTATTTCCGTGATTGCTTCTTCGGTATATGGGCTGAACAACTCTTGTCTTACACACTTTTTATCAGAGCACTATATTCTTGGACTTCCAGACTTATTGTTCACTTTGGGTTCGTATATACAGGGTGTAAATTTTAAGTTGACAAACCAGAATAACTCTAGAAATAAGCTTCACACGAAAATATGTGTAGGCCGGTCGAAGTGGCCGTACGGTTAAAGGCGCTGCAGTGTGGAACCGCAAGACCGCTATGGTCGCAGGTTCGAATCCTGCCTCGGGCATGGATGTTTGTGATGTCCTTAGGTTAGTTAGGTTTAACTAGTTCTAAGTTCTAGGGGACTAATTACCTCAGCAGTTGAGTCCCATAGTGCGCAGAGACATTTGAACCAATTTTTGAAGTTATGTGTAGAATCCAAATTTGATTATTTTCGACGGGGACATCTGCTAGTGCTGAAACTAGTCCGCCACCCCAGCGCCCTGGGGGTGGGGCGGGAGGCAACTTTAAAATATCAAATAGGAACCCCCATTTTTTATTGTAGAATAAGATCGTACATAAAAACTACGTAAATTTTGTCTTAAACATTTGTTTTGATTCTTGGTAGTTGGCGCTGTAATTGAAGAAAATCCATGTTCTCATTTTTGCGTCGAAAATGGTTAAGGATAAATAAAAAATACTTATTTACTTAGTAAATTTTAATTCGCTACGACTAAAACTCTCCCTCTCTCTCCATAGGGCATTTTTTCGGGTGAAGCTTATTTTCCGAGTTATTCTGGTTTGTCAACTTAAAATTTACACCCTGTATATTACATATTATTCGTCTTTCCCTATAGCCTATACCTATAATTCTCAGAAGTTTGAACATCTTGCATAATTTTACATTGTCGAACACTTTTTCCCCTAGGTCAACAAATCCAGTGAATGCGTTTTGAATTTTTTCCTGTCTTGCTTTCACTATCAACCGTAACGTCAGAACTGCCTCTCTGGTCTCTTTACCTTTCCGAAAGCCAATCTGATCCTCGTCTAACAGATCCTCAATTATATTTTCCATATTCTATATAATGTTCTTTACAGTAACTTGGGTGCGTGAAGTGTTAAGGTGATTGTGCGATAATTCTCGCACTTTTCGGCTCTTGGAATCTACAGAATTGTGTGGATTATGTTTTTCCGGAAGGCTGATAATACGCCGCTAGTCTCATACATTCTACACGACAATGTCAATAGTCGTTTTGTTGCCACTTCACCCAGTGATTTTAGAAATTTTGATGGAATGTTATGTGTCCCTTCCGCCTCATTTGATTTTAATCTTCCAAAGCTCTTGCCATTAGCAGTCAGTATTGTAGTTGCATGGTAGACAGTAAATGGGGCGTCGTATGCTGTAAACATCATTGGCCTTTGCAATCTCGCAAAGGAGTTCCTCTTTCGCAACGCGATAAGTCTGTCGGCAGAGCGAAGGGGCCGCTGCGGTGGATGGCGTCTGTAGCTCGGCGGCGGGCAAGGTGGCGTAGGACTCAGGCATTTTGGGTCCGGTGGTGTGAATTTCGGTGCTCGGGACTGGCGTGAACTGGCGCTTGTGACAGCTTAGTCCGAACCATTCGAGGGAAAAACTGTACGAACCTTGTGGCCCATTCTGTCTCTAGACCAACTTGGCGATTTTGCATTGGTGGCTAGTATTACGAAGCTTAGCTTTGACTGGGACAGCAAGTGAAGTTGCGGAGTATGCACCCATCATATGCTCAAATGATTGTCTCACGTGAGCGGTCCGGCGATAACCTTCACATATTCGTCAGATTGTTTGTTATAGCTGGGTTTTGTTAATCTTTTTTGAGCCGTCTATGTGCTGTCGACAGTTACTTGTAGCTCTAACCAGTGTTTGAAATGCGTTGCATTGAATCTTGCTCTGAATTTAGTTCTGTTGGTGGGACTGTTTGATTTTGGAGGGGCGTTTCTGCCGCCTGATAAAGACGTGGGAAATACCTGAGTGGGTTGTGGCCGAGTAGCGCCTGTCGATTGATGTACTGATTGTGTATGGAGGACTGGCCGATCTGTTCAAATGGCTCTGAGCACTGTGGGACTTAACTTCTGAGGTTATCAGTCCCCTAGAACTTAGAACCACTTAAGCCTAACTGACGTAAGGACAGCACACACATCCACGCCCGGGAAGCCGGCCGGAGTGGCCGTGAGGTTCTAGACGCTACAGTCTGGAACCGCGAGACCGCTACGTTCGCAGGTTCGAATCCTGCCTCGGGCATGGATGTGTGTTATGTCCTTAGGTTAGGTTTAAGTACTTCTAAGTTCTAGGGGACTGATAACTTCAGAAGTTGAGTCCCATAGTGCTTAGAGCCATTTGAACCATTTGAACCATGCCCGGGGCAGGATTCGAACCTGCGACCGTAGTGGTCGCGCGGTTCCAGACTGTAGCGCGTAGAGCCGCTCGGCCACCCCGGCCGGCTGGCTGAACTGTGGCCGTATTGTAATCAGACAACGAACTTACACTGCAGTTTTTTCAGGATAAATTTCAGTCATCAGTTGCAGACAAACTTTATTATCTTTGTCGGTTTCGGCAAATTAATTTGTAGTCTTCAGGAGCCTACAAAATTTGGGATATTATAAATATTTAGACCTTGGCTACACATTTACGTGAAGTATAAAAAATAAAGTACAGAAACTTTCTTGGTTTTGCAGACAGTCGATTTCTTCTTCATAAAATGATAGTGGCATGGTATGTTCAGGAATTTGCATACTGTATGTGATTATTTTAAATGCTGTTTGACAATTTACAATGACTGAATCAGATCTATGTATCTGTTGTGCTAGTAGCAACATATATAAAGGTTCTGTAATATACTTTTTATACATCACATAAGTATGAAGCCGGGGTCTAGATATTTATAATGTCCCAAACTTTGTAGGCTTCTGAAGATGACAAATTTGTCGAAACCGTTAAAGATAACAAAATTTATTTGCAACTGATGACTGAATTTGTACTGAAAAAATAGTACTTCACTTGCTGACACAGCAATGAAAAAAAATAATTATACAGCAGTCTTGACATTAGACATAGGCAAGCGTAATCGCCTGTGGTGAAAGGATTATTGCAGTTATTCAGTGGACTCATTTATTATGAAGTCTGCAAAATCTGGAAGTGTAGTTTCTCATCAGGTTACTGTCCATTCAGAAAGCTGTTGCAGTCAGCGACTGTTATATTGACTTGTAAATTATAGATTGTAGCGATCAGTCGTCCTTTATAATTTTATTGTGCAGATCTAGATTTCGGCTAGAAGCTAACCATTCTCAATGCACAATTATTTTCGGTCAATGAATGTAATGCCTGTCGACTACTCAATGAACTGTGGATGAAGCCCAACCAACAGGCATTACATATATTGAGGGAAAATAATAGTGTATTGAGAATGGCTAGCGTCTAGCTGAAATCTAGATCTGCACAATAAAATCTTAAAAAGGACGACTGATCTCTGCAATCTGTAATTTACAAGCGTCATTTCTCTTTTGTGATAAATGTGAAGTAGACACTTGAGTCCCTATTTGGCCGTTTAAACCCCTTTGATTGATTTCTTGATTGTATATTGTCTTGTCAATCTGTGGCTGTATTGAACCAGGAAACTATATTATATTCCAATCTTGACGTGGAATGTACTCAGGGAGAATACCCTGTGGAGAAGAAATCATTATAAACATGTAATTAACCAGTTTAATATGAATTTAGCAACGTTGGTTTGTATCATCTTCCCGGGTTCGATTCCCGGCGGGGTCAGGGATTTTCTCTGCCTCGTGATGGCTGGGTGTTGTGTGCTGTCCTTAGGTTAGTTAGGTTTAAGTAGTTCTAAGTTCTAGGGGACTGATGACCATAGATGTTAAGTCCCATAGTGCTCAGAGCCATTTGAACCATTTTTGTATCATCTCGGTGGGAACGATGTTGATTTCCAGTAAAATAATAAATGTTTTTAGTGAACCTGTGCATTCCGCTTTCAACCCAACACGACCTACACCCAATGGGTTGTAGATAGATGACGCCGAAGTGGACAAAGGGGCCTGAGGAGGAAATCGATGGACAGAGAGAACGGGGACGTGATGGAAAGAGGTGGAAGGATGAGTTGACTGAGAGAAGGGGAGAAAAGTGTGCAACACGTATGTCGAAAGTGCACGGGAGCCAAGACATGGGAAAAAGGCTAGTAAGAACGAATATACATAATCATGAACAACTGATCACGTACAACAGGGTGAACGTTAAGAAACAAAGAGGGTAATATTGGATTAGGATTCATAAAATCTATCCATTTTACCCACGAAATGTCCAAATTCTTCCCAGTGCATCCACACATCGCGAAAAATTCCACCTGTGAATCGGAATAGTTAGACAGAAACCTGATTTTTCCCCCTTTTATACAGCTATTATTTTGTTTCATATTCCAAGCAGCGGGGACAGCGAACGTATCCTCGAGGCCTTTCTTCCCCTTACCTATTTGTATTCCAAGAGGCTAAAGAACAATGAACACATTTCGATTCGACAGAGGTTCGTGGTACGGTGTTCGCGCTGTTAGGCGTTTAAATGTCGCCCAGACTGCTCAGATTCTATCGCTCATTTATACAGCTGCTTACATGCGAGCTGTGTTCCCATGAAATATACTGCCTAACAGATGCGATCCGTGATAAACATTTCAGTTACAAGAGAGAGGAGACGTAAAACCAGATCTTTATCGGATACTACTATGCAGAACTCCAGACAATGAGGGACTCTCCGCTAAAATGTCGACCTCCCTGTAACGGGCTCTGTCAGTAAAAAGTGGGAGGTCCCAAGAGGTCGGATGAAGAGAAACTTGTTTAACTGTCATCCTAGACGGACACACATGTAGGAATTTAAATAATTTATCTTCTTGGGGTTGTAATTTTTGAAAGCAAATAAGAAACAAACGTCTACGGGTTGTAAATATTTTAATTCGCCTTTTGCGGGACTTGTATAACTGGAGTGTAAGTGTGTGTGTGAGTCCGTTGCCTGCAACGTCAGAACCTAACAGCCTTGGCACCTCGCGCAGGTCCGACCGGCGAGACAGGCGGCTAATAACTCGCCAGGCAGTTGTCCAACTCTGGTTAACGACGTCTAGCCAAATAAATTCGCAACAGTATACCAGCAAGTGAGAGCTATGAGTGTAATATTCGAATGTCTTAATTCATCAATAGATTAGTGCTGTATAAGATGGAGCAGAAATATCTACAGTTTTTTTTAATAATTACACAACATCCTTTTTGCGACAACATCTTGAGGAATACTCGGCTGCTCCGAACTCCACCGACAGATTTTTAGAGATTTTGCAGAGTTGTTTCTCAGAATTATTGTTCATCCTCTTCACTTCTGAGGCAAAAAAAGTCGCAGAACATTATTCTTTCATATTTTCCAGCATATTTTCCAGATGAACCATGGTTTTGATCACACTTAAAGTCTCACTTATCATGGGAACATACCAGTCTTTGCTTTGTATATGGTATCCTTTCCCCTTTCTTCAGTAAAAACATTTTATTCAGCAATACATTTTATTAGAAACAGTGAACTATGTATGCTGAAGTACACATGAAATAGGATTCTTACTCTTAATATTTATGGTATTTATGAGTCCCAAGAAAGGTCATTGTTGATGCTCTAAAACAACTTCATGAATCATCATCATCATCATCATCATCATCATCATCATCATCATCATCATCATCATCATCATTTAAGACTGATTATGCCTTTCAGCGTTCAGTCTGGAGCATAGCCCCCCTTATACAGTTCCTCCATGATCCCCTATTCAGTGCTAACATTGGTGCCTCTTCTTCATGAATGTAAAAAAATAATAATCAAACAATAATTTCCGGCAAGTAATAATAATCTGACAGTAAATAAATCCTTACGGCCGGCCGCTGTGGCCGAGCGGTTGTAGCCGCTTTAGTCCGGAACCGCGCTGCTGCTACGGCCGCAGGTTCGAATCATGCCTCGGGCATGGATGTGTGTGATGTCCTTAGATTAGTTACGTTTATGTAGTTCTAAGTCTAGGGGAGTGACGACCTCAGATGTTAAGTCCCATAGTGTTTAGAGCCATTTGAACCACTTTGAACCAAATCTTCACGTTCTATGATAAGCTTCGTCCGCCCCCGGTTGCTGAGTGGTCAGCGTGACAGACTGTCAATCCAAAGGGCCCGGGTTCGATTCCCGGTTGGGTCGGAGATTTTCTCCGCTCAGGGAGTGGGTGTTGTCTTGTCCTAATCATCATCATTTCATCCCCATCGACGCGCAGGTCGCCGAAGTGGCGTCAAATCGAAAGACCTGCACCAGGCGAACGTTCTACCC
This sequence comes from Schistocerca cancellata, assembly GCF_023864275.1. Classification (NCBI taxonomy): domain Eukaryota; kingdom Metazoa; phylum Arthropoda; class Insecta; order Orthoptera; family Acrididae; genus Schistocerca; species Schistocerca cancellata. The sequence continues at coordinate 188,903,018 of NC_064626.1, read as the reverse complement.
GACGGGAGGCCCTAGCCACACGACATTTCATTTCATGATAAGCTTCGAAAGAATAATTTTTCACAATATACAAATACATTCCACATATGACACACACGTCTCTTATCTTGGAAATCTAGCCAGATTTTCTGCTCTTGAGTATTACTGGCCTCAACAAATTTTAATAGTTGGCCAGCTTTGTAAGAGCTGAAATTGGTTGAGCAAAAGTCTTCTTGGCTTTTTGTTTGCA